>NC_073260.2:12997300-13297500 GCF_029289425.2 Pan paniscus | reverse complement strand
CTGGGCACAATTAGATTGGATGATCTGTGCAGAGGGCCAGGCATGTAGCAAGGATGGAGTAACAGTGGATCCTATTCTTTCTTGCTTCTTCCGTCTGTATCCACTGATTCTCCTCCCAGCCCTTTTCTCGGCTTTGAAGTGTCCCCTCATCTGGCTGCCTGAGGGTCAGTGGAGGCCAGTGCTTGGAGCGGGTAGGGGTGAGGTCAGGAGAGGAGAGGAGAGGAGAGGACCCTGAAGGCAAAGTCCTGGTCTGCTCCACTCCACCTTCCCTTTTATCCGGACCCCCATTCTGCTCCTGCTGCAGGTCTGCTCAGGGTTGGCGGGGGGCGTCTAGGATGAAGCGTGCATGGGGAGCAGCCACCACCTGCCCAGCAGAGGGAGTGACCTCACCTGCCTGGCTGGGGAATTACATCACGATGTGCCCAAGCGCAGAATTCGGCAGAGCCAAGAGGGCTTGCTTTCAAAACAATTAGCGCCAACATCTGCCCAAGCACCCATGCTGTTTTTGTATAATTAAAACCAGCCTCCACAATCCCATTGGACACTCTTTAAAAACGGCTCATTTTTGGCATTATTTACAATGTGGGGGGGATGGCAGGTGGGAGGTGCCTACTGCTGTCCCCAAGGAGAGGCCTGGAGTCTCCCCATTCTCAGCTAGGCCACTCCGGCAGTTACTGTCTTCCTGATGGGTGAGTGAGCTCCGGATCCCAAGGCCCCAGGGAGAGGCTGCAGGGTTAGGGGGACCTGCGTGGGACCACAGACACATCACCACCTTTTATTTATTTATTTATTTATTTATTTATTTTGTTGAGATGGAGTCTCACTCTGTCGCCCGGGTTGGAGTGCAGTGGCGTGATCTCAGCTCACTGCAACCTCCACCTCCTGGGTTCAATCAATTATCCTGCCTCAGCCTCCCGAGTAGCTAGGATTACAGGCACCCACCAGCACGCCTGGCTAATTTTTTGTATTTTAGTAGAGACGAGGTTTCACTATGTTGGCCAGGCTTGTCTCGAACCCCTGACCTCGTGATCCACCCGCCTTGGCCTCCCAAAGTGCTGGGATTACAGGCGTGAGCCACTGCACCCGGCCACATCATCACCTTTCTTGATCTTCCATGGGTCTTGCTGGTTATAGGGTACTAGGGCTGAGCCAGGGAGATGCGAGGGTGGTGGAAGGGAGCGGGGAGTCCCATGTGCCTCTTTTTTGGGGAGTACTTGAATCCCAGTGGCTGGAATTATTTATCAAAGCTCAGCCAGTCACTGCTACAGAGGTGGTGGCAATTCTCAAAACAAAAAAAAAACACTAAAACCAATAATTAATAGCAAATAACTGCATTCAACCTTTTCAACTTAGAGAAAGCTTGGGATTGAGCACAGGGACGATTAGCTGGAGAAAGGCAAGTAGGCATCAAATTCCAGCCTCCCTCCCAGATGCACGCATAGGTACCCACATCCACGCATACCCCGGGGCAGACAGCCGTGTACTTTGTTAGACGCACGTGCTCAAAGCGCATGAGAAGGTAAACATATGAAGGCCATCCTGTGTGACACACCACGCATGTATGTGTACCATGCTTGTGTACATGCATGCACACACACTCATATCTGTGCACATGCTTAAACGTGTAACCAAGCATGGTGCAAGCACATTGGAGGCACACATATGCACAAGTGTTAACACATGCACACACAGGCAGACACAGGTGGAATTGTGGGCACACTGGCTGGGGATGCATTTTGTCCACCCTCCCACTGCTCACTTTCTTTTCCAGACAATCTCAGCTCTGTGGCTGAGGTCACCCTTGGGCCTTTCATATCAGTGGGAGTGGGGGAAGGCGGCTGCTTGGTGACCCCTGATCCTTGGCTGGGTTGGGCAGTTCTCCAGCCAGGAGGGTCAGTGGAGGGCCCTGAGACTGGTCCAAGGGTGGGACCAGAGGACCCTCAGAGCAACATGGTCTGATGACTCCCTGGGGAGGCAGCCACCAGAGGGGGGTGGAAAGGACCCTAAAAAGCCAGGAAAGAGCCAGGGTATAATCCCCATATCCCCGGGGAGCCCCCCAGGGGTTATTTCATGTCCGTAATGAGGGTCTTCAGCAAGATTCGATAACATGTGGCCCTGTGTCCTTGGGGTTTGTGAGGTGCTTTCTCATCTACCCTCCTCCAGGGGCAGCTCCGACCTCCAGGATGTTCCTGGCAAAAGAGGGAGCGGAGCAGGGTGTGCCTAGGCAGCCTGGGGGAGGGGGAGACTTGCTGTGGAATCCCAGCCCTGTGTGGCCTTGGACTGTTGCTAACCCTCTGTTCCCAGCTTCCTCCTCTGAGAGTGGCAGCCACTGGGGCATCACCCCCAAGGACTTATTCTGAGGATTCCATCAGATCACCCAGGGAAAGGGCCTGGCACAGTCCCTGGCACAGAGCGAGCCCAGTGCATGGTGGCTTCTGAGACAATAATAAAAATGATGATCTACTAGATCATTTGACATTCACGACAACCACAGGAGGTGCTATTGTTAATCCCTCTTCACAAAGTGGGGGACAGGAGCTGAGGGAGGGAGTGCTGCCCTTTGGGTATCTGTCAAGCTCACCTTCTCTTTGAAATTTGTCTCCTTGACTCCAAGGGCAGTCCCTGAAATGATGGTGTCACCATCGGCAACCGGAGCCTGCTGGAATTGTGAACAACTGGATGAAAGAATGAATTGGAAAATATAAGAACAAATGGTTGGATAAAGAAGTAAATGAAAGAATGAATTTGAGCCACAGGGTCTCATGCAGGCCACATGGTCGTTCAGGCTCTGCTGTGTGCCAGGCACTAGCACTACGCGGCACACAACGGACCCAGTCCCTGCCCTCGGGGCTCTCGCCTGCAGACCTGGGAGGCAGAATTCATGCAGGTGTTCAGTAGCTAGTGAGTCACGGTTGTGCTAAGAGCACAAAAGAGGGGAGGCTGTGTGCTGTAAGAGGCTGAACGGGCCTCACCTGGCCCATGGGTGCTGGTCAGGGAAGGGGTTCTTGAAAGTCTTCTGGGGTGAACTCCGGATATGAGAGAGAGTTTGTGGCATGACCAGTCATTGAGTAAATGACCCAGATGACATGGGGGCCCAGGACATCAGCTTTTTCCACCCCAGGAGGTTGCGAACGTGCCAAGGCCACAGAATAAAGCAGGGTAAAATCAGAAAGCCTTGGGGAGGCAAAGGCTTGGGCCCTGGGAGGTCCTGCGTCAGACCGAAGCCTCTGCTGCTGACTCAGCACTTGGTTCCCATTTTACAGATGAGAAAACAGAGGCCCAAGGGTACCACAGTAGTCTGGATAATTGTTCAGCAAATCTTTCTTCCCACTCCCACCCCAGGTGAAGTGTGTTTTCCACTGATACTGAGTTTGGCAATGGAACTTGTTTTGGCCAGTGGAATGCTAGTAACATGGGTAGTGGCCCTCGATCTGCCTGTGTGGTTTCTCTTGGCTCTTGATCTTCTGTCATTTCTGTGGGCACCTGCTCTGGGTAGACATGATCCTGGTGTGAGAAGAGACCTGTGAAGCAGCCCTGACCCTGACCCTCAGCCTGAAGTACAGCCCCTTAGCCCTGCCCTGCCTAGAGCAGCCAAACCACAGCCAACCTACAGACCCATGGGTGGGACAATAAATGTTTATTGCTGTTAAGTTACTGAGTTTCAAAGTGTTGTTACGCAGCATTACTGTGGCTGTAGCTGATGGATACAGCTGCACAACCAGGCGTGCTATTAATCCCAGGAGAGCTGGGATTTAAAGTGAGGTGATTCTGACCAAAGCCTGCAAACTTAATCCTTATGCTCTGTAGTCTGTCAAATAAGAATATGTGGGTGGAGTTTTGGGCATGGAGAAAGGCCCTTTATCAACATGTGATGTGTACTATTATTCACACTCATCCTGTCATTATAGTCATCTCTAAAGAGCAAAGGAAAACCAGAACGTCCAGGGGGTGCTAGAAATGCAGTGATCAGAACTGGGAAGAGGTGTCCTTGGCATGGGGGCAAGGGGGCTGCTTCCGTCTGGAATCTGCAGCTGGGACACACCAGGTGTAACAGCAGGGCCAGAGTGACCTGTCTGTGGCTGAGCTGCCATGAGCTTGTGCCACCCCCGTCAGCATCCCTGCTGGGCCTGGAAGCAACAGAGAAGCACAAGTTCTGGAGTCAGACAGATCTTGGTTCAAGTCTCAGCCTTCCACCTGCTGACTGTTTGTCTGGACCGGTGCCTTCTCTCTGAGCCTCAGTCTTCTCATCTGTAAACTGGGGGTGACAGTCAAAGCTGCCTTATAAAGTTATTTGTTGTAGGATCAGATGTGATTGTTGGTTGGGTGTGGTGGCTGACGCCTGTAATCCCAGCACTTTGGGAGGCTGAGGTGGGTGGATCAGTTGAGGGCAGGAGTTCAAGACCAGCCTGGCCAACAGGGTGAAACCCCGTCTCTACTAAAAATACAAAAATTAGCCTGGCGTTGTGGTGTGCACCTGTAGTTCTAGCTATTTGGGAGGCTGAGGCATGGGAATGGCTTGAACCTGGGAGGCGGAGGTTGCAGTGAGCTGAGATCGAGTCACTGCACTCCAGCCTGGGCGACAGAGCAAGACTCTGTCTCAAAAAAAAAAAAAAATTGTGATTGCTACTGGGGAGTGTTAGTGACCAATGAAACATATACACACACATATACCCAAGAACAGAGTCTCCAGGGCCAGGGCCTGTGTGAAATGCCTCCAGAGTGCTCTGGGAGAGCTGGGAGGGGGAGGACCAGAGATCATGAGTGGTGCGAAGTGGAGCTGGGGAGACTGGCTCTTCTGTGGCTGTTGTAGTGACCCCCATGGTGGTCCTTGGGATGATGGTCTGCTCCAGGTCCCGGGGAGCTGGCCCATGCTGCTGAGTTTGGCCCAGCAGACAGGCTGAGTGGTCCTCACAGGCACACTGGTCATCCTGCTCCCGAAGCAGCCCACATGGCCCAGGCTGCCTGACCAGACAGGATCACTTGAAGCTCCTGGTCCGCCTGATGCCAGGGGCCCCTGCTTACCTGGGACTCTCATGCCAACACACCAGCCCAGCCCTTGCAGGCACCCTCAAGTTTCCTGATGGATTTGTTTTTTCTTATTTGAGAAACGAAAAGGGCGCTGTGGCCCCTGGCCTTCTTTCAGCAGACCAAACCCCCTTCTTGGGCTCTTTCTTCAACTTTCAGGTCTTAGCTTTGAGACATTTCCCTCGGAAGTCCTCCCAGATCCCCCAGCCTATTACACCCGCCTTAGCTCCCTGTCTTTCCTGCTGTTCTCTCCCACACCCCGCCCATGCCTCTTTGCCCCATTGCCAATAGCCATTTTTCTTACTATAGTGGGAATGACTTACACTCGGCCTACAGCTGGGACTAAAACCAAGGGAGGAAGAGAACACTTCTTGGGGACGTGCCACTGCCAGCCACGACACATATATACCTCGTGAATCCTCATCAAATGTTGCCTGTTAGCATGATTACTCCCATTCAGCAGATGAGGAAACTGAGGCTCAGAGAGGGGAACCCAGGTCCACCTGACTCTGAAATCTGGTCCCTAACCCCTCTGCTTCTGGGACCTCGGCACACTGTGCCCTGAGGCAGGACTTACCCCTCCCTTAATTGTAATTCAACTACTTGTGATATTTTGGTACCAATTAATATTGATTTTACAATTGGTTTACGGAGATGTTGTTTTATTACTAATATATTTAATGTGCAAATCAATAAGAACACTTGCTTGGCCCTCTCCCTGGAAGGTAATAAAATCAAATATCTCAGGGGTAAAATGCTATCCGATCTATGAATGGCAAAGCAGATGCTTAACGTAATAGTTAAAGACTCAGTCGGGTGCTTGGCAAAGCCAACCGGCCTCCCCCAGCCTTGCTTTCAAGGCTGCCAGTGAGGAGGCTCCCTGGGTTCCTGCTCTGCAGGGGATGTGCATGGAGGCTCCCACCCTCCTTTGATGGAGGGGCTGGGGCTGGGGGACCAGACAGTCTCACTTGAGGGGCCACGTTGCCTGTTGGGAGAAGCCCATTCTCTTCCCTGCTTCTCCCTCCTACCTTCCTCCTTTTCCTCCCCCTCCCTCCCTCCCTCCATTCCCTCCCCCTCCCTCCCTCCTTTCCCTCCCTCCTTTCCCTCCCCCTCCCTCCCTCCTTTCCCTCCCCCTCCTTCCCTCCTTTCCCTCCGCCTCCCTCCCTCCTTTCCCTCCCCCTCTTTTCCTCCCTCTTTTCCCTCCCCCTCTCTCCCACCCTCCTTTCCCTCCTCTCCCTCCCCTCCCTCCTTTCCCTCCCCCTCCCTCCTTTCCCTCCTCCCTCCCTCCTTCCCCTCTCCCTCCCTCCTTTCCTTCCTCTTCCATTCTATCATCCCTCTTTGTGTATTCATTTTTACTTCTTTATCCAATCATTTGTTCTTATATTTTCCAATTCATTCATTCATCCAGTTGTTTGTTCACTAGTTCATTCATTCAATAGTTTGTTCTTTTGCTCATTCATTCATTCAATCATGCAATTGCTCATCCATTCAGTCGTTTGCTCAATCACTTGGCCACTTGTTTGTTCATTTATTTATTCATTCATTCATTTCCTTAGTCTTTGGTTTGTCGATTTGTTCATTCGTCGTTTGTTTATTCATTCAATCATCCAGCGGATTTGAACTAAGCACTCACTCTGTGTCAGGTTGGGTGCTGGGGACCAGGTGCATGGTCCCTGCTTGGCTCCTGGAGTCCTGGTCCGATGGGAGAGCTGCTTCTCTTTGCTGCCTTGAGTGGCTTGTCCCACCCCTGTTCTGTCTGTCCTCTGTCCAGTGGCGAAGATTCGAGCCGAGGATGCACTGTTGTACCCTTGTCCCTTGGGGTTTCCCTGTACTGGGTACTTCTGGAGCTCCCCTCTTCCCCATGGTGGGTACCTGGGGCTGAGGCATTCAGGTGTCAGCTTGGGGCTGGGGGTAGCTCTGCAGGGATCACTGCCAGCCAGGGGGTACCATCTGGGTCCAACTAGTGGCTTTTCAGGCACAGCCAGTGGGGGGCCCCCAGAGACCTCCCAGCCTCCACATGCTGCTGCCTCTGCTTGCGCCCCACACAAGGATGGCTTCCACGCCTCCAACTCTGGGATCCACCCCACCCCAGTGCTGGAACAGGAGCATGGCAAGCCCTCAGCGTGAAGCAAAGTCTGAGTCTGGTGTTGGTCCAGGCACATCACTTGTAATGCCCACAGCACTTCTCAAGGGAGGGAGGCATTACTGTCCCCACCTGACAGCCAAGGAAACAGAGGCACAGAGGAGTGAAGCTTCTTGCTCAAGGTCGTGCAGCTTGTGGATATCACAAGTGGGACTTGAATCTGGCTCTGTCTGACCCCGAAGCCTGCACTTTCCCCATCATTGAGGCAGGTGGTAGTTGGGAGCATGGACCCTGGAGCCAGATGGCTTGGGTTCTAATCCTCACTCCCTGCTGACCAGCTGTGGGACCTCGGGCCAGTTACCTGACCATTCTGAGCCATGGTATCCTTGTCTGTAGGGGGATCCAATCCTGGAGCTTGGGCTGGGAAAGAGCAGGGCATGCAGCGGGTGATCCTGAGGAATGGGGAGGCTGGGGAGGACCTGGACCAGCTGCTTGCAATGAACGAGTCCTTTCTGAGACTCCAGTGGGTAGGAGGCTACCGCAGGTCTAGACAGCGAGGCATTTGGGGGTGGGGGTGGGAGTCAGGAGAAGTCTGCGTGCAGCACTCCAGGACAGGAAGGGTCACAACTCCCATCTCTCTTGGGATCCCTCAGAGACTGAGCTCTGCTGGGGGCTGGGGGCTTCAGCCTGGGAGCGGGCATGGAGGCGGGGGAGCTGGAGCCAGGCTCCCCGTTGTGATTTATGGGGGAGCTGGTAATGAAGCTGGCTGGCAGTAAATAATCAGACATGAAAATCTTACCATTTAATTAACCAAAAATAAATGACCAAGGGCCCTGGGAAGAAGGGAGTCCTGGCCACCCTGGAGTCAGCTGCTGCTGTGGGCTCAGAGTGGAACCACTCACTTGTACATCACCCATTCATTCCCATTGGCACAACCCTTGTAGTTCCAATGGGGTGTTGTCATCCCTATTCCACAGAGGGGGAAGCTGAGGCCCAGAGAGGGCAAAGTAACAGCCCAGAGTCCCACAGGATTCAGTAGGTGACCTGGGACCCAATCCTGTGGCCCCTGAATCCAGGGCTGCAGCCCACAATCCTCCTTCCCACCCAGACTGAGACCTTCTTTCTGTCCATCCCCCAAGTCCTCCTATTGCCCTCCTCCTCCAGGAAGGCCTCCTGGGATGCTGCAACCCCAGTAGCCCCTCTGAGTGAGCCGGTCTTGGGCAGTCAGTTCAGAACTGAGTCACAAGCACAGTTCCACCTCCTGTACCTCTCCTCACTCCGCTTGGGGGATGGTGGTGGTGGTGGTGGGGTAAATCTTTCCATTTTAAAGAAGGTGTCAACTGGCATATGCTGAACTAACGTTCCCATCTCCACTGACTCCTTCTCTGGGAATGATAGATTCACAGGTCAAAGAGCCGATGGACCCCAGGGACAAACAGGACAGTGTCACTCCTGTTTGCTCAGGAGCTCTGTGGAGGAGCCAGCTTCTCCCTTTCTTTTCCTTGTTTTTCAGGAGACAATTACTGACGTTTAATCACGGCTCCTTGGCATTCTGTAAAACGGGTACATGCCAGCCAATTAAACAGAGCAAGGAGAGGGGAGCAGGGGCGGAGGGGAGGGAGAGCCAGGGTATGTGGCCAGTGGTGTGTTTTGTCATTGTGGCCCCTCCCCTCTCCTCCCTTCCCCTCCCTCCCTCTTTTCTTTCTTTCCCTTCCTTCCTTCCTTCTTTCCTTCCTTCCTTCCTTCCTTCCTTTCTCTTTTTTCTTTCTTTTTCTTTTCTTTCTCTCTCTCTCTTTTCTTTCTTCTTTTTTTCTCTCTTTCTTTTTTTCTTTTCTTTTTGAGATGGAGTCTCCCTCTCTCACCCAACCTGGAGTGCAGTGGCGCGATCTTGGCTCACTGCAACCTCCACCTGCTGGGTTCAAGCAATTCTCCTGCCCCAGCCTCCTGAGTAGCTGGGATTCCAGGTGCGCACCACCAAACCCAGCTAATTTTTGTATTTTTTGGTAGAGACAGGGTTTCACCATGTTGGCCAGGCTGGTCACAAACTCCTAACCTCAAGTGATCCTCCCACCTTGGCCTCCCAAAGTGCTGGGATTACAGGTGGGAGCCACCATGCCTGGCCTCTTTTTTTGTTTTTCTTTGAAACTTTTTCTGATGTCTCATTCTGTATTTAAAAGAGCCAATGTTGTAGAGCCCTTGGCATGTGCCAGAGACTGTGCTAAGCGCTGTGGTGATGATCTCATTTGGTTTTCACAATAGCCCTGTGGAGTGAGTATTCTTATTCTCTTCATTTTCAAGCTAAGGCCCAGAGAGGGTCAGCGACTGCCCCAAGGACACACAGCTAGTGAGAGGCCGTGCTGAAGCTGAAGCCATGTCTGTCTGAACCCAAACCCACACTGTTTGCCTGTTCTCTTCGCTGCCTCCCTGTTCACGAGCCAGCAGGGTGGGATCAGTGCAGCCGTGGAAACCTCAGTCTTAGGCCGCAGGAAGCGGACAGCGCCTGCAGGTCGAAGAAGAATGGCTGGGGCCCGCGGGAGGGAAGAGGGACTGTTGTGGAGGAGTGGGTGTGGACTCACTGCTGGAGCTGGAGCAGGGCCCAGTGCGGGGCTGTCCACTGTGTTCCAGCTTTGGGGGCAGCGGTGGGGTGGCTGGGCACACATACTGGGAGGCAGACAGACCTGGGTTTGCGCCGTGGTTCTGCCATTTGCCATCTTTGTGGCCTTGGACAAGTCGCCTCCCTCCCCGAAGGACAACAGCGGGCCCTGCCTCTTGGGTGTGGAGGGGAACGCATCGTGAAGGTTTGTGCTCACAAATGTGCCAGGCTCACAGATGTGCCAGGTGCACGCTCAGGGCCCCCAAAATGTGAGCTGAGATTCAGAGATAATATATTCAAAATGCCTAGAACAGTACCTGGTACGTATTGGTTACTTAGTAAATGTAGGGATTATTTCCGTTTTGTAAAACACTTATTTATTGGTGTGCATATATTATACATACTGAAGAAAATCTGGAAGAGAAAATGTGAAAATAGCCACAGTGATTTTTCTTTCAGGGCTCCAGGGTTGCTGGCGATGTTTTTCTTCTTTGTGATTTCCTGCATTTTCCACCTCTTTAGTGGTAAGAAGATACCATTTTTTGCAACTGGAAGGCAAAGCCTTTAAAAAGAAAACCGAAAACAACAGAAGCTGCTGTGGCTAGGCCTGCCGGCTCCCCTCCGCCCCCAGCTGTCAGGGCCCATGCAATGCTTCATTTCCAGGGGGAAGGGGGTCCCAGAGAGGCAGAGCTGTCCAGGACCCCTAGGTCTCAAACCTTGGGGTTTGGGAGTTCCATCTGAAGTGTCTTATCCCTGGGATCCCTGAGGGATGTCCAGGGCTGGGCTATGACCCTGGGATCTGCCCAACGCCTCCTTAGAGCTGGGCGCACCTCCAGGGAAGCCAGGGCTCCAGTGCCGCCAAACCTCAAAGATGCCCCATTTTCTTCCTTGCCACCCCGGCACGGCCCTGCCCCTCCCTGCCGATTGGCATATGGGATGGGGATGTGGAGACAATGGAAGCTGAGTGTAACCACTGTTTACAGAAAAAAATGGTACAAGATTTATTTATTGGAAGGTGACTGAGGAATATGAATTCTACACTCCATTTAAAATGCTTTTTATTTCTCTCAGCCTTGGGGCTCAGAGTACATCTAATTTCACCCACAGCTATAATTCTCTTCCAAACAGTTCCTGCCTCTCCTCTGGGTCCCCAGGAACTGAGTTAGTTTATGTCTGCCACTGATGAGGCTCAGGCAGGGGCAGTGAGGACCGCTCTGTGCCAGTGCGCTCTGGAAGCCCTCCTGCCCATGCCACCCCCTGCGTGGACGTTCAGGCTGGGGGCTGGTGGGGTGCCCATGGCGCCAGGCCTGGGGGCCTTGAGACGACCTAGACTCGGGCCGGCGAGCGGCCCATATCTCACGCTGGACGTGTTGATTGTTCCAACCTCAGAGCTAACAAACAATTAGTTTGTTAGTATATTTATCCCGTGAACATTGGAGTCTGTGATTACAAATCCAATATCTGGATTGTGGCAGCATTTGGAGATAAATCTGTGCTCCAGGCCTGGTAGTGTCAGCGGTGGGGGTGGGGGCACCCTGAGCGGGAGGGGCAGCCATCTTAGTGGCCTTGCCTGCCTGTTCCTTTCCCTGGCCTGTCTGTCTGCTGGCCTGCTTGTCTGTCTACATGCATCCATCCGCCTGTCTGACTTCTTGCTAGTCTGCCCACCTGGTACCTGTTCTTCCTCCATAGCAGACTTTGGAGCTGCAGAAATTGGAAGACCCTGAATCCTCAAGTCGCTCATGGTCTACTTAGAGAGACAGATGACTCTAATTCTAGGAGGTCGCTGCTGCGACAGAGGGATGGATGGAGAGAACGCTGTGGGATCTCCCAGGAGGGCAGGGCCAACCTTGCCCAAAAGGTTAAGAAAGGACGTTCCAGGGGTCCTGACCAATAGCCACCTGCTCTTTTTTCTTTGGCTTTTAAGCATCCTTCCGCAGGGCCCTCCCTTGGCACCCACCCTGTCTCCCCACCATTTAGGTCTTGACCCACCTACATGGGCCCTTGACGCCCCTTCTGACACCCAGCACAACCAGTTGCCCCCTTGAGGCAAAATCCAATGCTATTATGGGCACACATCCTCCCCATCCCTCAGGCCTGGCAGGCACAGTCAGACTCCCTTCTCCTGTTGATTTTCTCTTTTTGCACCTTCCCTGATGCTGTGGTCTCCAGATTGTGTCTTCTCAGCTCCCTGATTGTGGGAGGGTTCCATGCTCCCTGATCGTGTCTTCCCAGCTCCTTCCAGCTACCTCTTCCTCTGCTGGCTTCTCACCTGCGGCTGTTCCCCGGGCCCAGTTCTGCAACACCGCCCTCCTCACTCCTCCCTTTTCCCTCCTCCTCCGTTCTCTATCCTAGCAAGTCATACTTCCCGTGCCTCCTCTGTCATCCTAGCGATTCCTATATCCCATGTCTCTGCTTCCAGCCCAGAGCTCTCCAGGATCCTGGGTTTTTGGGGCTCTTCTCCCCACTATGCCCCTGAACTTAGGGGCCAGCCAGCCCCCCAACACAGGCTTACCAAGCTGGAATCTGGGAGGGGTCAGTCCTCATTGACGAGTCCTCCTTCACCCCCAGCCAGGACGTCACTGGGCCCGTGCAGCTCTCCTCTCAGAGACACTTGGCACGTCGGCTCTCTCCACTCCTTTGGTCACTGCCTGGGCCAGGCCACCGGCTTCTCTCATGGCTTGTCTGTGCCACCTCCCAGCTGGCCCCTCAGCCTCAAGTGCATCCCCTATAACTCTCCTGCTGCATCTCAGCATTCCTGAACCTTGGAGTGGGGCGGGGGTTGGTGCAGGCAAAACCTGTGAAATGGGAATGGTAATTCTTGCGCGTTGGGGAGGTATGTTGGCAGGGCTTAGTGAGAGCTCAATGCTATTAGGGCTGACCTACATTTAGCACTTGCTCTGGGTCTAGCTCCATGCCAGGCAACTTACCTGATGGACTTGCTTGATTTTCACCACAGCTTGGTGGAGCAGGTTATGTCACTATCTCCAATTTCACACATGTGGGAACTAAGACTCAGAGTCAAACGACATGCCCAAGGTCACAGGACTGGAAGGGGTTGAGCTACGATAGAAACGTGGGTCTGTTTGGCTCCAGGGCCCCACCCTTAACTACTGTCTGTGCTGCCCCAGGAGACGCCCTTAGCAGTGGCTCAGGGCCTGTGACCACTTTTCCTCTGAGGTCCAAGGCCATCTGTGGGCTTGGCAGAGTTCCCTGGGTTTGTGAGAAAGAACTTCAGGGCCTGGACCAGTGCTCAAACTCTCACCCACCATAAAATTCATCCCTTTAGCTGGGCCCGGTAGCTCACGCCTGTAATCCCAGCACTTTGGTAGGCCCAGACGGGTGGATCACCTGAGGTCAGGAGTTCGGGACCAGCCTGGCCAACATGGCAAAACCCCATCTCTACTAAAAATACAAAAAATTATCTGGGCGTGGTGGCAGGCGCCTGTAATCCCAGCTACTCGGGAGGCTGAGGCAGGAGAATTGCTTGAACCTGGGAGGCGGAGGTTGCAGTGAGCCGAGAGCACGCCATTGGACTCCAGCCTGGGTGACAGAGCAAGACTTTGACTCAAAAAACAAACAAACAAAAAAAGGTCATTCCTTTAAAGTGTGCAATTCGTTGATACCTTCACAATTCTTAGTATCGTCACAAGGTTGTGCAGCCATCACCACTATCTAATTCTAGACATTTCCATTACCCTAAAAAGGAACCTCCCATATCCATGAAGCAGTTTCTCCCCATTTCCCCTCCTTCAGCCTCTGGCAACCACTGGTAGCCCCTGGTAATCTCTTTTCTGTTTCTGTGGATTTGTCTTTTCTGGACATTTCGTGTCAATGGAATCCTCCAACGTGGTCTGTTGTGTCTGGCTTCTTTCACTTAGCACAGTGCTCTCGAGGCGAATCCGTGCTGCAGCAGGCACCGGTGCCTCAGTCCTTTTTATTGCCCAGTAATAACCCACGGCACAGGTACACCACTGTTTGTTTATCCATTCACTGGTCCATGGACTTTGGGGTTGTTTTCATTTGTTGGCTGCTGCGACCAACTCTGCTAGGAACATTCTATCTATACTTGTACTGTGTACAAATACACCAGTGTTTCCAATCCTCTAGACACACTAGGAATGGAGTTGCTGGGTAGCATGGTAACTCTGTTTCAACTTCTCAGGAACTGTTTTCCAATGGACTCCCCTTGGCCATGGTGTACTGGTGGGGGAGGACCCAAGGATCCCGCTGATTCATGAGCAGCCTTGGGTGCTGGGACCTTGTTAGGGCTCTCTGAGCCCACGACTCTTCTCACCATTTACCCCCAAGAACATGGTGATGATGATCTGTGACCCACTCTGGTCAGGTGCTTCCCATTTGTGATCTTACCCAATCCCCAGAGGAATTCAGTGTGGAACGACTTGGTCACCCCATTTTATAACGGAGAATACAGAGGCTCCATGAGATACGGCAACTTGCCAGTGAGAAGCAGAGTTGAGTCTTGAACCCAGCTGTATCTGATTCCAAATCCTTGCATTTCATCCCCAAACTATTTTGCCTTTTACTTGGCCCAGTAAAACTTGTGGAGAAAAGAAGCTCTGAAGAGGTGGGGGCTTGGTGAAGGCAGGGAGCCCCCCCCAGTACTCTGTATGGCTCTTGGCCCTTTTGTTTCACTGGCTACTGGGGCTGCCCTCTGGGGGGTGGGGAATGGGCATAATTCTGGGCTCAGATCGCTCTTGTAGGCCCAGACATGCCAACTCAGAGAGCTGGGGCCTGTTCTCTGTTTTATAAGTGGGAAAACTGAGGACCGGAGGGAGAAGGGCCAGGGCCACCCCAGTGGTAGAGCCAGGATTTGAATCCGGCTCCGTTTGCATCCAAATCGTTCCAGGTGTGTGTGTGTGTGTGTGTGTGTCTGTGTGTGTCTGTGTGTGTGTGTGTTGGCAGCAGTTGGCATGGCAGAGGGACATGCTGTGTGCCCAGTTGCTGAAGGTGGATTTAAGCCAAGCTCTCCAAAGGGGGTGCAGTGCAGCACGGTGAATCCACTAATATCTGGGTGATATTGTCCCCATCCAGAGAATGAGGAGTAGCTATGGACAAATGGACAATAAGAGTAGCTATGGCCAAAACTAGGACATGCCCACTTTAGAGGTTGCATGAAGCAGTGTCCCTGGGGAATGGCTCTGTGGAACCTCCCAGGACAGACACCCACTGGAGACAATGGGGTAGTTACATCCTAATGACTCCTCCCTGGAGTAAGGAGTCATTCTGACAGAGAGGGTGGCCTGTAAGAGGATACTTAGGGTTTGTCCCTAAGTGACACCAGACAAGAGGAGGAGTCTAGGACCTGTCTTTCAGAGGGATCGAAAAGCTGTGGTCCAAGAAACCCAAACTTGTTCCTTTGTAACTTCCACTGGGGACTGCAGAAGGGTCAGCAGCAAAATCTGAAAGTGAGCAGAGCCACGGGGGCAGTGGGAATCAGAGACTTGGGGCCACTTTCATGTGCGTCCGTGTGAAGAGACCACCAAACAGGCTTTGTGTGAGCAATAAAGCTTTAATCACCTGGGTGCAGGCGGGCTGAGTCCGAAAAGAGTCAGCGAAGGGAGATAGGGGTGGGGCCGTTTTATAGGATTTGGGTAGGTAAAGGAAAAAGGGGGTTCTCTGGCGGGCAGGAGTGGGGGTCACAAGGTACTCAGTGGGGGAACTTTTGAGCCAGGATGAGCCAGGAGAAGGAATTTCACAAGATAATGTCATCAGTTAAGGCAGGAACAGGCCATTTTCACTTGTTTTGTGGTGGAATGCCATCAGTTAAGGCAGGAACCGGCCATCTGGATGTGTACGTGCAGGTCACAGGGGATATGATGGCTTAGCTTGGGCTCAGAGGCCTGACATTCCTGTCTTCTTATATTAATAAGAAAAATAAAGTGAAAAAGTGGTAAAGTGTTCTGACGGCGAAAATTTTGGGGGATGGTATGGAGAGATAATGGGCGATGTTTCTCAGGGCTGCTTCAAGCGGGATTAGGGGCGGCGTGGGAACCTAGAGTGGGAGATAAGCTGAAGGAAGATTTTGTGGTAAGGGGTGATATTGTGGGGTTGTTAGAAGAAACATTTGTCATTTAGAATTATTGGTGATGGCCTGGATACAGTTTTGTATGAATTGAAAAACTAAATTGAATAAGAGAAGGAGAAAAACAGGTATTAAAGGACTAAGAATTGGGAGGACCTAGGACATCTAATTAGAGAGTGCCTAAGGAGGTTCAGCATAGCCTTGCCAGCAAAGATTATTTATTTACTCTTAGAGTTAAGAGTGGCAGTTTGGGGATAGCACCAGGAGATATCAGCTGTGATGGCTTGGAGAAAAAGTGTAAACTGGCAGTATAAACAAGAGCAGGGCATGTATGAGTAGTTAAGAATGGTGAATAGGAGTATGACTAGACAGAAGACAGTAGGGATGACAAGTTTTTTGGGGCACAGTCCAAGTTGGTCTGGTGTCTGGAATGAGACTGGGGCCTAATAAAAAGGAGCATCTATACGGGAGCTCAAATGGGCTGTACCTTGTAGCATTCTGAGGACAGGCCTGAATTCTGAGAAGGGAAAGTGGTAAAAGTATTGTCCATTCCTTTTTAAGTTGGTGGCTGAGCTTGGTGAAGTGTGTTTTTAAAAGACCTTTAGTCTGTTCTACTTTTCCTGAAGACTGAGGACTGTAAGGGATATAAAGGTTTCACTGAATACCAAGAGCCTGAAAAACTGCTTGGCTGATTTGACTAATGAAGGCTGGTTTGTTATCAGACTGTATAGAGATGGGAAGGCTAAACTGAGGAATTATATCTGACAGAAGGGAAGAAATGACTGTGGTGGCCTTCTCAGACCCTGTAGGAAAGGCCTCTACCTATCCAGTGAAAGTGTCTACTTAGACTAAGAGGTATTTTAGTTTTTGTGACTTGGGGCATGTTGAGTAAAGCTAATTTGCCAGTCCTGGGTGGGGGCAAATCCCCGAGCTTGATGTGTAGGGAAGGGAGAGGGCCTGAATAATCCCTGGGAAGTAGTAGAATAGCAGATGCAACACTGAGAAGTTATTTTCTTGAGGATAGATTTCTACAACGGAAAGGAAATGAGAGGTTCTAAGAGGCGGGCTAGTGGCTTGTACTATAGCATAGCCTGCCTTTGCTGGTGTGTGGCGATTAGGCCTGGTGGAACTGCCATCAATAAACCAACTGTGATCAGGGTAAGAAACAGGGAAGAAGGAAATGTGGGGCAAGGGGGTGAACGTCAGGTGGATCAGAGAGATGCAGTCATGAGGGTCAGGTGTGGTATCAGGAATAATGTGGGAGGCCGGATTGAAGTCCGGGCCGGGAACAATGGTAACTGTGGGAGACTCAACAAAGAGTGAGTACAGCTGAAGGAGCTGGGGAGCAGAAAGTATATGCGTCAGGTGTGAGGAAGAAAATAGATTTTGGAAATTATGAGAGCTGTAGAGAGTGAGTTGAGCATAGTTTGTGATTTTAAGGGCCTCTAAAAGTATTTGAGTGGCAGCAGCCACTGCACGGAGACATAATGGCCAGCTTAAAACAGTAAGGTCAAGTTGTCTGGACAAAAAGGCTACAGGACGCGATCCCGGTCCTTGTGTAAGAATTCTGACTGCACAGCCCTGCACTTTGGCTGTGTGTAATGAAAAGGGTTGGGATGAGTCAGGGAGAGCTAGGGTGGGGACAGTCTCTAAAGCTGTCTTCAAGGAATGGAAAGAGGAGTGGGGAAAGGATTTAGGATCTATGGGGTCAGCTAGGTTTCCTTTTGTGAATTTATATAATGGTTTTGTTAAGATGGCAAAACCAGGTATCCAAAGGCAAAAGTATCTAACCATGCCTAGGAAGGAAAGGAGTTGTTGTTTTGTAGAAGGGGTTGGGGTTTGAGAGATTAGTTGGACACTATCGGCAGGGAGAGCACGTGTGTTTTTATGAGAATTATGCCGAGATAGGTAACAGATGAGGATGAAATTTGGGCTTGACTGAAGTAAAGGGGGCTGTCTGTGAAGGCTTGCGGCAGTACAGCTCAGGTAATTTGCTGAGCCTAATGGGTGTCAGTGTCAGTCCAAGTGAAAGCGAAGAGAGGCTGGGATGAAGGGTGCAAAGGAATAGTAAAGAAAGCATGTTTGAGATCCAGAACAGAATAATGGATTGTGGAGGGAGGTATTGAGGATAGGAGAGTATATGGGTTTGGCACCATGGGATGGATAGGCAAAACAATTTGGTTGATAAGGCATAGATCCTGAACTAACTTGTAAGGCTTGTCTGGTTTTAGGAAAGGTAAAATGGGAGAATTGTAAGGAGAGTTTGTAGACTTTAAAAGGCCATGCTGTAGCAGGCAAGTGATAACAGGCTTTAATCCTTTCAAAGCATGCTGTGGGATGGGATATTGGCATTGAGCAGGGTAAGGGTGATTAGGTTTTAATGAGATGGTAAGGGGTGCATGATCGGTCACCAAGGAGGGAGTAGAGGTATCTTAAACTTGTGGGTTAAGGTGGGGAGATACAAGAGGAGGATGCAAAGGAGGCTTTGGATTGGGAAGAAGGGCGGCAATGAGATGTAGCTGTAATCCCGTAATAGTCAGGGAAGCAGATAATTTAGTTAAAGTGTCTCGGCCTAATAAGGGAACTCGCCAGGTGGGGCTAACTAAAAGGAGTGCTTAAAAGAGTACTAAGTTGGCACTAGAGTTGGAGAGTTTTAAGAGGTTTAGAAGCCTGGCTGTCAATATTCACAACATTTATGGAGGCAAGGGAAACAGGCCCTTGAAAAGAAGGTAATGTGGAGTGGGTAGCCTCCGTATTGATTAAGAAGGGGACGGACTTACCCTCCACTGTGAGAGTTACCTAAAGCTCGGCGTCTGTGGTGGTCTACAGGGCTTCCGAGGCGATCGGGCAACGTCAGTCTTCAGCTGCTAAGCCGAGAAGATCTGGGAAGGAGTCAGTCAGAGAGCCTTGGGCCAGAGTTCCAGGGGCTCTGGGAGTGGCTGCCAGGTGAGTTGAACAGTCCGATTTCCAGTGGGGTCCCACACAGATGGGACACGGCTTAGGAGGAATCCCGGGCTGCAGGCATTCCTTGGCCTGGTGGCCAGATTTCTGGCACTTGTAGCAAGCGCCTGAGGGAGGCAGTTCTGGAGGAATGCCTGGCCACTGCGGTTTAGGCGTTTGGAAGTTCTTGTGTGCTGGGGATGTGGCTGGGGTTTGTCTCACAGTGGAGGCAAGGAATTGCAACTCAGAAATATGTTGTTAGTTGGCTGCCTATACTCTATTATTGTACACCTTGAAGGTGAGGTTAATTAAGTCCTGTTGTGGGGTTTGAGGGCCGGAATTTAATTTTTGGAGTTTTATTTAATGTCGGGAGCAGATTGGGTAATAAAATGAATATTGAGAATAAGATGGCCTTTTGACTTTTTAGGGTCTAGGGCTGTAAAACGTCTCAGGGTTGCTGCCAAACGAGTCATGAACTGGGCTGGATTTTTATATTTGATGAAAAAGAGCCTAAACACTATCTGATCTGGGATAAAGAAAAAGGAGCATTGACCTTGACTATGCCTTTAGCTCCAGCCACCTTTTTAAGAGTAAATTGCTGGGCAGGTGGGGGAGGGCTAGTCATGGAACGAAACTGTAAGCTGGAACAGGTGTGAGGAGGGGAGGTGATAAAAGGATTATAGGGTGGAGGAGCAGAGGCTGAGGAAGAATTGGGACCTAGCTTGGCCTGGCGAGGCGGGGAGAGGTCAGATAGGTCTGTAGAAAATGAAGATTAGAAAGACTCAGTGATGCTTGGGGTTGGGACTGAGGGGACAGGTGGGAGGGAAAAAAGGAAGATTTGGGATGAGTTGCATTGGGAACAGAGACTAGGGAGTGACTGATGTGTAAAAGAATGCCTGGATGTCAGGCACCTCGGACCATTTGCCCATTTTACAACAAGAATTATTTAAATCTTGTAGGATGGAAAAAATGGAAGTGCCGTTTTCTGGCTATTTGGAACTACTGTCAAGTTTGTATTGGGGTCAAGCGGCATTGCAGAAGAAAATAAGGCATTTAGGTTTTAGGTCAGGTGTGAGTTGAAGAGGTTTTAAGTTCTTGAGAACACAGGCTAAGGGAGAAGAAGGAGGAATGGAGGGTGGAAATTTGCCCATAGTGAAGGAAGCAAGCCCAGAGAAAAGAGAGAGTAGAGACATGGAGGGAAGGCGTTCGGGGATTCTTACCCTCCAGAAAAATGGGAAAGGGATCGGGGTGTGGAAATAAGGGATCAGGGCACAGAGATAAGAAGTGGGTCGCGGAAATAAGGGATCAGGGCACAGAGATAAGAGGTCGGGGCATGGAAATAAGGGATCAGGGTGCAGAGTTAAGAGGTTGGGGCATGGAAATAAGGGATTGGGGCACAGAGATAAGAGGTCAGGGTGTGGAAATAAGGGATTGGGGGTTCCTGACCCCTAGAAAAGTGGGACTTGCCGCTAAGGGTGAAGGAGAAGGGGTTGAGGGGTTCTTGCCCCTCCCCCAGAAAAGCAGAGAAGGGGTAGAGACAAGGAGAGAAGGGGTTGGGGTACTTGCCCTTCCCCCAGAAAAGCGGGACTTGCTGCTAAGGGTGAAGGACCAAGGCAGGCATCCCTGCATGGTCTGACACCTCTGAAATGTGGGTGAATAATCAGAGAGGCATCCCTGCAATGATTAAACACCAAAGGAAGGCTGCCTTCCCAGTCTGTGACCGGCGCTGGAGTTTTGGGTCCATGGATAAAACGTGTCTCCTTTGTCTCTACCAGAAAATGAAAGGAATTGAAATTAAGAGAAGGCAGAGATTGAAGTGTGGCACCAAGATTGAAAGGAGAAAGAGGTTGAGGGATAGTGAGGGAGGTTGGAGAAGAGAGTAAAAAGAGGCCACTTACCGGATTTGAAATTGGTGAGATGTTTCTTGGGCTGGTCGGTCTGAGGACCTGAGGTCGTAGGTGGGTCTTTCTCACGGAGCAAAGAGCAGGAGGACAGGGGATTGATCTCCCAAGGGAGGTCCCCCGATCCGAGTCACGGTACCAAATTTCATGCGTGTCCGTGTGAAGAGACCACCAAACAGGCTTTGTGTGAGCAATAAAGATTTTAATCACCTGGGTGCAGGCGGACTGAGTCCGAAAGAGAGTCAGCGAAGGGAGATAGGGGTGGGGCCGTTTTATAGGATTTGGGTAGGTAAAGGAAAAAGGGGGGTTGTTCTCTGGTGGGCAGGAGTGGGGGGTCACAAGGTACTCAGTGGGGGAGCTTTTGAGCCAGGGTGAGCCAGGAGAAGAAATTTCACAAGACAATGTCATCAGTTAATGCAGGAACAGGCCATTTTCACTTCTTTTGTGGTGGAATGTCATCAGTTAAGGCAGGAACCGGCCATCTGGATGTGTACGTGCAGGTCACAGGGGATATGATGGCTTAGCTTGGGCTCAGAGGTCTGACAGCCACCATGCTCCCCTTTGCAGCCGGGCTGTTGTGGATATCACTCTGAGGGAGAGCAGGCCTGCAGGAAGATTCCATGGGAAGAACTGCCTCACATCCTTTGTGGATGAAGGCCATGTAGCTGAATGGTTCAGAGCTGGTGCACTGGACTTACCCTGCCTGGGTCTAAGCCACTCTGAACCTGTGGATCCTCTTCTGGAAAATGGAGATCATGATAGTCCCCACCTCAAAGCGTTATTGTGAGGACTTGGAGAGGCATCTTGTATGCCAAGGACCCCACAAAGTAAGTGCCTGATTCCTGGGAGTTAAAATAGTGAATATATAGGAATCAGAGGAAAGGGAATGGCTGGCAGGGAGCTGGAGTTGCCTGCATATCTGAGATGAGCAGAGGACTCTGGTTTGGCTCTGGCCACGGCTGGTTTGTGAGCTCAGGCAGGGAGTGAGTAACTCAAAAGCAGGAGTGAAGTGATGCTGGGTCCCCAGTGCTGCCTCCCCAAGTTGGTGCCAGCCTCTGATGGGCTTGCATGCTGGGAAAATGACGCCACCACCACCACCACCACCACATGCTTCTATGGCCTTTGCTATGTGCCAAGCCCTGTTCTAAGCTCTTGTAATCATCCACTCATTTAATCCTTACAATGCCCCCTGAGATAGGTTAGGTTTTATTCCATTTTACAACTGAGTATATTGGGGCCATGAGTGAGAGATTAATAACTTGTACAAAGACACATAGCTATGAAGTGGAAGAACTGGGATTTGAATAAGAGCTGTCTGTCTCCTGAATCTGTCCATTAATGATCACTAGATTTTACTGCTTCTACCTGGCTGTGCTGTCTGGAACTGGGACAATGGGTGGCTGGATCCACTGTGGGTTCTGGGGAAGGCTGTCAGGGATGCAGGGGTCTCTCAGCTAACTTGGCCCAGGAAGAATCCCCATCTTTTTCCTCGTCAGTCATCTTTGACAAAGAATTGACTGGCATGAACTGTCCATTTACTTGAAGTTCTTTTCTGTTGATCTTTGGGATTCTTGGAGGCAAGACCCTTGTTTGGTTCTTTCTATGCCTTTTTCCTAGCATAGTCTTGGGCTTACAGTAGGTTCTAAATCAACAGTAATTTGTTGCTATTGTTTTGTTATTGGCACAAGTCTGGACTCTTATTATTTACTACCCTCTTTGAGGTTAGAATTTGACCTGCCTCCATGAAGACTTAAAAACATGGCTCTGGAAAATCTCAACCTATATTGAAATGTGTTGTAACCCACAAATGAATCACTGGGCCCCAAGTTTTTGGGAGGATTTCTGAGCTCAGGCACTGCAAGCTGGAGATTCCTGCAGAATCTTTCCCACTCTGAGTTAAAAGTACTATTACTGGGTAGAGATCTTGGAAATGAGCTTAAATTTGTCCCTTGCAGATGCCAAGGTGGGGACCACCTGATGTTCCACAGGAACGATAATGATAATGATCACTGCCATTTATGGGCACTTACCACTTTCCACAGCAGCTCCAGCTAAAGAGGCAGAGTTGGCAAGGCTTCTCCTGGCAGCCTGACCAGCATGAGCCTGTTCCAGGCTGTGGGGAGCCAGACCTCAAGACCTTCAGACTCAGATCCAAGGAGGTTTGAGATGGCCAAGCCCTGCCGAGGGACAATGGAGGTTTATGTTGGGCTCCATGGGGGCTGTGGGGAGGAGAGCTCCTGCCAAAAGAGACAGGTGGGAGAATCTCAGTGGCTGAAGAAACAACTTTGAAGGTGAACCTTCTCCCAGTTAGGAGGCAGAGCAATGAAGAGGCTAGGACAAGAGCTTTGGGATTATTAAAATATACATTCGCTCATTCAGTGGATATTCCTTAAGAGTTCCTTCTTTGCTGGCTATAGGCAACAGGGGTGATGGCCACAGAAATTACCAAGACAGAATCACTGGCGCTTAGTCTTGACATGTGTGCAAACCCCGCGCCTCCACCTTGAGCTCTGTAAACCTGGGCAGGCCAATAACCTCTCTAATCTAAGGATTTTCATCTGCAGAGTGGAGATAGCAATAGCACCTACCTCACTGGGTTGTTGGAGAATTAACTGTGATAATGCATGTGAAAGGCTTAGCACAGACTCTGGCCCACAGCCTGTGCCTAGTAAATATAGGCCAAAGACTTCCTCTTTGGACCATTTCCCAGTGTACTGGAGATGCCAGCCTGGGAGTAGAGTTCTGGGGATGGCCAACCCCAGAGAAAGGGAGTATGAAGATGTCCCTCGGCAAACGAGTAGCGGGGCTGACTCAGGACTCCCAGCCATATTCCTTTACAAAAGGATTTCTTCAGATGCAGAATTTCCCACTCAACCAATAACTCTGAACCTTCTGGGGTTGCAGTCTCTTGATAAGTGTCCCGCCGGACGTCCTTGTTAGAATGTGGAAGGGGCGAGTGTGCAGTGTGGGAACTGCAGTGAGGGAAAGGAGGAAAGCCCCGTGCAGTACCATGGACAGAGGCTCGCTGCTGTCCGTTGTCCTGATCACCTTCAGGGCAGCCTCTCAGCTTGGAGGAGGTCAGAGGGGTGTGTGGCTTCTCAGGGACTAGAGGGAACGTCTGAAACCTGTGTGTGTGTGTGTGTGTGTGTGTGTGTGTGTGTGTGTGTGTGTGTGTCTGTCTGTGTTAGGGGACTCACATCAGACAGTGATTGACCACAATACTGCGATCTAGTCTGGCTTCTCCCTCAGTCTTGCAGGTGCTGAGGATCCCAAGCCAGGCAGGGTTAGTGAATGGCTTGGGGAAAAGTGACATGATGGGATGACTGCCCCACCCTTGAAAAATCCCTCTCTATGCTAACAGAACCTGGGAACAGCCAGTTCCCATCCTTATAAGAAATGGGGAGAAAAGAATCACGGTAGATGACCTTTTCCAAGATCCAGATTCGTTCATTTGATCCTTACAATGACCTGTGAGGTAGAGAATTGCTCTTCCAGTTCTGTGCATAAGGAAACAGGCACAGAGAGATTAAGTAGCTTGCCCAGCTAGTGAGTGGCAGAACTGGGGTTGAAACTCAGCAGTATGACTCCAGTCCCCTCTCTTAGCCTCACAGGACAGCCCCCTCTCAGAGCCAGACTGAAAGGACAACATGCTGAGGGTTCATCAGCAAGAAGTTCCTGGTAGGCTCATGGCCAGGAGTGTACAATGCCTTGCAGGCTGTGATGGACACTGCTCTACTCTTCCTCTAGAGGGGGAGCCAAAGAGATATAGGGCTCTGTCTGTTTTGTTTTTTTGTTTTTTGTTTCTGTTTTTTTCTTCTTCTTCTTCTAAGCCTTGTCTTGGAGCAAATGAGAATTGGCCTGGTGGGACAATTGGCCTGTGGGGGCTTTCCTTATCTGTCTGGAGGAATGATGATCTGTCTGCTGCTTCTGTGTCTGGGGTGTCATGGACAGGCAACATGAATGTTTTAAGCATCAGACTGTGGCTTCTTTATTTCCTGCCTTCTTCTTTCCGGCCACTTGGGTCCTGGGCTGGGCTCCCTGTTTTGGCTCAAGTTCCTGCTGATGTGTGAGCAGGTGCCCAGGCCAGCCTGGCCTCCTGTGGCTGAGACTCCTTCATTGGGGCTGACATGTTCCCTGCAGGGCCTGGAGCTTTGTATTGTGTCCCCCTTGTCTGTTGCATGTCTGGAGGGCACTGGATGCTCCAGCCAGCATCTCTTCAAGATTATCCCCAGAAGACACTGGGACCCACCCTGGATCACTTCACACATGGGCTCTGGTCTGATCTGGTTTCATCTTAGCCAATCCTGTGCTAGGCCTCCACCCCCGACTTCCTGTCAGGAGGTCCTGGAATCCAGGAAGCTGAGGCCACACAAACAGGATGCCCCTCCCTCCGCTTTCCCATGGCCACCTCTTGCAATGGGGCACAAGGGTTGGTCTTCCCACCTCTTCCTCTAGTGGTTAAACTCAATTTTTAGAAAACCCGAAGGGTTTCATGATCCATGCAGGGGCTGTAGGATAGACCTGGTAGGATGTGTGTGTCTGTCTTGGTGACCGAGGGATGTGTTATATGTGATTATTCTCACATGTGTGAGATGTGTCTCTGTACGGGGCTAAATCTATATGTTCTCTGTATGTGATCCTCTTTCTCTCTCTGTGTGCATGTGTGTGCGTGAGAGAGAGAGAGAGAGAGGGAGAGAATGAGAGTGAGAGAGCTGAATTCTAGGGTGAGACTGTGTGTCATGTCAAGGAATGAGTCTTGCTCTCCCTCCCTCCCCATCTCTCTCCATTGCAATTTTCATCTTTATGTGCACAATCCTATACCTACTACGCATTTCTCTGAAAACTTGGAGTGTGACATATTGGGTGTGATTGTGTGTCCTCTGACAAGATAAGATTCATCTATGTCCATGAGTCTTGGCAAGTTTGCATGCGTGCCTGTGGGCATACCTGTCATTTCAGTGCCTGTCTCTTTGACTCATGGTACCACGAGGCGTGGATATGCCAGTGTCTGTGGGGGCATGATACAGACATCGTGCCAGAAACCAGCTCCTTTCACCCAACCAAGTTCCCAACTTTCCCCCGAATGGCAAAGTTGTTTCTTTGAAATGCTTCCAGCACCTGGCTTAATAGACCTTCCTGTGAGCATATTCCCAGTTCCGCACTGCTCCCCAGTGACTGGGGACCTTTTGTCAAGCACATATGAAATTAAGTGAAATAAAAATCATATTAAAAATTATTACCATCTAACAGCCATTAGTCTGCACACTGCTGTCAGCCTGTGATGGATTCCTCACTTACTTCAATGAATGTTCTAACGACAGTGATAAAATCACTCAGAAAAAATAGAATAAACTGTTAACCCTCTCCCCATCGACACTTGTTTTTCTTTAAGAAAAATACAATAAGGGACCTTGGTGGAGGGGGTTGAGACACATGTGACTCCTTAGACTGAGAGATGGGCTGAGTACAGAGTCCTGGGCTTCATCCTGTGAGTCTTGGGAGGGGATTTTGCTCCAGACTAGACATGAGCTCCAGTTTCTGAGCTCTGTGCTGAGATTTGGATTTTTGAGCTAGACTCTGAGCTGTTCCCTAGTCTGGTCAAGTAGGGACTAGTTCTTGTATTTTAGACTTACAGATTTATTAAACATCAACATCTGATAGACAACCCCAGGGGAACAATAATGTATATCTGAGCTGCAGCAGTGACCGAGGGCTGGGAAGAGTGGTCAGATTAGAAAGATGCTTAAAAGGTGGACTTGACAGGACTAGCTAATGGGCTTTATTTGCAGTAGAGAGTGAGGTACCCCAGACGTTTATTGCTGAAGCTACTAGAAGTTGGAGGACACTATTCACTGAGATAGGGTGAGATAGTCCTACTTCAGGGAGAAGGAGGAGCCCAGTGTTGAGCTATTTGAGTTTGGAGAGACGTGGACGTCCAGGAGGCTGTGAGAAAGGCTGTTGGGCTCTTGAGCTGAAGCCCCAGAGAGGGTTTGGGCTGGAGAGAGATTTGGGCATCCTTGGCACCCAGCCAGGGGGAAAAGCCAGGGAGTGGATGAGACTATCCAGGGAGGGTGTGAAGAGAGAAGAGTTGCAAAGACAGCACCTGGAGGACAACTGATCATTGAGAAAGTCCCAGAAGGAGGCAGAGAAGGGGCAGCTTGGGAGGAGGGAAGAGGACAGGGAGGTGTCATGCCATGGGATTCACAGAGGGAGGGTGTTTCAAGAAGTGGAGAGTGATCAGCAAAGTGAAATGCTGGAAAAAATCAGATAGAACTGAAAAGTATTAGTGGCCATGTGGATGTCCTTGGTGTCTGGATTCAGAGGCATGAGAGAAGGGAGAGGGAAGTCAGATGCAGGTATGCACTCACCTGCAGACCCCCTTCACCAAGACAGGGTCCCTGACACAGCGATTGCTCTGGGTAGGATAGCTGAGACTCAGTTTATCCAAACACGAGGGGCTGGGCCTATGTACCTTGCAGGGTCTCATCCCTGTGATCTGGGACCCAGGCTAATTTTGCTTCTCTCTGCTGGGCCCTACTTTGGTCTAGAAGGACAGGACGTGGAGGCTTCCTGGGATTACTTGGTGACCCTCAGAAGTGAAAGCAGTGAGGGAGGGGCTCCTAACCTAGTCCTCAGGACCTCAACATTTCAGAGGTTCTGCTGGTTCCTCTGGAGAGTGAGCTCCGGGACCCTTGGGACACAGGGCTTTGAGGAAGCTAGCAGTGCATGAGAGATGATGCTATGAAGTAGGGGGAGGGATCTCTCTCCTCCTGGATGAACTGTGGCCTTTCCTGTCACCCATGAGCCATAGTCCTCAAGCACAGCAGGCTGAGAGGATGGAGTCAGAGAGCCATTGGGAAGACTCCCCCTCCATCTCTCTTTGTATCTGGAGCTAAATGGCCTTTCAATTGAGTATCTCTGTGTGCTTCTATTTCATTCTCCTGTCTGCACTTGGGTTCTCCCTGCTCCCCCATGCCTGCGGACACACAGGGTCACCTTATGGACTCTGTGTTTTCCTGTCATCAGGACAAGCCTAGACTCATTTGTGCCCTTTGGTCCTGGGCACAAATTCCACATTCTTAAGCCTGAGAACATAAGTGGCCCAGGCTGAGTCAGATGTACATTTTTGGTCCAATCAGCAATGGATAGAGTCACACTGGAATAATAATATTGAAGACAAGAACATGTGAAAGTTATGATGATGGTAATGATAACAGCCAACATTTACTAAGCTCTTAGAATGCACTATTTTAAGTGCTTTGCATGTTTAATTCCTCATCGTCATACAATGCTTGTATGATATAGGCACTACCCTTATCAGCCTCACTCTATAGATGAGGCACAGAGAATTGAAGTAACATGCCCATGGTCACACAGCCAGTGTGTGGCTGAGCTGACTTAAAACCCAGTAGTTTGGTCCTAACATGCCTGTGCCTGACCACTGCACAATGCCGTCTCTTGAATGTGGCTACCACACCCATCTCTCTTAGTTTGTTTTCTGCTGCTATAAAAGAATACAACAGACTGGGAAATTTATAAAGAAAAGAGACTTATTTGGCTCATGTTTCTAGAGGCCAGGAAGTCCAAGTTTGGGAGGCTGCATCTGGTGAGGGCCTTCTTGCTGTGTCATAACATGGCAGGAGGCATCACATAGTGAGAAAGTGCTTATGTGAGAGAGAGAGAGAGATAGAGGGGGCTGAACTCTCATCATAACTAACCCACTCCCACAATAATGGCATTAATCCACTCATGAGGGCAGAGCCCCCATGGCCTAATCACGTCTTAAAGGCCCCACCTCTAATACTGTTACAATGGCAATTAAATTTCAACATGAGTTTTGGAGGGAGCATTCAAAGCATAGAACCATCCCTAGAAGGAAAACTCTTGGACTATGACCTGGGCAGACACTTCTAGAGTTGTTGCTATGTTCAGGGTCATAGAGAGTCTGATGCAAAGACCAAAGAGGCCTGGGTGGATGCCAGAAGCAGTCAGCCTCAGGCCTTGGCCAGAGGGGTTGGGAATATGACAAGCTGGGCAGGTGCTACCCTAAGATCCCAGCAGAAGACCAGCATGGCCAACTGAGGTGTCAATGAGTGTCAAGCCTGGAGGCTTCAAGTTGAAGCTCATGGTACACCCAGGAATGGGGCATGAGTTTCATGAAGCAGCCATGCATTCCTAACATTACCCCAGGCATGAAGGACTCTGGATCTGCCACTGGCCTGGGCTCTCACTGGCTTAGGCCTGTGTAGGGTGGAGCCCCAGGGGCATCTGCGAGAGCCTGGAACCAGCAGGGACTGAGACAAACAGGCAGCCCTGCTCCTGATCCATGCCACACCCTCCTGGGTATAGCCCCATTGTCCGTATCTCATCCCAAGTTACTGACATATCCCAGTTTGTGGGTCTTCACAAGTGTCTCCTCCATTCTTTGGGTGTCCAAGACCAAAGTGTATCTCTTGGCGTATCCTGCTCATCCATGGGGAGGCTGGACACTCATGATGGGCTTTGGAGTCAGAAAGGCCTAGACTCAAATTCTGATTCTATCAAAATCAGCTAGGGAAACTTGGGCCAATTTCTTCTGAGCTCCTGCTTGCTCACGTATAAAGGGGGGAGTTGATACCCACTCTTCCACGAGAACACGAGCTCAGATAATGCCTGCCAAGTGCCTGCCACAGGGTAGATGCTCAGTAGGCATCGTTAGTATTACCGGAATTAATCCTTTTGTCTAAAGCTTGAGTCATGCTCTCCCATTTTCAGAAACAGACCTCTTGGAGATTTCTCTGCTCTGTTTGGCTGGTAGCTTGTCCAAGGGCTGAAGTCTTCTGTGAGATGGTGATCACGAGGCTATGGGAGGAGAAACTGGGGTCCCTTCTAGATGGGGAGGTCACTGGAGAAACAGGCCTGGTGGTCCACAGATGTGTGGCAGCCCATCCCTCCATGCTCTGTGAGGACCTGCTTCCCCAGCAGCCCTGCACCCAGACAGCCTCCTGGCCTGTGTGCTGCTGTGCTACCCCTCCAATGCATATGTGACCAGCACCCTGTGCCATCCCCTAGTGAAAAGTGGCTTGCAAGCCCGGGTCCCAGCAAAGTCCAGGACCTTTCTCCACGTTAGGCATCTGACCATGACCCACAGGGCCGGGAAGCCCTCAGCATTCATTGCCTAGGGTTGCCATGACAACTTACTACAAAGTTGGTGGCTTCAGACAGCAGAGAGTTGTCCTCTCACAGTTCTGGGGTCTACAAGTCTGAAATCAAGGTGTCAATGGGGCCACACTCCCTGAGAGACTGTGGATAGACCTTGGCCTCTTAGCTTCTTCTGGTGCTGGCTGTCAACCCTTGGAGTTCCTTGGCCTGCACTCTGCCTCTGTCATCACCTGGCCTTCTCCCTGTTTGTTTCTCTTTCTTTTGTTTATGATGACATAAACAAATTGGATGAAGGGCCCACGCTATTTCAGTGTGGCCTCATCTTAACTTGATTACCTCTGCAAAGACCGTATTTCCAAATAAAGTCACATTCACAAGTGCTGGATTTTAACACTTCAACAGGTCTTTTTGTTTCGTTTTGAGACAGTCTCACTCTGTCGCCCAGGCTGGGCTATAGTGCAATGGCATGATCTCGGCTCACTGCAACTTCTGCCTCCTGGGATCAAGCAATTCTTGTGCCTCAGCCTCCCAAGTAGCTGGTATTACAAGTGTGCATCATCATGCTTGGCTTATTTTTTCTATTTATCAGTAGAGATGGGGTTTCACTGTGTTGGCCAGGCTGGTCTCAAACTCCTGGCCCCAAGTGATCCACCTGCCTCAGCCTCCCAAAGTGCTGGGATTACAAGTGTGAGCCACTGCACCCAGCCCAACATGTCTTTTTGGGATACACAATTCAACACACAGCACCTTATAAGAGGGTCCCTGAGGCCCTGAGCATGCCCTGCTGGAGATGGAGGGAGGGACTTGGGAGGTACAGTACAAAGAAGCACCTTGGGAAGCAGGGGCTGGGTCCACATAGAGCCTGGGTTAGGAATGCCAGGGAGTAACCACCACCCCAAGAACCATCTCAGCACTGGGGCCTGCGTCGCATCTCAGGAGTGCTGATCAGAACCACCAGCCCCAGGGCTGGGATGCAGCTGCCCCTGCTGGCTCAGAAAAGTCACCACAGAGGTGCGATGGCCTCACCAAAGACCTTGGCCCAAGTATTTCTGGTGTGTCTCTTGGGGTGATTTTTGGGTACAGTCACTCAAAGGTTGTTCCTAGGACTGGGGCCTTTTGGGTGGTAACTCACTCATTCATTCCTCAGATATTTACTAGAGATCCACCATGTGTCAGGAATTGCAACTGGCATAGAGGATGGCCTCATGGAGTAAGTCGTTAGTTAAACAATCAGTCCTGGTAAATGCAATAACCACTATTTTAAAAAAATGTCCAGGCAAGGTGCAGTGGTGCGTGTCTGTAATCCCAGCACTTTGGGAGGCCAAGGTGGGAGGATTGCTTGAGCCCAGGAGTGCGAGACCAGCCTGGCCAGCAGAGAGAGAGTTTATCTCTACAAATAATAAGAAAATTAGCCAAGCATAGTGGTGTGCACCTGGGGTCCCAGCTAGCTACTCAGGAGGCTGAGGTGGGAGGATTGCTTGAGCCTGGGGGGTGGAGGATGCAGTGAGCCATGATTGTGCCACTGCACTCCAGCCTGGGTGACAGAGTGAGGCCCTGTTTCAAACAAAACAAAACAAAACAAGGAGCTTAAGTGTATGTAGTATCATAGGGAGGCTGGATTTTGATTGCAGGATCAGGGAATTTAGCAGGGATCTGAGAGATTAAGAGAGAACCAGGCTAATGGGCAAGGGAGGATTGGGCCGAGTATCCTGGGTTGGGGGAACCACGTGTGCTGAAGCCTGGAGGCAGGAGGGATCAGAGTTCATTTGAGGAGGAGGGGCTGTGTCCATTAATGGGGATCATCAGGCATCAGGCTGGGTGAGATGGGTCTGAGGGAGCCCTGAGGGTGTGGCCAGGGACCCGTCAGCAGGTCCCCCAGGTGATGGGGACTCTGGCTAGCTTTGGGCCAGTACCACTATCCAAGGAGAGAGGAAGCGCTGAGGCAGGGACTCAGCCCAGGTCCCTTCCTTTCCCTTCAGCAATGCCCACTGAGCCCCTCCTGGGGATCTGAGCTTCTGGCCTTACCAGGGAAGGAAAGGGTGCCATTCCCAGTAGGAGGCTGCAGGGCTGGGCAGGGAAACTGAGGCAGAGACCTGGGATGTCAATGGGACAGACACAGCAGGGAAGGGAAGGGTTCAGGACCTTCCCTTCCACTGATCAAAGTACCTCTGACCCTCGGGGTCCCCAGATCCACCTTCTACCCTATCCAGGGTTGGGTCAGAGCCTTGGCGGGGCTGAACTTGTAAAGTCCCTGAAGCTGACAGGGACCCTGGATCAGGGATGCACAGGGAGATTGAGAGGTGGGACTGGTGACCTGCTCTGGGAGTCTGAGCCATCATTGGGTCCCACAGGGGCTGGTGATCTCAATGCAGTAAAGGTGCTGAGGACTTGGGCCAGAGACCAGAATTAAGCTGGTGGGAAAATGCAGGCTGAAGGAGCCTGTGAGAGTGGGCAGAAGAATTGGAGGGACATGTTTGTGTGTGTGTGTGTGTGTGTGTGTGTGTGTGTGTGTGTGTCTGTGTCTGTGTCTGTGTAGCAAGAAGATTTGGGGCAGGGATTTAATGATCACCTGAGCTCTGGGAGGCCCTGGACTCTGCTGGCTCTCAGGGCTGGGGGGATGCCCCCTCTCCCCGAGGAGAAGAGTGTGGCTTTTCACCACCAGTCCTGGAGGTAAGAAGGCGACTGAAGAAGGGAACAGTGGAGTCAGATGGTCTTCATTCTCCACCACAGTGGAGTGCAGTAGCGTCACATCTGGATCCCACCTGGGTTCCTTCGCTTAGCAGCTGTGTGACCTGGGGCAAGTTCTCGGCCCTTTCTGACAGGTTTTCTCCTCTGGAAAGTGGGAAGAGTGCCATTTTGTTCCCAGGAGTTGCCATGCCTGGAACAGAGCCTGGAGCCTTCAGTAAATGGTGGGTGAGTGTGCAGGGGGTTTGGGCACTCCCGGGCGTGTCTGAAGCATCAGGGTCTGTGTCAGTAGCCTCAAAGGCAAGGAGGACATTGTGAAGGGTGCAGGGTGAAGGGCAAGAATATATCTGTCACCTCCTGGACCCATGGACTCACATCTGAGCCGTGGAGAGGTAGTGTCTGGGCAGGAGCTGAGGACCACTTTCATGGGGATGCTGGTGACTGGGGGCAGTGGCGGAGCTGCTGGAGGCCTAGAGAGAGCTGCCTTCTCCCCAGGCTGCACCCACCCAGCGGCTTCAGCTCATTGAGGGCTGCAGACAACTCAGGAGTCCTTTGGTGCAAGGAGGGCTGGCAGCCTTGTTGGTATCAGAGGCAAGGGACACAGACTTCAAAAGGGGGGGACAGGAGAATGTTGCGGGTGGTCTCCATTCTAGGGGAATCCCAGAGCTACCAGGAGGAGGTTCTATGCTGGTGTGCTTTTGTGGGGGTGGAGGGAGCATGCCAGGAAAATGCGGGTCACGTCTGTGGAAACGACCCACAGGTGCCCACCACTGTGGAGGTCTGGGGGTCACAGGGTACAGGTATGCAGGTTAGGTGGAACCATGCCCTCCTGGTCACCAGTGCCCGAAGAAAAGATGCCAGGATGATGCCTGTGGCACATGTCCACAGAGCAGTGCTGGGGCTGAGTGAGGGGAGTGTGGCCCCTTGGACACAAAATATAAAGAGTTCCTTGCCGTCAGGGTGTTACGAGTACACGGTCAGCACCTGAGGGTGCCTCACACCCCTCACTTAGTCCCAACACTGACACATTTGCCTTGCCTGTCACTTGGGGACACTGAGTCTTGGACTGAACCTGTATGCAGAATCCACTGAACTGATGTTTCCCAGCCAAGGGAGGAAGGGACACCATCATCCCTTCCTTTGTAGGTAAAAATGCCCTTCGTCCATTTCTCCATGATTAAGCAAAAATGGGAAATTTACCAGCTGGATTTCAGGAAAAGTCCAGGGGTAGATTTAGCTACAGGCACGGCTGTATCTAGGGGACTCAGATGATGTTTTTTTAAAAAATCATTTTATTTTTATTTAAAAAATGTTTTTTAGAGACAGGGTCTTGTTCTGTCACCAGGCTGGAGTGCAGTGGTGCAGTCATGGTTCACTGAAGCCTCGAATTCCTAGGTTCAAGCCATCCTCCTGCCTCAGCCTCCGAATAGCCAGGGCCACAGGTGTGCACCACCACTCCTGGCTCATTTTGTTTTTTATAGAGATGGGGTCTTGCTATGTTACCCAAGCTGGTCTCAAACTCCCGGCCTCAAGTGATCCTCCTGCCTCGGCCTCCCAAAGTGCCAGTATTATAGGTATGAGCCACCGCACCCCACCAGATGATACTGGCTTTTGGACTGGAATCATAGAGCACAGTGGTTAAGCACTATGGGCCATGAAGCCGGACTATCAGGTTTCAAATCCTGGCTCTGGGCCCCACTGGCTGCAGAGGGAGAGTGAGGCTCTTTTTGTTCTGTTTTGCTTTGTTTTGTTTTAAGATGGAGTCTCACTCTGTTACCCAAGCTGGAGTGCAGTGGTGTAATCTTGGCTCACTGCAGCCTCCGCCTCCTGGGCTCAAGCGATTCTTGTGCCTCAGCCTCCCCAGTAGCTGGGACTACAGGCACGTGCCACCACACCCAGCTACTTTTTTGTATTTTAGTAGAGATGGGGTTTCTCCATGTTGCCCAGGGTGGTCTTGAACGCCTGAGCTCAGGCGATCCGCCTGCCTCGGCCTCCCAAAGTGCTGGAATTACAGGCGTGAGCCACTGCGCCCAGCAGGGAGTGTGAGGTTCTTGACCTGCAGATGCTTCAATTCATTCCTGTGTAAAATGGGGACAATGATACTACCCAGCTGTGGGGAGCTGTGAGGAGTCCTTGTGATGACGCCTGCCAGGCACGGCTCCCCTTGGCCCTCTGAGGATCCACTGAGTATAGGCGACCACTCCCTGGCCCCATTCTTGTGAGAACAGAAGCTTCCTTCTCATTGGCTCCAAGCCTAGGGGTGGGGCCTATCCTGTACGTCCAACTCAGACTTTGTTCTCATTGGCTCCAAGCACAAGGGGTGGGGCCTATGGTCAGATAATGTCACATGTACCCCCAGGCAGACCTGAGAGCACCTCAGCTTAGCACTGACAAACTCGGCACTCAGGCGTCGCCTTCAGGATTTTTGATCATCCATGTACTCCTCACATGATTGTTAGCACACATGACAAATGGACCTTATTTTTTTACAAATATTTATTTTAAAAGGAAAATTTACCTTCCGTGGGAGACACTATGATTGTGAAAGATTCCAGTTGTGGCTGCAGCACCCGCTGTGTGACGTTGGGGTCAGTACCAACCACTCTGAGCCTCAGTTTCCTTCTTTTTTCAGCAAGAATAATAATGATCTGACCCCATAGGGTTTCCAAAGATTAGGTGAAATTAAAATACGCAAAGCTCAGAACAACACCAGACCTGTTGTAAGTGCTGTACATGTCTTAGCTATGTTGTCATCATTATTGTTAGTAAGGGAGAAACCAGTGTTATTGCTGTAGGTGGAGGCAACTATAAAAATAAATACAATGAAAATGCACTGAGGTTAATAAATTCCATGTCTGCATCCTGCAGAGGGCTCCAAGCCCAGGACCTACAATCTTTGTTAACAAGGGTGATTTGGGAGGCCAAGGCAGGAGGATCACTTTAGGCCAGGAGTTCAAGACCAGCCCTTACAACACAGTGAAACTCCATTTCTGCAAAAAATAAAATAAAAAAATTAGCTGGGCATGGTGGCGTGCACCTGTATTCCCAGCTACCTGGGAGGCTGAGGTGGGAAGATCACTTGAGCCTGGGAGTTCAAGGCTGCAGTGAGCTATGATTGTGCCACTGTACTCCTGAGAAGATGACAGAGCTAGACCCTGTCTCAAAAAAAAGGGTGATTTGGGATGTTGATGAGGTATTGGACAAGCCAGCACCAGAGACTGTCTTCTTTCTTCTTCACTTGAGCAGGTCTGCAGACAGTTAAGAGGAATACAACTTCCCCAATAGTAATGCAATGGCATGTAGGCACCAGCAGCAGCCCGTGGCCTGCCCTCTGGGAGCAGCGGTCAAGGGCTGCAAGGAGGACAGGAAGACACTGTGACCTGTGTTAAGAGCTATTTGCCAACTATGTGACCCCAACAGGTTTCTCCATCTCTCTGAGACACAAGTTCCTCCTCTGAAAATGATGTCAGCCAGGTGGCCCTGCTAAGGCTGCTGTGAGATGACAGCAGGGAGCCAAGGGCTTAACATAGTCCTGGGCATGCTCCAGGCTCTTGTGGCCTCCATAGTCAGTCAGGGAGGCTTTTAGGCCACATCTGGGGACAGGACTGCTGGAAAGCCGGGAAAGCTGGGAGGCAGTGGCCGAAGGTGATGTTTAAGGTGGGCTTTGCAGACACCAGTGTGGTTGGGCTTTTCTCCACGAGCCGCTCTGGGTTCACCCATGATTTTTCTGTTTTCAAAGGCTGAGAAATCCGGTGGAGGGGGCCAGGATGCCCCTGACCCTGGTCATGGGGGCCGTGGTGGCCTCTGCACACTGCTGTCATCCAGGGGCCAAGCGGGATCCAGAGGAAGCTGCCTAACGAGCAGCTGCAGTGGCAGAGGTGGCCTGTGCACCACCACGCTCACTGAGCAGAGCAGTGAGATGTGACCGGGAGGAATGGGGGCCTGCCTGGGCCTCCCCACACGTGCCCATTGCCAATTTGCTGATGACCCCGTGCCAGGCTCTTCACCTCAATGCTCCAGAGTCTGCAAAGTGGGGTGAGGGGTGGGGGCCAGCACTATTACCTATGGACCTCAGAAGGTTCTAGAAGAAGCAGCTCAGGGCATGAGGGGGACCTGAGGTTCCAGGGTTGGTCTGCTGGGATTCGCGGTGTGACTTTGGGTAAGTCTCTCCGTGCCACTCTGGGTATCAGTTCACACCTCGGTTCCTGGGGCTTGGTCTGGGTGATCCCCGCAACTTCAGCCTTTGACGGCTGGGATTCTGTGGGCTGCAGAGAGAGACCAGCTAATGTGGCAGAGGAAGACTGGGTTGGGGAGAATTCCTGTCTGTGAGGCGCCCCTAAGAAACTTCCTGCCATTTCAAGAGGGCCGTATGGTGGGTAGGGAAGTGGGGACACAGAGGCTAAACAACTGGGCTTTGGAATCATTTGCACCTGGTGTGACTCCTGGCCCCATGTGTGCCCCTGTGTGACCCTGGACAAGTGCCTCCTCCTCCCAGAGCTCCAGTCTTCTCATCTGTAAAATGGGGGTGATGGTGGCATGTAGGACGCTGACACCTGACAGCGTTGGGGATAAATTGCTGAGCACAGCATCAGGCTCGCAGAGGGCTTAGTAAATTACAGGCAATACAAAGACTACTGCTGTGGATTCTTACTGTGTTTTGTGGTTGGTCTTACTGCTTTGTGCAGATTCAGAACCAGGGGCGTGACAACATCCTACAAGGGTGGGAGGCCAGGGCAGGCCAGGGTTATGGGAGCGGAAGTGTTAAGTCTCCATGGAAACAGGCATGCATTATTTACGTGGCCTAATGAATAAAACATTTATGGGGTAGGCTAATAAATTCCCTCACACAAAGCAAAGTAAGCTATGATTTAAATATCGGCCTCCGCTGGCTGGCTGAGTTATGGAGCCTGCTCGGGGGAGACCCTCTTGGCTTTATACCTCCATCGGCTGGATGGAGTGGGAGGGGGAGAGAGGAGAGGAGGGAAGAAAGTGGGGAGGTGGAGACCCTTCCTAGTAAGCGGCTTTCTGGGCCCTCCTGACCTGAGGCCTGAGCCCCTTGTTGCCCCTGCTGTGACTCTGTCTCTCCCAGCCCAAAGCTGCTGCACCCCTAGGGGCCTTTTCCTAGAGCTGGAGCTGCAGAGGGAGGATTGGGTGACAGGTGGGACTGGCCCTTGGAGAGCAGAGATGGCCCAAGGTGGGGCACAGCCTTCTAGGATCTCCTAGGGGTGGCAACTTCTCTTAGGGAGACAGGCCACACCTCTGGGGCTTAAGGGGCTTGGAGATGAGCACTGGGCAATGGGAACATCCGTCAGGTTTGGGAGCTTGTCAGGTCCACTCTGGAGTAGTCTGGGATCAAACAGAGGGACAGCTGGGACTCACCGTGGGGAGCTGAGATGGGGCGTCAGAGGAGGATGTGGGTGCAGAGCCTGGGAGAAGGTAAATCAGGTGTCTGGTGAAAATGAAACAGCCCCACTTTGGTCTCACCCGCCTTTGTCATTGTCATCTCCCTGGCTTTATCTCATCACTTCTTCCCTTTTTGTTTCTGCCTGTCTGTCTCGCTGTCTTTTGTCTCTCCTTCATTTGCTCTGTTTCCCCCCTTCTTTCTCTGTATCTCTGTCTCCTCTGCCTCTCTCTCTGACTTTCTTGTTTTCTCTCCGTCTGTTTCTGTCTCTCTCTGTGTATCTCTTTTTCTCTGTGTCTCTTTCTTTGTGTCTTTGTTTCTTTATCTCTGTCTGCTTCTCTGTCTCTCTCTCTGTCTCTACATCTTTGTCTTGGTCGGGGTCTCTCTCTGTCTGCCTCTCTCTCTCTCAGAGGATTCTGACATGGCAGGAGGAGGGGTCCCACATTCCTGGACCAGGGTGTGAGGCCTCCACTGGGCCCTGGAAAAAGGGTGGTTGTGCAAGAGGAGGAGGCTGCCTCGGGGCCTAAAGGGTTGAGCATTTGTCTGAGAGGCACTGAGTGTTGCAATGGTGCTGGGGAAGTGGTTCAGGCATCATCCATACCAAAACCAGGTGGGTAGCACTGGGTGCCCCTTAGCCAGAGGCCTTCTCTATTCTGGTCCCTGGGAAAGCCTGAAAAGGGAGATGTAAACTTTGAACACGTTCCTCATGCTGGATCAGGTCCTCCTGGCAACCACCCCAGGAAACTGTCCAAGGCAGCTGTCCTGCCCCAGAGGCCATTAAATCACACGCTGGGCATAGTTCCTCCCTCAACACCCACTGGGGCTTCAGCTTCCCACTGCCATGAGGGTCTGGGGCTATAGCCCTTTGGGGACTGCCTCCTAGGGCAGCCGGCACCCGGCTGCATGGCTGGTGATGCGGCTGCCTCACTGTTCTGGTTATCTATGGCTATGTAACCAATTACCCTAAACCAAAATGGCACAAAACAACACCATTGTTTTATGTTCATGATTCTGTGGGTCAGGAGCTCAGGCAGGGCCCAGTGGACGTAGTCCCTCTCTGGTCCATTGTATCTGGGACCTCAGCTGGAGATGGCTGGAATGGCCTGACTAGGACCACCTGTCTGGGGTTGTGGGTCTTCTCTGTGTGGCATCAACAAGGGCTGGAGTGTCTGAGGTGGTTGCTTCACTCACACGTCTGGTGCCTGAATAGGCTGGGCAGACATCTCTGTGTCTCTGTTTGCAGCCTCTCCAGGGGGCTAGCTTGGGCTGCCTCAGAACATGGCGAACTCAGGGTATAGAGTTAGATTCCCTGCATGATTCTGACTCCCCTGGAGCAAGGATTTCGTTAGGAACTGCTGGTCTTCTTAAAGCCTAGGTCTGGGATTGGCCAGGCATCACATCTGCTATATTCTTTTTTATTTATTTTATTTTATTTTATTATTTTATTTTATTTTGAGACAGAGTCTCGCTCTGTCGCCCAGGCTGGAGTGCAGTGGTGCGATCTCGCCTCACTGCAAGCTCCGCCTCCTGTGTTCATGCCATTCTCCTGCCTCAGCCTCCTGAGTAGCTGGGACTACAGGTGCCCGCCACCACGCCTGGCTAATTTTTTGTATTTTTAGTAGAGACGGGGTTTTACCGTCTTAGCCAGGATGGTCTTGATTTCCTGACCTCGTGATCCGCCCACCTCAACCTCCCAAAGTGCTGGGATTACAGGCGTGAGCCACCGCGCCCAGACACATCTGCCTTATTCTATTGGCCAAAGCTGTTTCAGACTAACCGAGATTCCAAGGGGGTGGAAGAATCGACCCCCACCTCTTGATGGGAGAATGGCATACATACATGTTCAGTGAGGGAGGACTCAGTGACAGCACTGGAGGCAAGGAACCACATCCAGCCAATGGTGTGGTACAAGGGAAAGCCTCTACCCTTCTTCCAGGCAGGGGTAAGGCATAAACTTGCAGGCCAGACACTTTAGGGCTCATGTTCCAGTCTGACTCTCACTAGCTATGTGGCCTCAGCAAATGATTCCACTACCAGTGCTCTGTTCTAACCTCTGTGAAATGGGGATCACAAGAGTGTCAGCCCCAGAGTATGTGGAGGGCTATGTGAGCTGGTGAGTATAATACCCCAAGCTATCTCCAATGTTAGCTATTCTTCTTCTCTGGCTTTCTCCACCCCTAGAGGCCAACCAAGTCCTGTAATGACACACATGGTCTCTCTTGGGTTCTCTTACCCTTCCAAGTCCTGGTGTGTTGCATTCTCCTGCCTCTTTCAACTCCCAGGACTGTGCAATAACATCATCCGTGAAGCTTTTGAAGCATCAGGGATGTGGTTGCCACCATGTGGGAGGGGGCAGGCCATCCTCTCTGTCCTCACTGTAGATCCCAGGGCAGTGCCACCTTCTGGAACCTGCCATAGCACAGGATGCTGTGCCCTGGAGCAGTGCTTCATCCTGGAGGCAGTGTCCAGGCGGGCAGTGGAGGAGGCGTGATACAGATTCCTCCTGTGCACAGGGAGGCGAGGAGGCTGAAATTCCAAGAGAAATGCCTCCCACACAGTGGGGGCACCCCTGCGTGCTCACCTTTGAGGCAGGCAAGCCTAGTGGTCAGGTCTGTGGATGTTGGAACCAGCCTGCCCAGGTTCTGCTCCTGGCTCTGCCACTTCCTGGCTTTGCAGCCTTAGACAAATTTTTTCACCATTCTGCACCTCACTTCCTCTTCTGCAAGATGAGGTGTTAAGGATACCTACCTCTGGGGGCTACTGTGAGAATTAAATTAGTTAATGTTTGTAAAGTGCTAATAGAGTGCCTGATACACACTACACATGTGTTCTTTGTTAGCACTCTGGTGTGTATTTATGGTGTTGGCTGGGATCCTACAATGACAGGTGGGTGCTCAGTGACATTCTAACTGGGAATTTGTATTAACAGGGCCACATCTGTCCTTAGATTGATGGTATCTGAGATGTTTGGGGCCTCTTTTTTCTTTTTTGAGATAGAGTCTTGCTCTGTTGCCCAGGCTGGAGTGCAGTGGTGTGATCATGGCTTACTGCAACCTCCTCCTCCCAGGCTCAACCTAAATGTGTGACCATTGGTGACATAATCACAAAAAGAGCAACTATCCCAAGTGACTTTAAAATACAGGAATCTGGCTTTACATTACCAGTGGGATATACATGAAAGGTAAAAGGAACTGTAAAAACAACCCTAAGCTAATTTCCATAATCACATTGTTGGTGAAGTGTTGGTCCTGTCATTCTAAGACTGTGGTGTGCACAGAGTGAAATAAAATAAATGCGTAATTGTGTTAGTCTCATTGAGGACTAGGATCTTTTTTTGCATGTAAAAAATGATATACAGATATAAGTTCTATAAAGTTAAATAAAAACTCTGAATTTGAGTTGGAAGTAGTATAAATTCATAATGTATTTTACCTAAAAATGTTTAAAGAGAAGACACATTGCCTATCTCTGCCTACTGAAAAGCAGTAAAAACAGTGAAAAATCCAGTAGCACTGAGCACTCCCAGTACTCGGATTATGGTTTCTAAATACATTTTTTCCCCTAGAAACCAGGATTCCTTGGAGAAATGACTAATTTGAGATCTAAGGTAGGAAATGTACAAGGTAAGCCTGGAATGTCTTGTCTTTCTAGAAAGCAAAGATATATCAAAACTTCCAAGATTGTAGATACAAAGACCCGGAAGCAAACTTGTAAAAGGGTCCATGGCTAATGATTGGAACACAAGGATAATAGCTGCAGTGGATTAAAGCACATTAAATATGTTTAAATCCATGAGTTTACAATGATACTAAACTAAACCAAACCAAACCAATCCTCATAGGTCATCTTTGGAGGACATTCGAGAGCCATTGGATTATTTTGAAAACAGGTAAATTCAGAGAAAAAATAAGGTGCTCATGCTGCCATTAACATATGAACTTTACTTCAGGTTACCAATTAATTGATGATGGGAAATTTCTCTTTATAGATGTTATCCAGCTAATAAATGAGGAGGGAGATACAAATTAGAATATAACTATTTTGCAATCTCTAATGAAATAAAGAATCTAGGCAATGAGCTTCAAACATCCCTAAAAGAAAATAAAGGTGACTGGGTATGGTGGTTCATGCTTGTAATCCTAGCACTTTGGAAGGCCAAGACAGGAGGATCGCTTGATGCCAGGAGTTTGAGACCAGCCTGGGCACATAGTGAGACCCTGTCTCTACAAAAAATACAAAAATTAGCTGGGCATGGTGGTGTGTGCCTGTAGCCCCACCTACTCAGGAGGCTGAGGTGGGAGGATCACCTGAGCCTGGGAGGTCAAGGCTGTGGTGAGCCATGAGCATGCCACCGCACTGCATCCTGGGTGACAGAGTGAGATCCTGTCTCAAAAAAATAAAAGACAAGAAAAGATAACCAGACATTATCTCTTGATGAAAGTGTGCAACAGCACTTATGGAGTAGTGCTGAAAAAATAATAACATAAAATCTGACCAAGACCCTAGATCAACTACCAACTTATAGGAAATATAGTGGATGGAGGAACATCCTAAAAAATACCGTGGGGATGCAATTGGCAGAGTCCAGACTAGTAGATATTCTACAGGACAAATGATCTGGTTTATTCAATAAAACATTCAAAGAAAACAGAAGAGTGGAGCAGAATATATAAAAGAGATCATACTTTTAATTGCATACGTCAATTGCAACTTTGCAAACGGACTTTGTTTGGATTTTACTTTTTTGTTTTTGTTTTTGAGACAGGGTCTGGCTTTGCTATCCAGGATGGAGTGCAGTGGCACAATCACAGCTCTCTGCAGCCTCGACCTCCTAGGCTCAAGCAATCCTCCCATTTCAGCCTCCCAAGTAGCTGGGACTACAGATGCACGCCACCACACCAAAATAATTTTTGTACAAATTATACAAAATAATACAAAATTATACAAAATACAAAATAAATTTTGTCTTTTTTAAAGAGATGGGGTTTTACCATGTTGCCCAGGCTAGTCTTGAATTTCTGAGCTCAGACAATCCATCCGCCTTGGCCTCCCAGAGAGTCGGGATTACAGGCATGAGCCACTGTGGCTGGACTATTTGGATTTTAATTTAAAAAAACTGTAAGAAAAAATTACAGGACCATTTGGTGAATATAAACTTTAACTGGATTTTATGACAAGAAAGAATTATTATTAATTTTTTAGGTGTGATAATGGCATTCTGAGATTTTTAAAGAATTTTGTAGAGATACACCTGAAATAACAAATGAGTTGATGGGAAGTCTGATATTTGATTCAAAATTATCTAGGAACCAGGAGCGGAAGTTATAGTTAGAAATAAGATTGCTTGTGAATTGGGAATTGTTGAGGCTGGGTGATGGGTAGATGGGGCTGATTAAATTGCATTCTCTATTTTTGTATAATTTTGAACAGTAAAATTTTCTCTGATAAAAATAGAAATTTTAAGTTTTAAATAATGAACTAGAGTTAAAGTATAAAAAAAATTAAAAAACAGAACAAGTCAGTAACTCCTGCTTCCTGATATCGCAACTTGACGGAATATTTGGGATGCGTAGGCTGCCCCCTCTGCCTTCCAATTTTCTAATGAAAGGACTTTATACACTTCCAAGGATCTTGATATTTATTTATTTGTTTATTTATTTATTGACAGAGTCTTGCTCTGTCGCCCAGGCTGGAGTGCAGTGGCGTGATCTTGGCTCACTGCAATCTCTGCCTCTCAGATTCAAGTGATTCTCCTGCCTCACCCTTCCGAGTAGCTGGGATTACAGGTGCATGCCAACACACCTGGCTAATTTGTGTATTTTTAGTAGAGATGGGGTTTCGCCACGTTGGCCAGACTGGCCTCGAACTCCTGACCTCAAATGATCCACCTGCCTCAGCCTCCCAAAGTGCAGGGATTACAGGTGTGAGCCACCCACCTGGCCATTCATTATTTTCTTTACTGACCACCCACCTGTTCCAGGGTTCCACGTCTGTGTCCTGGGTTCCACGTCTTGGTCCAATGCCTTGTTTCCAGGCATCCTTGACTTTCTTCTCCTGGACCCCAGTACTCTCTTCAAAGTGGGTTTCCACTTTGAAACCCCTTCCACCTGCTCTCTCCTCTGGGGTCTCTCTTCCAGGACGGGCCATCTTACCTCCAGCTGTCTCTTTATTAGTTGCTTTAGCTCCTAGACTGTTTTGATCTTGAAAGGTTTATTGGTTGGTGTTTGTGGAGTCCTGAAGGTTCCAGAATGCTCTGCATTCCTGTCATTTTCTGAGGTGGCGCTCAGACTCATGCTGTCTCTGGACTCCCTGAGGGAGGAGCCTAGCAAACCACCTCCCTCCCATGTCCCTGCCCTTTCTCAGCCTGCTGTGACACTTCATCCAGGAAAGCTTCTTTGCCCATGTCAGCAAATTGACACAGGGCAAGGTGCTCTGAGGATCAGCAAGAGTGAGGCTGGGCCAAGAAGCCCCCAAACTCCAGCCCCTGTCTCCATGGCCCAGAGACTCATTCTGTGAGAGTTTCTCTGCAAAGATGGCTGCCAACAATTCCTCCCATCCCTGCATGCACATGCCTTCCTCCCTTCAACAGGTGGGGTCTTTTTCCCCGTATCCTTGAATCTGGGCTGCCTGACTTGATTTGACCAATGGAATGTGGCAGGAGGGATGTCTTGAGATTACTGAGCTCAGACCTGAAGGGACCTTGTAGCTTCCGCATCAGCTCAGAGAAAAACAAATTGCCGTGTAAATCAGTCCAGGTCACCCTGCAGGAGGAGTGGCCACGTGGAGATAGAGGCCAGGAGAGTGAAAACTGAGGCTCTGGCCAACATCATAGGTAAAGGGACCCAGTTGTCCCTGGCAGCACACAGATATTTGAACCATGCCAGCTGCGTCTGTGTGAGAGAGGCCAGCCTGGGCCCCTTAAGCCCCTGTCAAGCTACCCTAGTCAATACCATGTGGAACAGGGATGACCCATCCCCATGACCTACAGAATCATAACAAATAGGATTGTTTTAAGCCACTAAGTTTTGGGGTTTTTGTGATGCAGCAATAGATTGTTGAGAGACATAGACTTTCTGCTATGTCTCTAGACTTCTCAGGGGTTAGGTTGTCCTAATGAGTTGAGGTCAGAGGTCATTTGGCCAGTCCCTGGGCCCTGGGGGACACAGAGAGAAACCAGGGTTTTCAGGAGACTGTGTAGCTAAGGACATGAGCTGTGATGACAGTCACACCCAGCTTCCTGGATCTGCCACCTACCAGCTGTGTGACCTAGGGCCTCACTGAGTTTCTTTCCACCTCGGAAAGTGGAGATAATAATTCTGTCTATCTTCTAGAGCTTCATTCTCCCACAATACTTTTTACAATGACGGAACTGTTCTATATCTGTGCTGTCAAATACAGCAGACACTGGCCACATGAGGCTATTGAGCGCTTGAAACGTGGTGGGTGGGAACTGAGAGGCTCTGTACGTGTAAAGGGAACACATGTATGAAAAAAAGTTAAATACCTGGTCAATACCTTTTTTTTTTTTGAGATGGAGTCTCACTCTGTCACCCAGGCTGGAGTGCAGTGGCATGATCTTGGCTCACTGCAAAATCCGCCTCCCGGGTTCACGCCATTCTCCTGCCTCAGCCTCCCGAGTAGCTGAGACTACAGGTGCCTGCCACCATGCCTGGCTAATTTTTTGTATTTTTTAGTAGAGATGGGGTTTCACTGTGTTAGCCAGGATGGTCTCGATCTCCTGGCCTCGTGATCCACGCGCCTTGGCCTCCCAAAGTGCTGGGATTACAGGCGTGAGCCACCGCGCCCGGCCAATACCTGGTCAATACTTTTAATATTGAGTCCATATTGAAATGATATTTTTGTTTTATTGGGCTACATATAATATATTATTAAAAGCAATTTTACCTATTTTTACATTTTAAAAGCTATATATGTGGCTCACGTTATATTTCTATTGGACAACATTGCTACAGTCTCGAAAAGATTAAATAATGCGTGTAAAGTGCCTAGCACAGCACCTGGCACACGAAAAGCCCTTGGTGAACAGTGGCTGTTACTTTCATAAATATTGTCCTGGGTAGGTGGTGGCCAGAGCTCAGATTTAGCAGGGTGGTGTCTGGGTTCCTGCTAGATGGGACAGAGGAAAGGAAATAACATTCCCTGAAGCCCTAACTATGTGTGGGTGACCAGGAAGGGCTTTACTCAGGTTGGGCCACCAAGTCTTCACAATGGCCCATGGAGGAGCTATTTCTCTCCTCATTGGAAAGATGGGGAAACTGAGGCTCACAAAAGGGACATGACTTGCCCAAGTTCGTATAGCTGGTTTTGTAATAGAACAAGAGTTCTTGACTCTGGGGAAAGCGGTTCTGGCACAGTAGCTCTGTTTCCTCTGGAGGTCAAGTCCAGGCCCAGGACACCTCTCCACATCCTCCTCTTCCTTTTCCTCTTACCCTCCCCCTACCTATCTGCTCCATCTCCTCTCTGAAATCCATGGCCTCAGCCTGTCTCCTCTCTCCTTCCCCCACTTCCAGCCGAGACTTCCAAAGGAATGAATTTATTTATTTAAGTGTAAATGGACTCTTTCCCACAAAGACGCTGCTATGTCATTTCATACATTCTTTTTTAACTTCATCAAACAAAGTACAGTTCTCTGGCACTAATGTCAATCTCCACAGCTCATTGGGTTTTTAAAAATAGTGGAGACACAGATCTCATCTCCCAGCCTCAGTGAGGAAGGCAGCACTCTAGCCAGCGAGAGGAACCCTTCGCTTCTCACCCCAGAAAGAGCCATAAAACACGCTCAGTGCCGGAGCACGTGCCCATTTGACAAAGACAATTTGATTTGTCCGTGGCTTCTAAAATATTCATCCCACTTTGATGGACTATCGTTTTATAAATATAGATTATCATTAACCGACACCAGCGGTGCGCTGCTGGTCGACCCAGCGCCACGCCACTGGTTCGGGATGAAGACGTCTAATAAAAAAAATCATTATCTCTGTCTGCGAACCTTGATCTGTATCGTCTGCCTCATTTGCAGTGCAAGGGTCAGTAACTCATGCTAACTGCATCTGTTTGTGCATTTCACGGCCTGGCCACCCCTGCTGGGGAGATTGGCAGAATGCTTCTCGAGTTCGGACCTGGGGTAAGAAATGGGGTGATTGAGGGAGGGGGAGAAAAGAAGGCTGAAGGGCTCTGCTGGGAACCCATTGAAAGGACTGGAAGAATGTATTTCCAGAGAGGCAGTGGAGTGCCGTGGGCATGGATGCACGTTTTGTTGTGTGTGTCAGACCCCGCTCCACTACTCACTGGCTATGAGACCTTAGGTAGGTGAGTTAAACTCTCTGTATCTCAGTTTTCTCATCTTTTATATGGGAATCATAATCATACCTATCTCCTACAAGACTGTGCCCATGAAGTGTTTAGCCCATGACCTGACACTGAAGCACACAGTAAACATTAGTTGCAATGATGATGATGATGATGATGATGATGATGGTGATGGTGATGATGGTGATGATGATGGTGATGATGATGGTGATGATTGTTGTTTGCTTTAACCTTGAGCCGTTTAACAAACTGCTTGACTTCCGTGAACCTCCAGTTCTTCATGGGTAGAACATTCTCAATAATATCTACCTCCAATGGCTTTAAAGATCCAATGAGCTAATGCATTCGAAGAGCTTAGCACAATGAATGGTACACTCTAAGTGTCTGTGAGGGCCATTTTGTTTCATCTCAGTGGAAGCCAGACAGAGAAAGCAGTGAAGGAACTGTCCTGGAGAGCTATGGCCCCAGTGTCCTTACTCCTTGAGGACTCAGAATGCAGAGCTGGTGACCCTGGGGACAAGGTGGCTCAGGGTGTCATGTTGAGATGAACTCAGCTCTGTTCTATAAGGGTCTGTTATTCCTCCATGCTACCCCCTCCTCCTAGCATCCTGGGTCTTAGTGGGACCTGAAAAAGACATGGAGGTGGGGCAGGTGGGTTTATTAGACACAGCCCCACATTCCCCAGTGTGCTACGCTGCCAGGGAATGAAACCCAACGTAGAATAAAAGACTTGCCTTGTGTTGGAGACAAAACCTTGTCTGCAGCATTTCCTCTGCTGTTTGAAAGAAATACATAACCAGATATTGGGGGAAAGGCAATTCCAGAGGAATCTACAATAGAAGGTGGCCTGAGGGAGAAGGAATATAACAGGGCAAGTGTGGAGTTGAGGGCAGACAGCAAACCTTTCTTCATCCTGAACAGGAGTGGAATGAGAGATGGTGAAATAAACTCTTGGACTCAAGCTCCAGCCATGGCCCTAGGTGAGGCGGGTGGCCTAGAACCTCCTGGAGGGGCATGGCATCGAGCCCTTTGCTGCTCCTGGAAGCAGGCAGGCATGCCATGTGTCGAGGCTTCATCCTGCTGGGGAGACAGCCTGGGGGCACTTGGCCCCAAAGTTTATTTAAGTGAAAAAACCCATCCGGGAGACAAGAAGGAGTGTTACACTACTGTCAAGTTTTAGACGTCGCCATCAAGCAAAAAAAATTACATCCCGTCCTGACGAGCGACTAATCAAGGCATGGCAAACGGTCCTGCAATAAATTACTCCGGCACGAAATAAACCACACAAACAGACCGATGATAATAAATGTAAATTATTTCTCTGAAGAAATTTTCTTGGTATATGAGTAATACGAACCATCAGGAAGGCGTCTTCCTTAACATTAATTACAGAAAATGACAAGTGAGCTGATGACTGGGAAGGCTCATTATCTGAGAACATATTCACAACTTTGCAATTTGCGCGAGATGTACTCCGGCTAAATTAATCTCCCTTCTTTGCATGAGCCTCTTCTAATTTTCATGTTATTAACAGGTTTGCAGTATCAGTCAGTGCTTGTCACTCTAATCAGGTTTCAGCATGTTCGCAAAAGCGAAGCGTCATTTATAAGGATAAGCCCTCATAATGGTGCTTGCTTTCATGTGGAGAATTCTACAAGGCTGCTTTTAATAAGGTACTTTAATCATCTCCTTTGCTCAACTTTTGGCCCCACTGTTCCTTTATGAAGAGTCATTAAAAGACTTTGAAGTTCATCAAGGAGGAAAAATTCATGACATTGTTCGGATGAGGTTGGGGATGGTTCCAAGGGGGAAGCCTGGAGGGAGTCGGGGTGAGAGGGCCCTGTTGGCTTGGGGCCTAACCATGGGTGAGGAGGGGCAACCTGTACCCATCGTCTCTACCATATAGCACCCTGTAGGTTAATATGCCGGGGTCACTGCTGAACAAAGACCTCACTGGAGAGCAGTCCAATTGGCAGAACATGTTCTAGGGTCAATGATAGACGATCCTTAGAGAAGGGGCCAGCCAGGTCAGCACTCAGGACAGCTCCCAGCATGCCACTATCACTGTGGAGTCTGGGAATCTTTGCGGGTTTTGGATCTATTCTGATGATCTGCGCTTGCTTTGGAAATCTTTCTGTCTCTCCCCCACCCCGCCCCACCGCCCCTCTCTGTGTGTGTGTTCCCTCTGTTGCATGTCTCAAAGGGCTAGGCAGGGCTCATCCTAGAATCAAGGCTCAAGTCGATCCCCTTTGCCCCAATTCCCTTAACACTCTAGAGTTGGATATGTCCCTACAGGTTTCCATCAAAAGAGATGCACAATGTTAGTTTGCCTCCAGCGATCCTCGGTGGCCTCTGACAAACATTCTGAATTCACTGTTGTCACAGAGAATCATTCTTGCTGCAGGTGGCTCTTCTATTACTGGGCAGAGTACTAGGCAGGGAGGCAAAGATCATCCTGTGACTTGGACAAGTCTCACCTCTCTTCTAGCGCTATCTGTATAACTTTGTAAGGTTGCTTCCAGCTTGGAGCTTTGTGATGGTGCTTCTGATATTTACGGAAGCCCCATCCTCCCTCCACCTACTGAATGGTGGAGAAGGGGGCCTTGTGTCCCAAGGTGACATCATTATCATCAGAGCTTGCAAGGGAATAGCCTTCCTGTTCCTATGAGTGTTTTTCCTCCCTATAGGCATAGGCTGGTTATGGGGTGGCCTAGGCTCTGTCTTGGCTGGGCTAAGGTCACAGCACTTCTGTGGATGAACCTTCTGCCCAAATTGCAGTGGCCACTCTTCTCTGGGACCTGCTCCTGAGCATACTGATGCGACTTGGTCCCGTCCCTGGCCATAGCTGATTTGACTGTATCTTAGCAAGTTGGAGTCTCCCTTTGAAATTTTGGAATTTGACTAAGGGAGGGTCAGATCATGTTGGGGGATACCTGGATCTATGACATGGACACTCAAAGGCATGAGTGTGGCATCCATCTTCTCCCATGGGACCTGGAGAAGCAGACAGGCTGCTGTGCAGGGTGGGAGGAGGAAGAACAGAGACACAAGGCAGAGAAAGCCTCGTCCCTGATTCCAGTTTCTTCTAGAGATCCTTGCATTCTATGTGTATCCCTAGATCTTAAAAATATATTTATTTTTCCCACTAATGTTTACTTGGATGAGTTTCTGTTACTCTCAACCAAAAAGGCCTAACCACATAGCTTCCTTGCACATGGGTTGCAATAGTCTGAGCAGGTCCTCACATCTAGCACCAAGCAGGGTGGAGCTGGTGGCCTGTTTAGGGGGGCCTGGGACATCTCTGGGGCTGATGGCTATCCAGGCCCTCAGGCTAGAGCTGAGGAGAAAGACCTCACTGAGTCTGAGAGGTTGACCCTCACTGTGCAGGGGCTTGTCCTGGAAGAATATGAAATGCAGCTGATGAAGCTGGCTCTAGGGTCCAGGGAGTGGGAGGAAGGACCCTGCAGCAGCTGATGGGTTTAGTTTAGTGCCAGAAAACTGATCTTCAGAAACTTGGTTCTTTCCAGACTTCCTGCAACCTGTGTTTATTTCTCAGTCATTGTGTCTCTAAATCTCTTTAGAGACACCAGCCTGGCTCAGTTCTGTTGTGGTGACTAAGGGAGAGGTGAAACCTCACAGGACCAGGGCATTGAAGGAGAGACAGTGTCCACCATCGTGGTAATGGACCTAGAGAAGGGACTATGAGAACACAGCCAGGCCATTTGATCCAGCACCCCTCCCAGCTAGGAGAGTCCTGCTGGTTCATCCCCATCTATGCCTAGGAGGGCTCTGTGCTTTAATGAATTCCCCTTACCCAACTTACTCAACAGACCCAAGGCCATTAGGGTTCATTTAAACAGCAGAATGAGGTGTCTGGGTTCAACTTAGTAAGTAATGGTAGGTCACCTCCAAGGTTGAATGGCAAAACTGCATTTCACTGTAATTTGCCCATCTGTACTCTCTTCAGAGTGGCAACTGTACTTTCATATCTGGTGACCATGGTGGAGAAAGGAACCCCGGGAACACAGCTTGAGCCCATGCTGCAGATGGAGCCAGGGCAGCTCCATCTGCAGAATGGGCTCACGAGGAGTAGAGCAGAGGGTCTTTCCTGTTTATCTGCCCAGACCCTTGGCAGTTGGGCTTGCCAAGTACTCCCCTGGGGATCTTCCTCTCTGAACTCTGAACCCTGGCCTGAATAGGACAGGGGTCCCCAGAAGGGGGTCTAGAGAAAGAACCAGGAGCAGTGTGGGATTTGGGGATGGAGGAGCGGCAGGCCTGAACCCCAGGGTGGGCTGAGACATTGCCCCTCTTCACCTGACACTCCAGACCTGATTAGGACTTACCCAGGCCCTGAGCACTAAACAGGTTGGAGGGAGGGTGTGTCGCATACAGGATGCAAAACAAAAGCAATGCTAACCCGTAAGATGACTGTTGGAAGTCCACGCAACTCAGATTTTTCCCATAATGGCTGATTTATTTAGTTGTATTAATAATTCTTTCATTTTTTCCCTCTTCATCTTAAAGCCTCTTTGCTTGGGTGGACCTCCCAGCTTGGGCTCACTCTACCCATGCTGAGGCCTGCCTGGAGCATGGGATCCCACGTGGATCTGTGGGCCTGTGTGTGACTGTGTCCACATGTGATCATGGACTTGGGCCTCTGTGTGGACAGAAAACCAGCTGGGGTTGGCCAGAGCTCTCCTGGGATAAAACACACACACTCTTTCTCCTGGGCCCAAGGGGAGGGCCTGGGCAGGGTAGCAACTAAAGCACAGCCAGGCAGCTTAGGTGGTGATATGGTTTGGTCTGTGTCCCCACCCAAATCTTATCTTGAATTGTACTCCCATAATTCCCATGGTTGTGGGAGGGACCCAGTGGGAGATAATTGAATCATGGGGGCGGTTCCCCCCATACTGTTCTCATGGTAGTGAATAAGTCTCATGAGATCTGATGGTTTTATAAGGGGTTTCTGCTTTTGCTTCTTCCTCATTCTCTCTTGTCTGCCACCACCTAAGACATGCCTTTCACCTTCCGCCATGATTGTGAGGCCTCCCCAGCCACGTGGAACTGTGAGTTCATTAAGCCTCTTTTTGCTTGTGAATTACCCAGTCTCAGGTATATCTTTATCAGTGGTGTGGAAACAGACTAATACAGGTTGCCAAGGCAGACAGACATCCAACAGCATAATCTCACCCAAATGATGAATAGGCAGCAGCTCATGGGCAGGACTTTCTCCAGACCCCCTTCTGGGGACCCCTGTCATATTCAGGCCAGGGTTCAGAGTTCAGAAGAGGAAGATCCTCAGGGGAGGACTTGGCAAGCCCAGTTTCGAGGGGTCTGGGCAGACAAACAGGGAGGACTCTCTGCTCTACTCCTCAACCCCCAGGGTCCTTGCTCACCTCTCTGGCCCCAGATCAGATGGTCACAAGGAGAGATGAGACGTAAAAGCTGTTGTCCCAGGGATTCAAGATAGTGATGGAGGTGGCCACCAGGCTGGGCTGGGCACTTCTGATTCTTCATCTATCAGTGTTGCTGTCACCGAAAGCACCTTCAAGGCCTTGGGCAGCATCATCCTAGAGCTGAGACTCGTAGGACCACAGCATCTCGGAGGCCTCTGGCATCATCTCATTCATTCCCACTGTGCAGATGGGGCCACTGAGGCCTGGCAGAGGCAGGAGCTTGCTCTGGGCCAGGCGGTGAGTTAGAGGCATTCTCATCAGTGTACCTGGATCTCTGGCCTTCCTGTTCTGAGGGCTTTTCCTTCCCTTTGCCTTAGTCTCCTAATGGAACAAATACCTCCCTTTTGAGGCTGTATTTATTTGAATTTTGCAAATGGGAGTCACTTGGAAGCAGACGTGGGGATCAAGCTGGGTGTGGCAGCTCCACCTCCTGGTATCCACACCCCTGTGCACCTTCTCTGGCATGGTACCAGCCTGTGTGACCGATAGAATACAGCAGAAATGACGCACGGTCACTTCCCAGATTAAGTTATAAACACCGCAGCTTCCATCTCTGTTGCTTTCTCTCACCATTCGCTCTGGGGGAAGCCAGTTGCCATGGTATGAGGACTCTCGGGCAGCTTCCTGGGAGTCTCATGGGTGAGGAGCTGGGGCCGCCTACCTGAGTGGACCTAGGTGCAGCCCCAGCCAAGCTTTCAGCTGACCGCAACCCCAGCCAAAATTCCCTGCACCAGGACCACCCAGCTCAGCCACTGCCAGATTCCTGATCCTCAGCAACTGCAAGATAGCAAATGTTTGTTGTTTTCAGTTTTGGCGTCTTTTGTTACACAGCAGTAGATAACTAACATGCTGGTGTCTTTTTGGTTTTGTTTTTGTTTTGATAAAATGAGGCTGGAGGGTTAGGTCAATCTCAGGTTCCCCAGAGCAGTAAGATTTTGGGGGAAGTGTACCATGGCCAAATTATTTAGAAAAGCCACAGGTGGAAGCTGAGGGTTTCCCCTTCTCTGTTTGAGAAGTGGATGTGGGATCAGGTTCTTGAGCCCGTCCCGGGCTAGGCCAGGATGCACAGCGATGACAAGTTCTCACCCTCTGTTTGCAATGTCAGTAGGGAATTGAATCGATTCTATTCAGAATGGAGGAGATATTGCCTGGATGGTGAAGGAAGGCAACAAGTGATCATCTCGTTCCCTCCAGGTGCTGCGTAGCCATGACCCTAAGAGCTGGCTACTCATGGTGCCATTGTTTAGATGGGAATACTGAGACCCATGAGCTTGACTGCCGCCCCATAGACACTAGGGATGCCCTCCAGGGGAATGTATGGAGCTGGGTTTGGAAAGATGACTCCATCAGGGCAGAGGATGAACTAGAAGGAAGTGTCGGGAGACAGGGGCTCCTGGGGCTCATGGGAAAAGCCCAGAGGCCTGAGCTGAGTCAGGAGCTCTGTGGGATGGAGAGAGAAGGGGTGAGAAAGGTGGCAGCAGGCAGAGTGTTAATTGGTCTGGACATGGGGCTGGGGAAAGGGTGGCCTCCAGGGTGACACTCACAGTTTTCTGATGTGGGAGTTGGGGGATGATGGTGATGCTTTGCACCAAGCTGGCAGGCCCTAAATAGGAGCTCTCTTGGGAACTGGGGGTAAAAAATTCTCCTGGGGAACAAATTGAATTTCAGGTGCTCATGGATCATCCAGGTGGAGATGTCTGGGTGATATGACAATTACGGTCCTGGATGGGGCGCAGAGGAGAAATCTGGACTCAGTCCTCAACTTATTGATGTTGAAAAGAGAGAATTCATGGGCTTGTGCCATCAGGAGAGCCGTGGTCCAGGCCTTGAGAAGCCCAGTTTGAAGAGCTGGGCAGAAATGGAGATGGAGATGAGGCAGCCAGGGAGAAGGGAGAAGAATGAGGAGCACATGGCATGAAGGAGGCAAGGCGAGGAGGAAGCTTCAAGACAGACCTGCGGCTCTCACTGCCAGATGCTGGGGAGAAACTCAGCAACGGTGGGCGGTGGGGGTGCCTGCTGGGTGGGCGTGCTCAGCCCACCGTCAGGGGTCACCTCCCCAACCCAGGACACCAGAGCACTGCCGCACACAGCCCTCTTGGAGTTGGGCAGAAGTTGTGAAGAAGGTCCTAACAATGAGAGCTGGCCGGCAGTGGAATGAGCCATCCGAAGTGGTGATGAGTGCCCTGTGGCTGGGAGCATGCAAGAAGTTGGCTAGGCAATATCGAGTTGGGGGTGGTGAGTCGGAAATGGATTAGACTCCCACCAACATCCCTTCTGGCTCTGAGCTCTGGAGTGAGAAAAGGGAGGCCAAGAGCCAGTTCCCAAAGAGTGGAACCCCTCGGACCTCTGCTACTGAGCTCCCAGGGGTCCTGGGCAGGGCAGCTTTAGGAGAAAAGGAGAAGGTCATGCCCCCTCTGCCCCCACCCCCAACGTTGAGGCTTCAGCTGCCTCTCAGGCCCTCCCCTCTTCCCCTGCCCCTTCTTTTCTTCCTTCTGTGTTCTTTGGAATCACGGCCCCAGCACAGGTTGTGGGCAACGTGGAAAAAAAGGAATAAGGAAAAGCAAATGGGAGCTCTGGTCAGTTCTTGCTCAAGTGGGAGTCCCACAGTCCAGGATGTGCATGGGCATGGGAATGAGAGGCTCCCCGATGGGGCAGTAGAAAAGGCCACAGAGGGGCCGCCGTTGGCCTTGGCACAGCCTCTAGCCATCTCCTACCCGGCTGGGGCCAAGCATTAGCTCTCCTAATACAGGTGGGCTTGCACTGGGGGGTTCCGTGCAAGACCCAAAGCCTCCCTCTCCCCCGGGCTTCCTGAGGGTGGGGATTTCGTCTCTGGCAGGGCGGGGTGAGGCACCCTTGCCCTGGGAGCCCTGACAGCCACCTTCCTCCTTCGTCACAGAGAAGCTCACCTGCAATAATGTCAGTGCACTCTTCAGGCTGACAGAAATCCCACCGATAATTGGGAAGAATGGAAAATGAAAACATTAAAATTTGCCATGTCATCCGTTCACTTTTCCTGATTGTCTGATACCCACCGTCCACTGACAGATGCTGTATTATTAACACTTGATTAAAAATCACTTCAGGTTTGAACCAGCCCGTCAAGAAGGGAGCGTCTTGACAAGACTTGTGGTTTGTGATTGACAATTAGTAATATTCGGTGTGTCACAACATAGATAGTGTGACTTATTGGTGCTGGTGTAATGCAACACATTTCATCTGAGCTCCTCAAATTGGTACATAGGAGTAAGAAAGAAAGGATGGAGTCCTCATTCAGCCGACTTTGATTACCAACAAAGGAGAGATTGTACGTACCTGTCTCGGCATGGCCAACCTGGACTTCTATCAATCAGCCAGACGGCTGCGATCCCCTCTCCTCTTTGGGAACAGGAACCTCAGCAGAGCGGGATCTCATTATGCAACCCTCAACTTCTCCATCAGCAGCCAAATCTTTTCTGTCTGGAAATATGAAAGCTCCTCGCTCTGCGTTGCCTCCAAATTACCAGCCTGCTCCTCTTAAAACAAAAGGCTTCTCATTTTTTTAAAAATAAAATGATCATATCTTGATTGACGTGCTACATCCTTTTTCTTCAGTTATTTTTCTAACTTGGTGTCAGCGGGAGTTGGATTTGGGGGCCAATTTTTTTTTTTTTTTGTCTCAGTTCTAATTCAATTCCTTTTAAGTGCTTTTAAGAGCAGTGCAATTCGAGGTCTTTCCTTTTTTGGGTCTGACCTGGATTTCATTTTTGGTTTCCTTCTTGCCTAAGATTATCCAGGAAGAGAATGGTTGTTTGCATTAGTGAAAGGTGATGGATTTAATGCGATTAATCTCTGCAAACTTTGAGAGAAACAGCCTTAGGTGGGATTTAAGTGCTTTGCAAAGCTGTGTACTTTGTAATAGAGAAGTGAACAGTAGCGTGGGGATCACACTATCTCACCACCCTGTGTGAATTGGCTTTTGAGAACTCTAAACAACTTTCTCTTCATGAGTTTATTTGTCATTCTTTTTTTTTGAGACTGGGTTTCACTCTGTTGTCCAGGCTGAAGTGCAGTAGTGCAGTCATAGCTCATTGCAGTCTTGAACCCCTGGGCTCAAGCAATCCTCTTGCCTCAGCCTCCTGAGTAGCTGGAACTACAGATGCGTGCCACCACACCCAGCAAATTTTCTTTATTTTTGTAGATACAGGGGTCTCATTATGTTGCATAGGGTGGTCTCGAACTTCTGGCTTCAAGTGATCCTCCCACCTCAGCCTCCCAAAGTGCTGGGATTACAGGCGTGAGCCACTGTGCCCAGCCATTATCTGTCCTTTGAATCTGTGGTCCCATCCTCTCGCCCAGACCCCCCAAAACTCATGAGAATGAGGACCATGTCCATTTTGTTCCCTGCTATACCTACAGTGACAGAACACTCTCTGGCAAGTAGTAGGCTCTTAAATATTTGTGGAATGAATGAATGGATGAATGAATGCATGGCTAATGGGGGTTGTGAGCAGGCTAGAGGTCAGATGCTGAGGACTGGCTCCCACAGAATGTTCTGTTGAGGGTCAAGGAGTCAGCTCTTGGGGTTTAAGGGGCTCACAGTTCTTTTCTCACCCTTGCTGCCCCCACCTGAGGGGCTTGGGCCCTCCAGCTCTGGTTTCCCGACCACCAAGGTGAGTGTCTGAGGCCAGGCGTTATGAGGGCAAGAGAAGCAGCTTTTCTGCTTTCATGGGACACCGCTGGCCAATCCAGCCTTTGCTTGCTCCAGGCTAAACCTACTTGTTCATTTGGCTAAACCTACTTGTTCATTCATTTGACAAACCTCGAATGCCTAAGAGTATGGAGTTCCTAAGAGCAGCGTGAGGCGGCTCGCAGTGCTGGGCTGGGCTTTGTCACTCCCATTCTCTCTCGGGCCTCTTGGCCCTCCACCACGGACATAGCCTTGTTCTCTTTGGCTGGGGTCTCAGGACACTCTTCTAGGGACTCCAGGGACTCACCCCCAGCTCCATCCGCTGTTAGTCACCAGTCAGTGTACCCCAACCGAGCCCTCAGGTCCATCCCAACCCTACCCCCCGGCACATTTTGGTTACCCCACTCCCCAAAGGAGAATCAAATCAGGGTACCTCCTACAGCCTGAAAGGATTTTCCCTTTAGAAAGGCTTCAGGCTTAAGACTCTGCGTTAGGGTTATAGAGTGATCTGTCTGCCAGCTGCTCCGGGCCCTCCTGGGGAGCAGGGGACGTGTCAGAGCCATGTCTGTATTCTCAGTCGCCAGAAGCAGGAGGGGCAGGGGCTAGGCACTGGCTCTTGGGACTGCCAGGGGCAGGCTGGCACTTCATCATTCTTTAGTTGGGCACCCTTGGACAAGTGACTAGACCTCTCTGAGGCTCAGTTTTCTCATGTGCGAAATGGAGAGAACGCTGGAATCTACTGCAGAAGTTCAAAGGCAGGGCTGTTAGTGTACCGCGGGGTCCCTTGGCAGCCTGGGGAAGCCTGTGGGCCCCTTCCCAGAGCACTGGTTTTTAAATGTGTAAGGTAATACACACAAGATTATAAAGAAAACCAATTTATTAAAATATAACTATCAAAGTATAAAAATTTGCGATAGGACCACACAGATCCTTCTTTATTAACACATTACATGGCAAGATTTGGTGTCAAGTCGAATAGCTGCCATGATTTCAAGTTGGTACCAAGCATAAGGCATGTTCTAAGAAACCCGTGGCAACTGTAAGGTGATGTGGGAACACCCGTGCTTTCTACCAGTGACAGTCACGGATGTTGCCGATGCCACATTCCCAATGGAAGAAGATGCTAAATTTCATTTAGATCAAGTCAACATCCCTGTTTAGGTTTAGGAGCCCTGTTCCGAGGGATGCACCCGGGGCTGGAAATGGGATCCAGGGAGAGGCAGCACGGGGGGCAGAGGTGAGGAGGGGCGGGAAGAGGGATGGCCACCGGCTAGGGCTGGCCTGACGTGAGACTGTGTGGGGCTTGAGCCCAGGGTTCTGAGTGCAAGTTCTCCATTGGGTTGTGGCACCGATCTCTAGCAAAAGACAGGCAGTATAGACGCATAACAGTTACCACCCACAATAACGGTGGCTGGCAACAGCACAGACTTACTGAGCACCCACTGTGGGCCATGGCTCAGGCTATCACATCTCATTCGCTGTCTCAGTTAATACAGCGGCCCTGCAAGATCACCGTGACTGTGATGCTCAGCTTTCAGGTGAGGACGCTAGAACTCAGAAGGGTCACACCACCTGCCTGAAGCCATACGGCCAGGGGGCGGAGGAGGTCAGTATCAAACCTAGGTGGGGCTAATTCCAAAGACCATGATCTTAACTACTGGGTGATGTTTAAAATGTTTATTTTGGCTGGCCGTGGTGGCTCATGCCTGTAGTCCCAGCAGTTTGGGAGGCCGAGATGGGCAGATCACTTGAGGTGAGGAGTTCGAGACCAGCCTGGCCAACAGGGTGAAACCCCGTCTCTATTAAAAATACAAAAATTAGCCAGGCATGGTGACATGCACCTGTAATCCCAGCTACTTGGGAGGCTGAGGCACGAGAAGCACTTGAACCCGGGAAGTGGAAGTTGCAGTGAGCTGAGATCATATCACTGCACTCCAGCCTGGGTGACAGAGTGAGACTCTGTCATAAATAAAAAAAAAAAAAATAAACAAACAAAATGCTTGTTTTATAATTTAGTAGGTTTCAAAAGCAACTCATTATTTTTATCTTTGAAAAAATCATGTATGAAGTTGAGCAGGTCTCATGCTCTGGTGTACTAAGGTTGTGCCTTCTTGGGGAGTTACCTGTTCAGGTACCTGGCCTCGGTGCAGGATCTTTGGCAAACCTACTGGGACTTGATGTGGTTCTCATCAATTTGTGCTGACTCTTTAAATAGTACAGATCTTTACTGCTTTCTGAACAGTGAATATGTGTTTGGCATCTTCATTTAGAAATTCCTTCCCATTTGCCAAACATACAAAAATACCCCAGTGATGAATGCTTGAATGCTTGGGTTATTTGCTTTTATTTTTTTTTTTTTGCACTAATATTTATTAGCAGTAGGATTCATTCCAAAATAGACCAATGTCCACATCATCAGATGGCAAAGGAGCCTCTTTTTGGAATAATCATTCTCAAGCCTGGCTAATCACCAGACCCAGTGAGGCAGTTACAAAAAACACAGGCTCCGGGCTGCCCCTTGGAGATGTTGATTCCTCAGTACATTGGGGCCTGGGCCTCTGCATTTTTGGGGGGACTAGGGGGGGTCTTCCTTTGTTGCCAAGGCTGGAGTGCAGTGGTGCAGTCATAGCTCACTGCAGCCTCAAACTCCTGGGCTCAAGTGATCCTCGAGCCTCAGCCTCCCAAAATGCTGGGATTACTGGCATGAGCCACCATGCCCAGCCAGGCCTCTGCATTTTTATAGAGTCCCTCTGCTTGTACTGAAGACACACCAGTTTGGGGAGCAGCTTTGGGGGACCTCTGCTTTAGGACACTATTTGTCTGAACAATATAGAAAGCCCTGGGTTCATCATGAAGCATCTGAATAGCTACCAGACCTCTGAGCAAGCTTTCAAGTTACAGATTCTGGCTCTGCTACTTACAAGCTGAATGTCCTTGGACAAGTAACTTCATCTCCCCGAACCTCAGTTTCCTCATGTGTAAAATGATAGACCGTGTCTAATTCACAGGATGTGATGAAGAGAAATGAGGAACGCAGTAGACACAGTGTCTGTGGTAAGAACCAAGTAAACGTTAGCTGCTATTGTTCTTACTACTGCTTCTAAAACTGCCCTTTGCCATGGTAAATATTCAGGTAGAGCATTTGCTCAAAGGAACCTGGGACTTGGGTACCGGTAATGATCACATCTTTCATAAGGAATGTTGCCATGTGGTCACCAAACTCTCAGAACACAAGGGGCTTAGGTGAAAATGTACGGGTCCTAATTCTGGAGCAGGTGGGACGAGGTTAAGGTGACAGAACTAGCCGGGACCCCGGTATTGCCACTACAATGCCCTGGGTGGCATGCTGAACCCTGAGGTGTCCGGGCTGGCAAGGCATTGCTACTCCAGGGACCCACTTAGTGGGTAGGGACAGTGACTGGGACACTGCAGAGGGGAGCAATGTGGCAGGATAGAAGAAACACACATGTAAATTCCAGGTCTGCCATTTACGAGCTGTGTGATCCCAGCCAGTCCTTTGACCTCTCTGGTTAATCATACATACCCTTCAGGGATTTAAAAATTAAAGATATGATGTAAAAGGCTTGGCCAAGGGCCAGACACATCCTGGGCAATTGGTGATGACTGCTTTGATTAATACAGCAGCAGAATCTTGGGAGTCCATTACAGTTGAAGGGAGACCTCTGCCAGGGGCTGGGAGTGCCAGGCAGGGAGCTAGACGAGAAGAAGGGAGAACAGGAGGGTGCCAAGGCTTTTGACAAAGGCTTGAGACACAGGGCAGATGCCATCCCAGCCGAGGTAAGGCTTCCCCAGGCCTATCAGACAACAGCCTTGGAACCCCATCCAATACCACCATGACAAAAAGTATTCTCAGTCAATGTGATCTGGAACCAAACATCCAAAGGAAGAAACTCAAATGTGTACAAACAAATAATCATTTAGTAAAGAGGCCAGAGACAAGACCTATTTACCCTAATCAACGCGTTCCTGTGTTCTTAGCCATACTCCACCAGAAACTGTAATGAAAAAAGAGATGCCATTCCCAGAAGCAATGGAAAAATACTTAGGAATAAACTTAATGAGAAATGCGTGTGACCTATATAAAGACAACTACAAAATTTTATTGGTGAAATAAAAGGAGACCAGAATAAATGGAGAGGCATACTGCCTTTCTGCATGGGAAGACCGAGTATTGTAAAAACGTCAAACCACCTCCATGTTAATTTGCAGATTTAATGCAATACCAAACAACCCCGCAAAAGGAACTTGATAAAATGATTCCAAAATTCATCTGGAAGTAACATTGATCAGAGCATCAAAGAATATTCTGGAAAAGGAGAGCATTGATATATAACCTTACTGAATATTAAAAGATATCATAAAGAGCAATAGTTGGAACAGGGAAAATATTGATGAAAAAAGAGAAATAGATTTTAATGGATTTGAATAGAATGCTAGAAATAGATGCAATCACATGTAAAAATAAAATATGATAAACCACCACAAAATAAGTGGGTGATGAGTTATTTAGCAAATGCTATTGAAAAACTGATTAGCAATTTGAAAAAATAGTTTGTAATTTAGAAACACCTTAGACTTCAAATCAAAACAACTCCAGTTGCACAAAAAATAAAGTTCAGATAAGAACTAAATACTGGAAAAGCTAGCTGAGAATGAATTTGGGTTTTTATTAGATCTTGAAATACTAATTTTAAAGGGACAATAAAATGAGTGATATAGAATATAAAATATACAATCATGTGATGACTAAGTAAGATATTTGCCTGGGGTCAAGAACCATGAGGGTAACAAAATGCTCAATAAGATTTTTTTTTTGTTTTAATAATATTTGGTCAGTAAATAAAAATTAAGGGTAAAACACCTGCAAATTATTTTTTGAATGATTAAATATTATAAAAATTTAAATACGTATTAACAGCTAATCCGTTTACCCACTATTACTCTTCTATTTTTAAAGAGTTAGAAAAACTTTTAAGTCAATCTAATCTCCCAGGTATAATCTCTTACGAGGAGCTGTTGATAAGGGTTCTCATGAATTCTTTAACTTCTAAGAATTCCTGCTTTACTTCACTTTGATTTTCATCAGGCCACGGTTAAGTACTTTGTCAACTCACCTTAAATATTTTTTATCTTTATTTGTTTGAGACAGGGTGTGGCTCTGTCACCCAGGCTGGAGTGCATTGGCACGATCATAGTTCACTGCGACCTCCGCCTCCTGGGCTCAAGCAATCCTCTCACCTCAGCCTCCTGAGTAGCTGGAACTACAGGTGCACACCACTACGCCAGGCTATTATTATTATTATTATTATTTTGTAGAGATGGGGTTTTGCCATGTTGCCCAGGCTGGTCTTGAACTCCTGAGCTCAAGAGATCCACCTGTCTTGGTATCCCAAAGTGCTGGGATTACAGGTGTGAGCCACTACGCCTGGCCAATATTATTGTTTATGGTGGTAAAACTTTCAGCAAAGTGCACAGTCTTAAGTGTTCAGCCCAACAAGCACCCTTCTCACCCATAAAAAAGCACAGCATCTGCAACATCCAGAAGTTTCCCTCTGGCCAGTGCCCCAGCACTTCTTTCCTGGATTCCATATGAAGTAGGTTAGTTTTGCCCATTCTTGAACTTTCTATAAGTGCATTCATATAGCCTGCACTCTTTTGTAGCTGGCTTCTTTCACACTTCATTCTGTCTGTGAGCTCCAGCCATATTGCTGTGTGTACTGGTAATTCACTTTTTCATGGCCGTGTGCTCTTGCATTGCGTGAAGATAGTACATTTTATTTATCCATTCTACTGTTGATGGGTATGGGAATCATTTCCAGATTTTGGTCATTATGAATAAGGTTGCAGTGAACATTCTTGTACATGTCTTTTTGTGGATGTGCAACTCATTTCTCCTACATGAATCCTTAGGGGTGCAGTTGATGGGTCACAAGGTAGATACATGTGTAGCTTTAGTAGATACTGGCAGGCAGTTCTTCAATGGGGTTGTACCATTTCTCATCCCACCAGCCATATATGAAAGTTTCAGTTGTTCCACATCCTCGTCAACACTTAATATTGTTGGTCTTTTAATTTTAGCCTCTCTGGTGTCACTTTACACTTTAATACCTTTTGCCAAAGCCCTTTCAGAGCCTCCAGCAAAGTTTCAGAGAGTTTATTGCCTATTGAGCCATGCTAAAGTTTGGAGGAGGGACCTGAGGGAAAGTTTAAACCAAATTCCAGGGGTGCCAAGAATCAATTCTCAGGAAGCCAAAGTTAGCATGAAATCCACAGGGCCAGAAGTAGGTAAGACACCTGGAAACCCACTCATGTAACAAGGACAACCTGAAGCCTGTGCTGGGCAGGACAGTCACGGATGCTGCTATGTCCTTGTCCCCCTGCAGCCTGAAAGTGGGAGAGCTGGGTTAAAGGCACAGGTGGGGAGGGACACCTCTTTCTGCTGTAAGCACAGACACACAGAACAGGTCCACGCCTGCCACAAGGCTATTGGTCCTTTCCCCAGTCCATGTGTAGGACTCTTTAAGCATAAGCCAAAAGCCTCCATCACTCTGGTTTCTGGGGTCTGCTGTGGCCCCAGGCTGGTAAGTAGGGCACAGGGCTAGGTGAAGTGGAGATGGGGCTGAAGCCCTCTCCAGGAGGCTACAGGGCAGTCCTTTTGGGGACAGCCAAAGATCCAATGTATGGAGGATAGAGGGGCAGAACACAGAGGTTAAGGAGGTGTGGTCTGGAAGGTGTGCCTGATGGCTCCAGCACAGGCAGCGGGCAGTGGCTGACACACGAGCACCAAGGTTTATGGGCCCCTTGTCCCTGACAGAAGGTCCTTGGCCAGCAGCTGGGAGTTGGGGAATATAACAGACCCACGCCCACAAAGAGAGGGGATTGGCAGGAGCTGGACAGGGGTCAGAGCCCCTGGGCAGCAGGCAGTTAGGATATGAAGCAGCATAACCAGTGAGTGGGTGAAGGCAGGGGCTCAGTCCTGTGGGAGGAACCCACACAGCATAAGAGAGGAGACGTCTGTGGCTTGGAGGCTGCAAGGACCCCACATGCATCCAGGCAAAATCACTCTCCAGACGTGGGCAAAAAGGAATCATCGTGGCAGCTGAGGCTGTTGGTGGGCTCCCCACCCCAGTCATGCAGGTTCATCCATCCATTAAACACATATTTATTGAACACCTACTATGCACCAGGCTCCATTCTAAGTGCTAGAGATTCAATGGTGAAGAAATCAGACCCGGATTGCTGCCCTTGTGGAGCTGACCTTTCAGGCGAAAGAGACAAGCAATAAATGGATAAAAGAAATGGATGCATGCAGATGAGTGCACTAAAGAAAAAATGAGCGATAAAGGGGACTGTTTTGTTTAAATTAGTGGGGAAGGGCTCTGGTGAGAGTGTGAGCAGAATTGGAAAGACAAAGGAGCAAAGCATGCAGGCATCTGCAGGAATGAACATTTCTGGAAGAAGAAACAGTGAGTGCAAAGTCCTGAGGTGGTGGCGTGGTGGCTTGCTCAAGAACAGTGAGGAGGGCTGGGGCTTGGAGCAAAGCGAGCTGAGCTGGGAGGTTTTAGATAAGGTTAAAGGGGCAGAGGCCTCAGTGGGACCCCCCCCAGGAGGACTGCTGAGGGCCTGGATGACAATGAACTTACAGTCTGGTCCAAAGGGGCTTTGTGGTGACCACCCCCCCATCACCTCTTTATCCAACCATACGATGTATATTTACTGATGTTTGGCACAGAGAAAGGTGTTGGGGGCATGGCAGAGAAGATGAGCTTACAGTCTGGGTGGCTCCCAGCTGCTCACACTGCATCTGCAGGAGAATCAGAGGGCCCCCCTGATTCTGAAGTTGTCCCCTCTGTCTAAACAGTGGCAAAATAACATCATACATTTTCTGTGTGCACACATCCTCCTGAGTGTCTGGCACTAAACTAGGAACAGAGGCTGCAGCAGTGAATGAAACAGGTTTGGCCTCTACCCTCACGGGGAGACATTTGGCAAATAAATGATGAAATGAAGGTGTAATTGTAACTGTGAGTGCAAAGGAAGAAACAGGCTCCAAGGGAGAATGATGGGGGAGACTCCTCTTGGATTAGGACAGCAGAGAAAGCATCCCCGACTTGTGACTCATATCCAGGGGACAGGTGGGGTGAGAACATTTAGCAGAGAAGGAATGGTTTGTGCAAAGGCCCTGTGGCAAGACCTTTGTTTTGACCTGGGGCAAACAGAGTCTGGGTAAGGCCAGCTGAAGTCTTGGAGACCAAGAAGTTCAGATTTTTCCCAAGTGGATGGCAGTCATTGAGGGCTGTTGAGTAGGACAGTGATGTGCTCTTTGTGTGTTAAAAAGCTCTGTTTCCAAAGGCTGGGAAAGGGAAAAATTGTAACTTTTAGTAAGGAACCCTGGCAGACATCACCCTAATTAACTGGTCAAGGTTAATTCTGCCATCATCAGTGACGTGGTGTGGCTCTCGTATAGCCGTGCTGTGGAGTGGTGGGAAGAGCACTTCCACTCGATGGTTCCTCCCTTGACCCATTTATGCCTAGTGTTCCATTATTGGAACACTAAGCATGTGGGAGTTATTTACATCCTACTGCTCAAGGTCATCGCCAAGGTCTGATTGCAAAAATTCAAAAAATTGCAACCTCAGGCATAAATGAGTTAAACCCATAACCCAGTTTAACCATGAGAAACCCAGCTGACAAGCCTGCCCAGTGCTCTTCAAAACTGTGAAGGTCACAGCCCAGAGACTAAGGAGACGCCACTGGTGTCCTGAATTGGATCCAACACAGACCAAGAACAAGAATGGAAATATGAATGGAATCTAAATAAAATCTGGAGTTCAGCTGCTAGTGGCAAACCAATGTTGGTTTCTCAGTTTTACAAATATATGGTGGTAATGTAAGGTGCTGGCGATAGGGGAGGGGTATACGGGAACTCTCTGTCATTCTTGCAACTCTTCTGTAAACTTAAAATTATTTCCAAATTAAATTTTTAAAAATAAAAGCTCAATATGTTTACTTAGAGGAAAATGGGTGGCAGGACTGAAGAGATGGGAGTGGCAGCAGGAATATTTGGGCAGATGCCAGAGGGAACCGGAAGGGACTGAACAGCACTTTGTGATGAAAAGGGTGTGCGGTGAGGAGGGGTGAGGGAGGGGAGTGTCCGGATGACCTGGATCTCTGGCTTGGTCATTGGAGATGGAAGAAGACCCAAGAGGAACAGATTTGGGGAGAGCCTTTGCCTGTATCTGCCCGTGGCACCCCTGCATTTGATGACCTGGGCATGGGGCAGGGTTTTTCCAGGATCATGCCTCTTTGGGGAGAACACAGCCCCTGCCTTCTCAGACTCAGGAACTCTTCCATCCCCCAACAACCCCCCTCCCAGGGCTGATACAGAGCTGTGAGCCGGTGATAGGGTCTCTGAGGGCAGTCCCGCCCCAGCCTTTCCATCCATCAGAACTGGAGCCTGGAAGTAAGTGAATTAGGGCCGGGCAGGTCAGGCTGGCTCCAGATCCTCAATCAGGTTTGCTGGGGAGGTCCCCAGGGGTCAGCCCAGCTCCCAGCTTCTGGAGAAAGGCTGCCAGAGGCCTTGGCTGGTGAGTTTCCTGGAATACTGCTGTCTGGGCAGGGGCAGGGAAGAGGGTGGCAGTGGGGTGTGAGTCACAGGCACTGAGGGAGGGGGGCTGCTGCTGCCCGGAACTAGGGACTTCTTCCAGGACCCTCGGGGGCCCATATGCACAGGATCCCAGTGCCTGAAGCTCTGCCCACTCCTCTTCCCTGGCCTGCCTTGCTTGCTCTTTGACCTTGAATCTGGCTCTTTGTAGAAGACCCTCTTTCTGTATCCCTGGGTCCCTATACCTAAGGCTGGCTGCTTCCTCTGCTTGTCAAGGGCTCTGTGTCTCTGGACAATTTTCTGCTGTGTCAGGGCTGCAGTTTATAATTTTTCCCTGAAAGAGTCAGACTTGGACTTTGTGTTGAGAGAGAGAGAGAGAGAGAGAGAGAAAGTAGGAAAATCAAGGTCAAGTAAGAGACACAGTAAGAGACAGGCAGAGAGACAGAAAAAAAGAGAGAGAACCCCACATATAGAGCATAAGAGATGGGGAGGGAAGACAGAGTCAGAGAAAGATGCAAACACACAGAGTGCCAGGAAGGAGAAGCAGTGATGCCTGCAGGAAGTGTTGGGAAGCTCCGTTCCCCATTTCATTTGGGCAACCCAATCCTGACCCCTGGTCATCACTGGGCCTGCCTGCCCTCTCCCTGGACACTGTGCTTGGGTCTAAAACCTGTCCCCCTACTCCCAACTCACCATTCAGCTGCTGGCTCTGAGCCAGCTTCAGCTGGGGGGTCCTTCACCCTCTATGAGCACACGGCTCCACCCACCCTGAGCTCAGCAACACGGGCAAAGCCCCTCAGTTTCTCTGGGGCTCATTCATTTATTCATTCATTTTTGTGCCAAGCACAGTGCTGGGCAGTGGGGCATCAGCAGGGAATAGGGCAGAGGGGGTCTCTGCCTCCGTGGTGCTTACCATCTCTCAGGGGCCCCTGGGGTCTGGAGTGATAGAAGTGGAGGCAGCATCTCTTTGGACAGTGGCTCCCAGGAGATGTCTTGGCCACGGGGTGCCCTCTGGTCCAGGGGCCTGGGGCAGTGGAGAGAGGCCCTTATTACAATCTTATCCTTTCCAAAATCACAGTGACTTTCCAGTTTTTTTCTGATGCTGAAGCTGTGCCTTCCCTGATAAAGGAAGAAGGAGAGAGGGACCGTCAGCAGGAGGACTTGTGGCCTCTTACCTCTGACCTGTGTCTGGGGTGGGCCCCTTGTTATGGGGCATTTGATGATCTTCAGCATCCAGGTCTTACTGGACATCCAACATCCAGCACCTACCAGGTCAAAGCTCAAAACTCCAAAATGCTCACATTCTTCTCCCCACCCCCCGCCGCCCCTTGGACCTGGTTTTTGCAGGGACTGGAGCTGTCCCAGGGTCTAAGGGCACATTTGACTAATGGAAGAAGAAAGAGAAGCCACAATGCAGATGTGTGGTCCTCTGACGAAGCCCTCCTGCCTCCAAAAGCTCCCCTGGTGGGGAGGAGGGCCGCACACCTGAGCCTTGATCTTCCCAGTGATCGTGGACATTACACCCCAGTGCAGCATGGCCGGTTAAGTACAAGTGCCCATGAGTTCACAAAGAAGGGCTGTGCCACGCAGAGGTGAGGCAGATACACCCCACCCACACAAGGAAGCCGTGAGACCTGCAGGAGGGATGGGAGCCAGCAGGAGAAGGAGGAGTGAGGCAAGAAGGGATGGAGAGAAACTTCCAGGCAGGGTTCTGGAGAAAGTGCTTGGCAGCTCTGGGCACTGAAAGAAGAGGGAGTGGTGGGGAAAGGGGTGGGAGTGGGAGTTGGTGGCTGATATGTTTTGGCTCTGTGTCCCCACCCAAATCTCATCTAGAATTGTAATCCCCACATGTTGAGGGAGGGACCAGGTGAGAGGTGATTGGATCGTGAGGGCAGTTTCCCCCATGCCGTTCTCATGATAATGAGTGAGTTCTCAGGAGATCTAATGGTTTAAAAGTGTTTGGCAGTCCCCTTCTCACTCTCTTGCTGCTATGTAAGACGTGCCTTGCTTCCCCTTCTGCCATGATTGTAAGTTTCCTGAGGCCTCCCTCCCATACAGAACTATGAGTCAATTAAACCCTCCTTTCTTTATAAATTACCCAGTCTCAGGTAGAGTCTTTATAGCAGTGTGAAAACAGACTAACACAGTGGCAGAGCCAGGTTCTGAGGGCAAGGCAGGGTGTCTTTGGGTACACACTTTAGAAAGATCATTCAGCTGGTGAGTGAGAGGATTGGACAAGTCAAGGTTAAAGGCAAGGAAATGGGTTTCCCTATCTGTAAAATGGGATAATAATACCTGCATTACCGAGGGGCCAGACAGAGGGGGAAACTCTGTAGAACATCTGGTGTGGTGATTCCTAAATAAAGGGTGGAAAAGAGCAGGTGCCCCAGGCCAGAGTGGGGCCCTCAGAGACGCAGGTGCAGGCAGAAGGCTCCCAGCCTGCGTACCACCTGGTGCCCTGTGAGCTCATGCTCATTGATTGAGCAAGTGAATAACAGCCATCTGCTGGTCACCATTCCGTCTTTTCAGTGGCTTGGCAAGGCCAGGTGGGAGACACAGGCATAATATACCTCCCTCATGGCATTGTTGGCCATTTTGAGTGAGACCAGTTCATAAAGCAAATACGTGCATGTACGTCCTCAACCATGGTAGCCGCTGTGTTTTAGGACAAGGATGAAATGGCTGCTAGGGGGCCGTGGAGGTGACGACGAGACCTCCAGTCCTCTTCCTGGCACCTAGAACCTCTGCATCCCAGTCACTAGAAAGGCTGTAGATCCCACCTACAACCCCCACACCCCCCACCCAGCCTCCCTTGCTGCATCTGCAAGTCCTCACCCTGGTCCAATCATTCCACGTCTCATGTGGTCACTGCAGCATAAAGAGTCACAGCTGCAGGGGGCATGCTCTTTCCACCCTGGTCCCCTGCCCAGTTCTCTACCCCACAGCCAGAGGGAGCTTTTCCAAAGTAAACAAAGCCCATTACTGGGGGATACTCTCCCCTCAGGGCTGCAATTGCTCCCCACGGCGAAATAGAATGAAATGCCCCCGCCCTGGCAACACCACCTCCTGCCCTGCTCCCAGCCACTCTACTCCGTCTGACTCAGGGCCTCTGCATTTTCTGTTCATGCTGCTGGGAAAGTTCTGTCCCCATTGCCTTTAGTGGCTGGCTCCTCAGTGTCATTCCGCTAAAATGACATTTTCCCTCCAACAAAGACCTGCCCTGACCAACTCATTTGAAGTGACGACTGCTTATTGTTTTCCCAGATTTATTTTCTTAATAACTTCTGAAATTGAATGACATTTTCTTATTCATGTATTTACTGCTTCATAGGTGTCAAAATCCAGTGCGCGCTCCATGAGCAAAGGGGACTTGTCTCCCCAGCAGCATGGAAATGTCCAGCCTGTGGTGCACATTCAATATAGAATATAGAATACAGCATATAATGAGTAAATGGACGGTGAGGGAAGGAATGGTGGCGGCGGTGGTGGCAGGAGAGGGAAGGACGGAGGGGTAGGATGAAGCTGAGGAGGAGGAGAAGGTGGTGAGGACTCCAGTGAGGATGCTCTGTGCCCCTCAGAGGTCCTCATCTGTGCCTTGCTGGTCCCCTAACTTATTAATATCTCAAGGGTTGCACACTGCTCTCAGGGCCAACTCCGAGCATCGTCCAGTCCACAGAACACCCCCAGAGCCCCAGCCACAAAGCCACAAAGCCTAGCCCTCCTCCCTGTTCAATATTCAGCTTAAACTTTACACACCCTGTTTAAACATTTCAGCACCTTCTCATCCATTCTGGGCCTCACCAAAAATAAAAATATTTTGGTAGTGCAAATAAAAGCAAATATTTGATACCACTTGGCATTTTTCAGTGCATTAATTAGCAATTTGCTGGATAAATATTGCTCTGTAAACCAACAATCATTTCCCAATAATTAAAAGCCAAGTCAGATGTTATCGGAAGAGTCCCCAGTGTGTGCACGCACTCTGGGAATGCGATCCTCTCGGTTATGGCTGGAGAGGAAGGGGCCAGAAGTGGATGTGGGTGGTCCCGGCTGGTCATTCCAGCTTTGACTTTGGAGGGAGGGAGCTGGAAGAGGAAATGGGCTAGAGGGTGATGGACACCCATCCATTCTGTGGGGACCTGGGTCTCTCAATGACCCACAGATCACTGTGGCAAATATGACACTATTGGCCAAAGTTTTGTAATTGGAATGGGAGTCAGTCTACAGCAGTGGTTATGTGCATAAACTCGGGAATCCAACAGATGCAGGGGAGAGAGTCCCAGACAAGCCACTCACTGTCTGTGTGATCTTGGATAAGTCAGGTCCTTCATCTGTGAAATGGGTATAATAAAAGCTCCTACTTCACAGGACTGTTCTAAAGATGAAAGGGTGGATTGCATGCGCTTAGCGCATGGTGCACGCCCAGCAAATACTGGTTGTTTGTTGTTGCTGCTGCTGTTTTCCTTCTCTGTGATGTGCCCTGGGTCTCATCTCTCCCTACCTTTAAGCTCTTACCCACTACTGCTACCAGGGGAAGGGGTGGATTAAATCTTTGCCAATCATCTCTTTGCTTAGCCTCTCTCCAAAATATCTTCCTGGTCTGTGAAGCAAAATCCTCTTGAGTGAGTATGTACTCTCCAGCTGATGCCAGCTTGGCTCAGCGGGGAAGGAGGGCGGGGGGAACCCAGCAGGTGGGGTTCTGTAGGGCCAGGGGCTGCAAGACGGAGGCTCTCTCTCCCCTAAGCTGAGTGGTCTCAAACCTGGGGTGACCATGGTGTCTAGGGTAGATGGGAAGCCAAGCCTGTGGCTCAGGAAGCTTGACGGCCTGAGGGAGCTGAAAGAGGCATGGATGGGTCAGGCTGTGGAAAACAATGGTGAATTGAGCGTTTTTGTTTAAGTGCTTCCTCCCTCCTCCTGTTAAAGTAGGGGAGGAGAGAGGACCCTTGCCACCGGGAACACAGGTGAGGATGATACTGATGCATTAGAAGCTGGAGGAAGCTGCCTGGGGGAAGGCTGGGCCTTGGTGGGACACATTGTGTGAGAGGGAGGGGCCATCAGTGGGGAGTAATTAGAGCTTCCACTGATTTCACAGCTACCACGTGCCAGGTCCCATGCTGAGAAGGTGGCACGCATCGTCTCAGAGTGAACCCTCCTCTCAGCACTGGGACCAGGTGCTGTCACTGACCAGGTTTTGCGCAAGAGGAAGCTGAGGCCCAGGAGGCCATCCCTGAGTAACTACGCACAGTTACTCAGCTGATAAGTGGCAGAGATGGGACTTGAAGCCACGGCCGTTTAACTCCTGGACCATGTTAATTGCCAGGCTAGGTGGCTTCCCTAGGCATGAGGGATCCCCTCAGAACTGCATAACCTGCCTCAGCACAGGGAGGCAGATGAGGTGGGCTGCAGGGCAGGAGGTGGGAGCCATTTCTGGAAGCACCTCATGCAGTGAGACAAGGTGCCAGCTTGCGGCTTGCATTGGAGCTGGCTCAGTAGAGGGAGGTGCAACCTCAGCAGGGTCCTGGCATGGCCATGCCTGAGACAGAGGCAGGGCCACACTCCAGACACTTGACATTGCCCCAGCTTCAGAAGCCAGGTTCACTTGTGAAGCGCTGACGTTCCCATGGCATGGGCGCCTTAGCATCTCACCTTCTTACTCCCCTTAGACATTGAAACTCACAAAGAGCAAGAACTCCAATGTTTTCCTCCTCTCCTACTCCCATCATCTGGGCCTGGAAGATTAGAACAGGGCTCCCATCTCAACCCTCAGGGATGGACAAATATAGAATAAGAGAAGGGAGGAAAGCCATGGGCCCTATGAAAAGACTCAGCAGTTCTCATAAAGGAATCAACACAAATGTTTCCCTTGAGACAAACTTCCTACCAGAATCAACAGAAATCTTTAGAAAAATCTCCAATTTGTGTGCCCATTAAGATTCGAGGGGGTATTTATTGTATATCTGAAAAAGGCATCCTCTGAGATTGAAAAAGATGATTTTCAGCTGAAAAGTGCAACTGTTACATTTCAGAAGGCAATGGAAGCAGGAAATAACAGATTGAAGACGCAGAAAAATGGAGTGGAGTCCTTTAAAAGATGGGTACCAAGAAACCCCCCATAATTCATAAGAAAAGAATAAAAGATGAATGTGCTTAGTGAAAAGACAACCTCGAGGAAAGATCCAAGAAATAAAATAGCCAAAGGAATCATTAAATCAAATTGCTCTTTGAACATTAGCTGAAGTTAATGAAGAGACCTATGGCCAGGTGAAACTGAATTTCAAGGATTAAGGGAGAAAATCCTGTAAGTATTCAGACAGGAAAAAAAAACTGTTGGCAATGGTATTCATTATAGAATAATTTGGCTATGTGTGCAGAGGGCCAAAATAACAATGGCTAAAACAATAGAAAAATATTTCTGTGTCATGTAATAGTCAAAAACATGTGATTCAAAGTTTGCTCTGCTCCATGAAGTTTCCCAGGGCTCTGGGAAAATATTGAGAGCATAGACTCCTTCTATCTTGTTGCTATGCCAGTCTTAGATGTTAGATTTGTTTGCAAAGATATTTGTTATAAGCAGCAAAATGGAGTAATAATAAAAGAAGAGCACATCCCTTTCCCCTTTCAAATCCCCACCCAGAGTTGCCACACATCACCATCCACATCCCATTGGTCAGAACTTAGTCACATGACCACCCCTAGCTGCAAGGGAGGCTGGGAAACATTTTTATTCTGAGAAGCTATGTGCCAAGCTCAAAATTAAGGTTCTGCTATTTTAGAGAGAAGAAGAGAATGCTTACTGGAAAACTCTTACCCAATGCACTAAAACTTGAAATGAAAGATGAAATGAGAAAAAAGCAAAAACAAAAAAAGTCAACAATTCTCTACCACTAGAAATTTCTTAAATTATCTATAAACTTGTACTTGGGTCAAAGAGGAAATATAAATAGAAACTGCAGGAAATCTAGAAGATAAAGATAGAAAACTACATATCAGAACCTATGAGAAATAAAGTAATGCTCAGAGGAAAAGCCTTAAATGTTATCAATAAACAACAAAGATGAAAACAAGAAAATTAAACATCTGATCTGAGAAGTTAGACAAAGAACAACAAAACAGGACAGAAGCAAGAAATTGATAAAGATAATAGAAGAAATTATGAGTTAATAGGCAGAAAAATAGAACTAATGACATGAGGAAAACAATAAAATAGATAAACTGCAAGATAACCTAATAAAGAAAATGGACAAGGAAGCCCAAATACATAAAATAGGAAATTATAAAAGAAAAATAACCACAGAAAGAGAAGAAAGTGAAGAATCATGAAACTGCTTTGCTTGACTTTATGCAAATACATTAAAAAACATAAAATAATTTGACATTTTTTTTTCAAAGTGTGAATGACCAAACCTGATTTCAAAAGGAGGAAAAATCTACTCATTTCCATTTGGAAATTGTTCAAGTAGCTGAAGAGCTCTCTCCCCCAAAATACCAGGCCCAGATTATCTCACAGATAAATTCTACCAAGCCTCTAATAAGCAGATAATTACAATATTATTTAAACTATCAGAGCTTTAAAAAGGGGGGAAATATTTTTACTTATTTCAATAAAGCAAATGGAACATTGACACCCAAATGCAAGAAAGATTGCACAAAAAAGAGAAACCACAGTCACTTATGAAAAACAATGCAAATAATCCTAAATAAAGCTGAGGTAAACTAGATCTACAGCACATTAAAAGAAAAATACATTATGACCAAATGATGTTTATTTCGTGAATGTACAAATTATGTAATATTAGGGAACATATAATACAATTTATTATAGTAATAGATGTAGGGAGAAAACTTACATTAACATCTTCATAGACACTAAAAAGCCATTGACAAAATTCTGACGTTCATTTTTGATATAAACATTTAATAAAATAGGGATGGGTGGATTTTTCCCTAATAAGATGGAGCACATCTGTCTCTGCACAAAAGTCAGTATCATGTTTAATGAGAAGGCACCAGAAGTATCCCCGCTAAAGTTTCCTCACTGAAATCAGGAGCAAGACAAGAATATCTGCTATGACACTGTTGTTAAACATTGAGCTGAAGGTACTTGCCAAAAGAAAGAAATTAAAGTGATAAAAAATTAGAAATGGAACTCAAACAACATTATTTGCAGATAATATGGTCATATATACAGAAAACACAAGAGAATCACATTTAAAACTACTATAAACAGCAGGAGAATTCAACAAGATAGTAGTGGGCAAATTGATATGTGAATGCAAACAGTTCTTGTGTACAAAAGCAAGCAGTTAGAAGGTAGAGCGGAATAAAATACCTCATTTATCATAGCAGAAAAAATTCAGGAATAAATTTATCAGAAAATTTGCATAACTTGTAAGAAAAAATTTAGAACACTTCTGAAAGTTCTAAAGAAGGTTTGAACAAATGGGAATACATTCAGTGTTCTGGGGTAGGAAGACGTGCTGTCATGAAGGGTAATTTCTCCCCAAGTTAATTGATAAATTTAATGTAATTCCAATGAAAGTGTCTATATGCTTTTTTTTAAAGAAAAACTAGACAAATTGATTCTAAAATCTACATGAAATACATAAAAATAAGAGTAACCAGAAATTACAAAAAAAAAAATTGCCATGAGAGATACTAACCCTATAGTCATTCAAGTCTAATAGGTACCAGATAAGAGACAGGCCAGTAGATGAGAAAACAAAGCCAAGATTTAGAGCCATATATGTGCAGAACTTTAGTATAAGTTAAAAGTGCCACCTTAAGTAGAAATGTGTGGCAGAGAAATGTTTGATATTATAATGATTAAACCAGTATAACTATTTAATTTGTACCAGAGTATAAACCAGAGCAATAGTGGGGGGCATCATCAAACTTCTCACAGTATTTCACTTCTGCAATAGATAGCCAATATATAAAAACATGAGTGATCCAATTAATATTATCTATAAGCTTATTTTTGGTAACTATATATTTGAGGTTTTTGCCTCAACAAGAAATGTACATTGCTTTCAGATGTCCATGAAATATTTTTAAAATTGATTGTTAACTAAGCCAGAAAGAAGACACACAATACTTCCACCAAATGAAGAAATTATACAGGCCACATTTTCCTGACCTCAGTGCAATGAAACTAGAAATTAATTACAAAGAGCGTAAGACAAACATCTTTGTGAAAATGAAAAATCACTCTGCTAAACAATTATTTTGTGAGACAGGAAACCACACGGCAGTTGCAGAATATTTAGAAAAAAGACAATGACAAAATGACACATTAACACGCAGGGGATGCAGCTATTCCTGTACTCATAGGATAATTCACAGCTTTAATTGCTTTTATTATTAAGTGAGCAAGAATGAAAATAAATGAGCTAAGTATCTAATGCAAGAAATTAAAAAAAAAGAGCAAAATCGAAAACAGAAGAAAGAAATTAATGAAGATAATAGCTACTTTAGTCCATGTGTATGGGTTCAAGTTGACAAGGGGTGGACTTGTGATGGTTAATACAGAATGTCAACTTGATTGGATTGAAGGATACAAACCATTGATCCCGGGTGTGTCTGTGAGGGTGTTGTCAAAGGAGATTAACATTTGAGTCAGGGGGCTGGGAAAGGCAGATCCACCCTTAATCTGGGTGGGTCTAATCAGCTGCCAGAGCGGCTAGAATCTAAGCAGGCAGAAAAATGTGAAAAGAGAGACTGGCCTAGCCTCCCAAACTACGTCTTTCTCCCGTGCTGGATGCTTCCTGCCCTCAAACATAGGATCCAAGTTTTTCAGTTTTGGAACTCCGACTGGCTCCCCTTGCTCCTCAGCCTGCAGACAGCCTATTGTGGGACCTTGTGATAGTGTAAGTTAATACTTAATAAACTCACATATATATATATATTCCATTAGTTCTATCCCTCTAGAGAATCTTGACTAATACAGTCCATCTTGTGCTGCTGTAACAGAATACCTGAGACCTGGGTAATTTATAAAGGACAGAGATTTATTTCTTACAGTTCTAGAGGCTGGCAAGTCTAAGGCTGGTGAGGACATTCTTGCTGGTCATCCCATGGCAGAAGGTGGAAGGGCAAGAAAGCACATGAGAGAAAGAGAAGGGAAGGAAACCAAACTCATCCTTTTATCAGGAACCCTCTCCAGTGATAACTAAACTGCTGTCATGACAATGGCATTAGCTAATCACCTCTCAAAGGTCCCACCTTCTCCTCACTGGGGATTAAGTGGGGGTCACATTCAAACCATTGCAATATCTGAAATTAATGATACGGAAAATTTTAAAAGCAGATGTGATTTAAAACCCAAATGCTACTTCTGTAGAATCATCTATAAAAGAAAACAGTTTTCTGGTAAGATGAATCAAGAAGAATATAAAAAAGAAGGTAGTATCATAAATGAGAAAGCAGTTGAGACCATAGATGAAGAGGTTATTTTCAAATTATTAAAGAATATTACATGAATAAATTTGAAAATCTCAAAATGAAGAATTTCCTAGGAAAATATAAAGTTATAAAACAGAAAATGTAAATATACAAATAATAACTAAGATAGAAGTTTAGAATATGGATAAAAAATCACTTGGCCCAATGCATCTTTCAGAACCAAGCAAAAAGATATTTTCTGAACCATTTAATTTGTACCAGAGTATAAAAGAGACAGAAAGCTTCCCTATTTTTTTATGGGTGTGTATGAGTTCCTTAGATATTCTGGATAGTAATCAGTGTATGAATTCCATGAAAATCTCTGTTGGGGTTTTGAGGAGAATTATATTGAACTTATTTAGGGAGAATTGTATGATGTTGAGCTTCTCCAGTTATGAAATGATACATCTTTTTATTTATGTAGGGTGTTTTGAGTCTTTCAACAATCTTTGTAACTTTCCCTATAATTTTTAAAAATGTATTTTAGAGATAGGGTCTTGCTCTGTCATCCAGGCTGGAGTGCAGTGGTGTGATTACAGCTCATCACAGCCTTGAACTTCTGGACTTGAGGGATTCTCCCACCTCAGCCTCCTATAACTGGGACTAGGGACATGTGCCACCATGCCTGGCTCCTATATAATTCAAACACAGCTCTTGTTAGATTTATTCTTAGGTACCTTATAGGTTTTGTTTCAATAATGTTTTTTAAATTAAAAATTTGGTGGCCAGTAGATACATGAAAAGATGTTCAATATCGCTAATCATTAGAGAAATTGAAACCACAATGAGACAACACTTCACACCCATTAAGATAGCTACTATCAAAAGGACAGAAAGTAGCAAGCACTGACAAGGATGTGGGGAACATTGAACCCTTGTGCCCTGTTGGTGGGAATGTAAAATGGTGTAGCCACTATGGAAAACAGTATGGTGGATACTCAAAAAAGTAACAGAATTATCATATAATCCAGCAAACCCACTTCTGAGTGCATATGCAAAATAACGGAAAACAGGATCTTGAAGAGTTATTTGCCTACCTATGTTCATAGTAGCACTACATGAAATTGCCAAGAGGGGTAAGCCACTTAAATGTTTGACAGATGAATGAATAAACAGAATGTGGCGTGTACATACAGTGGAATATCAGTCAGTCTTAAAAAGGAAGAAAATTCGGACAAACGCCACAACATAAATGAACCTTGAGGACATTACGCTAAGTAAAACAAGTCAGTCACGCAAAGACAAATACTGTATGATTCTACTTAAATGAAGTATCAAAAGTCAAATTTGCAAAGACAGAAAGTAGAATGGTAGTTCCCAGAGGTTGGGAGAAGGGGGAAATGGGGAACATGTTTAATGAGTATAGAGTTTCAGTTTTGCAAGATGAAAAAGTTCTGGCAATCTATTGCACAGTAATGTGAATGTACTTAAGATAGTGAACTGTACATTTAAAAAGGGCTCAAGTGGTTCATTTTATACGTTTTTGCCACAATTAAAAAATTAATGATAGAAAAAATGTGAACTGTTTTTACTGGAGCATAAAATTAAATATAGTTAAGTTCACTTTAGTGTATTGGTCTTATATCAAGCAAACTTGCTCAAGCTCTTCTGTATAGTCTAATGGTTTGTGTGATGATTTTGTTGGATTTTTTATGTAGACAAGCATACCATCTGTACATAATAAAATTTGTGTTTTTTTCAATTTTTATATTTTTATATTTCAATTTTTATATTTTATATTTCTTTTTCTTGTCTTATCGTGTGGTCCACAACTTCTACTACACTGTTAAATAAAGTAGTTATAAAGGATATCTTTGTCTTACTTCTGATTTTAAAGAGAATGCTTCTAACAATTTTGGCATCAAATAGAATGCTTGCTGTAAGTTTTTCATAGATTCTCTATATCTTCTCTATTCCTTTTTTATTAAGAGTATTCCCTGCCATGGATGAATGTTGAACTTTATCACATGCTTTCCTAGATATATTGAAATAGCTTTATGTTTTTTCTTTGCTAATTTGTTAATGAAGTGATTTCCATAATTTCTTTATATTCAGTTATCTTTGTATTCCTTGCATAAATCCAACTTCACCTTTTTTTATAATACTGGAGTTTGTTTATTAATATTTCATCCATGATTTTTGCTTTTATGTTTATGAGATAAGTTCTATTTTCCTTTATCTTACTGTCTTTGTCTGATTTTTGAATGAAGGTATTACCAGACTCCTAGAAAAAGTTGGGAAACATGACTTCTTCTTCTATTCTTTGAGATAATTTAAGACTTATATAATGATTAGTTTTATGTGTTAACTTGACTGGGCCATGGGTGCCAAGATATTTGGTCTAACATTATTCTGGGTGGGTTTGTGAGGTGTTTTGGATGAGATTAACATTTGAATTACTAGACTGAGTGAAGCAGATTGCCCTCCCTAATGTGGGTGGCCCTCATCCAACCAGCTGAATGGCCAAATAGAACAAAAAGGCTGACTCTCCCACAAATAAGAGGGCACACTCCCTGCCTGAACTGCCTGGAGATGGGACATCAATTTTTTCCTGCCTTTGGTCTCTGATGGAAACATTGATTCTTCCTGGGTCTTAAGTTGCTGGCATTCAGACTGAAACTACACTAGCAGTTCTCCTGTGTCTCCTCCAGCTTGGTGACTTCAGATCTTGGGACTTGTCAGCCTCCATAATTTCATGAGCCAATTATTTATAACAAATCTCTCAATCTGTGTCTCCATCTCTGGCATGCTCTCTCTCCCTCTCTCTCTTTCTCTCTCTCTCTCCCTCCCTCCCCCCTCTCTCTGTGTGTGTATGAGACAGAGAGAGAGACAGAGAGAGAGAGAGAATATATACACACACATTCTATTGGTTCAGTTTATCTGGAGAACCCTGAGTGGTGCAACTGGGATTATCTGTTAATTAAATATTTGGTCAAAGTTGACTCTGGGCCTGGTGGGGTTTCTTTTGCATGGTAGATAGGTTAGATTTTACATTAATGACTCAATTTTTTGATGATTACAGGTTTTTTCTGAGTTTTTAGTTCTTCCTGAGACAGTTTTGATACGTCACATTTTCCAAGCAAACTGGCCATTTTCAATTTTATTGGCATAAAGTTGTTCAAAATGTTCTTTTGTGATTTTAAAAATTACTTTTTGCTGTATTTCTTTCATTTGTCAGTTCCTAATATCATTCATTTGTGCTTTTTCTTTTTCTTAACTAACCTTTGGTTTTGCTGATTTTATCATTGTTTGGTTTTAAGTTTAATTATTTTCTGCTCTTATATTTATTGTTTTCTTCATTTTTCTTTCGTTGGGTTACTCTGTTGTTCTTTTTCTAATTTCTTGAGTTGGGTGCATAGCTTATTATTTTTAAATCTCTTTTCTTGTCGAATGTAAATGCCCTCCGAGTACTACTTTAGCTGCATCCCATACATTTTGATATGTACTATTTGTATTATCCATAATTATTCTTTCTTTGACCCATAAATTGTTTACAACTATGCTGTAACATAGGGTTTAACAGCTTATCTTTTATTAATTCTAATTTTATTGCATTATGGTCAGAAGAAATGATCTGTGTGCTAACAGTTCTTGGAAATTTGTTGAGATTTGCTTTCTGACCTTGTATCCATCAGTTTTTGCAAACATTTTGTATGTACTCGAAATATAGAATGGGTTTTCTATAATTGTTGCAGGATTCTATGTTTGTTCATTATATCAAGTGTGTTGTCTTATTTAAATCTTCTATACTCTTGCCAAATTTTTGTTTCCTTGATCTATAAATTACTGATTAATTTTATTTAAAATTTTCCACTATGGTAATGGATTTGTCAATTTTAAAAATAATCTAGTACATTTTTGTTTCATATATTTTGTGAGACTGGCATTAGGTGCATACATAGTAATATAACAGAACTGCTATATATTATAAGTGAGATGTTCCTTTTATCATTGTCATTTATGATGTGTCTCTAATGATAATTTTGCCTTAGAGTCTGTTTTTTCCCTCAACTTTTATTTGGCTAGTATTTTCTTTGTATAACTTTTCTTTTTTACTTTCTATATTTTTGTCCTCAAATAACTGGATTTTGATTTTTAAAATTCAGTCTGAACATCTGATTTTAAATGCATAAAGTTTAGTCCATTTATATTTATTGTAAGCTGATATGCCTATATTTAGTCTATTACACTACTTTGCACTTTCTTGTTTACCATAGTTTTCATTTGCTTCATTTCTTTTCTTCTTTTGAAGTAGTTGAATTTATACTCCCTTTCATTCCTCTGCGTTTCATTTCTAGTCTTATAGTGCTTACCTTTAAGATTTTTTGAATAAACCTTTAATTTTAGAATAATTTCAGATTTACAGAAAAATTATGAAGACAGAATAGAGGTTCTCAGAAACCCCACACTGTTTTCTCTATTTTTGTCATCTTAGGTTAGTATAATTCACTTGTCACAATTAATGAGCCAATATTGATCCATTGTTATTTTTACCTAAAATACATTTTTATTCATATGTCCTTAAAATTTATGTAATTTTTTTCTGTTCCAGGATCCCACTCAGGATACCATTTATGTTTCCTTAGGCGCCTCTTTACTGTGATAGTTTCTCATTTTTTTTTCATTTTTGATGGCAGTTTTGAGGGGTAAAGGTCAATTGTTTTGTAGAATATCCCTCAGTTGGGTTTTTTCATGATTAAACTGAAGTTATGGATTTTGAAGGGGAAACCACAGAGGTAATATGTCATTTTTGCATCACGTCATATCAAGGGTAAATACTATCAACATGACAACTCTGTTGATGTTGATCACCTGTATGAAGGAATTTTGTCATCTTGCTCCCTGTGAAGTTACTCCTTTCCCCCCTTTTTCATGCTCTGCTTTTTGGAAGGAAGTTTCTACGTGCATGCCACATTTAAGGCATGGGGAGTCACACTTCACCTCCTTGAGGGCAGATTATTTACACAAATTATTTGGAATTCTTCTGCATGGGAGATTTATCTCTTCTCTCCCATTTCTTTATTTAATTTAATTTAATTTTTAATTTTTGTGGGTACATAGTAGGTCTATATAGTTATGGGTTATAGCAGACATTTTAATACACGCATGCAATGCGAAATAGTCACACCAGGGTAGATAAAGTATCTATCACCCCAAGCATCCCAATTTGTTTATTAATTCAATTATTTATTCGTATCAGAATGGGCTTATGAATATCTTAAACTTTGGGTTATAATCCACTACTCCTTTATTTATTTTGTTGCTTAAATTGTTTCAACTTTCTGGCACTACAAGATGCTCAGGTTCATTTAATATATTTCTACCCCTACTACTAGAATCCATCATTTCTCTGAGAAGCCTCTTTTATTGGAGAACTGCATGTATTAAAAACTTACATTAAAAATTGTAACATTAATACTTAACAAATATTAATGTTAACCAATAATAACGACCCTCCTCCTTTAAAACTATAAACATGTAAAATTCAGAATACCCTTTTTTAGCTTACATGGTATTCTTACATGGTGTTTTAGTCCTATCTTATTTTTATACCTCCAAAATCCATCATTATTATTGACCTATACAGCCCAAATCTTATTTTAACATTTCTTTCTTCTCCATCGCTCTTGTATCTCCCTCTTTCCTTCTGTGTTCAATTTCATTCTGCTTGAAATAAACCCTGTAGTAGTTCTTTCAGGAGCAGTCTGAGAATTACATTTGTTTCTCCCTTATCATTGAGCGATAGTTTAGCTAGATGAGATTCTAAGTTGACAGTCATTCTTCTCTTATCACTTTGAAAATATCATTCCATTGTCTTCTGGCTTTTCTTGTTGCCAGAAGTCTGCTGTCAGTCCAATTTCCATTCTCTATTGATCTTTCTTTTCTCGCTTATTATTTTTAAAGTTCTTTGCTTTGTTTGGTTGTCCTACAATTTCATTATGGAGCATCAAGATATGAATTTATTTTTAGTTATTCTTTTCAGGATGCACTGGGCTTCTTAAGTTGTGAATATTTTAAAAATGTATTATTATTTTAAATTGTGATAAAAATACACATAATGTAAAATTCACCCTCTTAACCATTTCTAAGTGTACAGCTCAGGGGCATTAAGTACATTCACACTGTTGTATAATCATCCCTACCACCGAAGAACTCTTTTCCAGAACTCTTTTCATCTTACAAAACTGAAACTCTGTACCTATTAAACAAAAACTCCCGATTCCTTTTCCCGACACCCCTGAGAATCACTATTTATTTTCTGTCTTTATGAATTCAACTACTTTTGATGCCTCATATAAGTGGAATCATACAGTAATTATCTTTTTTTGTGTGACTGGCTTATTTTACTTACTGTAATGTCCCAAGATTCACCCATGTTGTTCCACGTGTCATAATTTCCTTCCTATTTAAGGCTTTGAAAAGCTTTTCTTTTTAAAGCTGAACAATATTCCATTCTATGTAAATGCCACATTTTGTTTATTCATTCATTCAGTGATGCACGTTTGGTTTGCTTCCACCTCTTGACCGTTGTGAATAATGCTGCTATGAAGATGGGTGTGCAGACCAGGCGCGGTGGCTCACGCCTGTAATCCCAGCACTTCGGGAGGCGGAGACGGGCGGATCACTTGAGCCCAGGAGTTCAACACCAGCCTGAGCAAAATGGCAAAACCCTGTATCTATCAAAAATACAAAATTTAGCCAGGCGTGGTGGCGCACGCCTGTAATCCCAGCTACTTGGGATGCTGAGGCAGGAGGATTGCTTAATCCTGGGAGGTGGAGGTTGCAGTAGCCAAGGTTGCACCACCGGACTCCAGCCTGGACAACAGAGCGAGACCCTATCTCAAATTAAGAAAAAAAAAAAGAGTATGCAAATATCTCTTGGAGATCCTGTTTTCAGTTCTTTTGGACATGTACTCAAAAGTGAGATTACTGAATCATATGGTAGTTCTATGAATTTTCTGAAGAACAGCATACTGTTTTCCATAGCAGCTAAACCTCCACATCCTTGTCAGTGTTTGTTAATTAATTAATTTTTTTTTTTTTTTGAGACAGAGTCTCACTCTGTCGCCCAGGCTGGAGTGAAGTCGTGTGATCCCAGCTCACTGCAACCTCTGTCTCCCAGGTTCAAGCGATTCTCCTGCCTCAGCCTCCCAAGTAGCTGGGACTACAGGTGCCCGCCACCATGCCCGGCTAATTTTTGTATTTTTTTTTTTTTTTTTTTTTGTAGAGACAGGGGTTTCACCATGTTGATTAGGCTGGTCTTGAACTCCTGGCCTGAAGTGATCCACCCCTCTAGGCCACCCAAAGTGCTAGGATTACAGGCATGAGCCACTGCGCCCCACCAGTTTCTGTATTTTGATAGTAGCCATCATAATGGGTGTGAAGCAGCATCTCATTGTGGTTTTGATTTGCATTTCCCTAACGATGAGTGAATTGTGTGTTTATTGGTGAATTATGACTATTTTAAATCAATTCTGGATCATTCTTATTCTCTCCTTGAATGTTGTTTCTCTGATTCTCTGTATTTTCTCTCTTCTCTTCCTATATCAAAAGATAGGTTTTTTCCCAAGTCTACCCCTCACTGAGAACACAAGCCACAGGGATGTCAAGTCTAGCTTTTCATCTAACTCACACTCAAAGCCTTGTCTCCTGTGCCTATGTGGGTATAAATATCCTCTCTCTCCTTTCCCTGGACAGCTGCAGTGACAGGTCATGTGCTTATCTCTTTGGTTTTCAGTTCCTACTTTATTTCTTGGTCCTGGAAATTTTCTCTACTTTTCTGTAGGCTCAAGTATTTGTTATACTGTATTGGGCATTTCTAGGCGTTTGTGGCAGGAAGATTTGGGGGATATCTCATCCACACTATTTTCAGAACTAGAAGCCTTTCCAACTCATTTACAAAACTAAATAAACCTGACAAAAGATAGCACAAAAAAAAAGAAGGCTGCAGGCTAATCTCATTTATGAATATAGATGCAAATATCTTAAATAAAATATTAGCAAATTGAATCTAGCAATATACTAAATGAATATTCCACAATGACCAGGTAGGGTATATTATTGGAAGGCAAGGACAGTTCTATTTTAGGAACTCTATTAATATAATTCATCATATTAATAGGCCAAAAGGGAAAAACCAGGGATGATAAAAAGGCACTTGTTAACACTCAGCATCCATTTTGCAGGAAAACCTCACTTGGCAAAATAGAAATAGCAGGATTCTTCTTTAGCCTGATAAGAAAGGCTTACAGAAACATCCCGTCCTCGAAGAAGAAGGCAGCACCTCTTGAGAGCCTCTGCATTGAGGGTCTCCTCCACGCCTGCCTGGCCCGTCTCCTCTGTCCCGAGTTGAGAGCAAATCCATGTGTTCCTACTTCTCTGGCTCAGTTGGAGCCAAACATTCCACTTAGCCCGAGGAGCCACAGATGGATATTTTGCTTTCCAAACACACACTTTGGACCCAGACAGCCTAGTGTGGCTGTGTTATGTTGGACAAGCGGCCACCACTTGCTGAGCTTCTCTGAACCCCAATTTTCTCATTTGTGAAATGAGGCTAAGATTCTCTATTCCCTGGGGCCATGAAAGTGAAGTCCCCGGCACACAGTAAAGGCTCAGAAAATATTAATCACTTAGCACTTCCCTCCTTCCCCATCTCTGCTTCTGTCTCTTCTCATCTTGCCTGGGTTTCCCTTCCTTTTTCATGCCCTCATGACCCCAGGCCTGGCCAGCTCAGTCTCCTTACCCAAGTAAGCCCAGTCGGTGGGGAAATTTGGGGACTCCAGAGCCCTGAGTTAGCATTCAAAGACATTAAGGTAGCTGCATGGGGCCTGACTGGGGGCTGGCCTGGGAGGCTCTCCCCAGGGCTTCCTGCCCCCAAGAGAGCCTGGTCAGTGAGTCCTGGAGGCCAGGAGGTCCATCTGGGCACCTGGTCTCATTGTGGGAGGTTTCTGTGCTTTGGTGGAATAAGGGCGGTTCCTGGTGGGCAGACCCAAGTTTAAGAACAGGCTGTGCGGCCGGGCGCGGTGGCTCACGCCTGTAGTCCCAGCACTTTGGGAGGCCAAGGCGGGTGGATCAAGAGGTCAGGAAATCGAGATCATCCTGGCCAACATGGTGAAACCCCATCTCTACTAAAAATACAAAAATTAGCTGGGTGTGGCGGCGCCTGCCTGTACTCCCTCTACTCAGGAGGCTAAGGCAGGAGAATTGCTGGAACCAGGGAGTTGGAGGTTGCAGTGAGCCAAGATCGTGCCCTGCACTCCAGCCTGGTGACAGAGCAAGATTCCGTCAAAAACAAAAAAACAAAAAAACATGCTGTGCTCCTCTAGGTGTGCCAGCCTCTTGCCAACTTCTTACAGGTTTCCTCCCTCTGGGTTAAAGTCTGGGATCACAGTCCCACAGCTTCTCAGACTAAGACCAAAGCCAGACCCTGGACTCCAGCCTCAGCCTCAGGTCCCTGCACCTCACCATCTCTTCTGTGGGTCCCCGAAGTTCCGGCATTCTGCTTTCTTCACCATCCCCAAATTTAGCTCCTACCTCCACCACCTCCATGCTTCCACCTGCGCTCTGCCACTTCTCTCCTCGCACTCGGTATCCCGTGACTCATGAGAGTGGGCATTTGGCCCTTTCCCTGCTGGGACACCACCAAGATCCCCTGGCTCAGTCGGTGTACTAAACACTAACCACACCTTTTGTTTCAAAATAGCTTGGGGACTTGCCGCCACTAGAGGGAGAGGGACTGCCCTTCCCCGGGGAGAGATTAGTGAATCCTTAGAGACAGCAAACAACCGGCCCCAGAGTGAGCCCCTTTCAAATGCAGACCAACCGATCCAGAGCCATGTACCCACCCACCTCCTTTGTGGGGCTCTGACACTCCGGAGGCACTATCCACCTGCCCTAATCACTCCGGGGCCCGCTTCCCGACCCTGGGGACAGCGCCTACCCCCAGAGCCTGCTGATGTTACTCACGCTAGTCAGTGCTGAGCCTGCTCACCCTCTCTTTCCTGTGGAAACCACCACAAGGGCTCTTAAACACATTTTCCCTGCCCTCCCCTCAACTCTGCTTCCAAACTGACAGGTGCTTCCTGGTATGACACGTCCATGGCATTGGCGTGGCTTCTCTCTAGGGATCTATAAAGTCCTCCACACAGTGACTCAGTGATCCAGGCTGGAGGAGGCTCCACATTCCTGTAGTGGCACCTTTGGGAACACACCTCCCCGGTTGCCTTGGAGAGTATGAAAGTACTGGAGGATTTAGGACCAGCACTTCACTGCTTTGGCCCCAAAATGACACATACCACCAATGCTCACAGCTCATTGGGAAGAACAAGTCTCCTCACCTCAACCAACAGCAAGTTGGCTGGGAGGCGTGACTCCCCAGAGTGCTCAGAAGGAGAAGAAAATGGGAGAGGGAGATGGGTGCACACTCAATATCTCTGTCTCACTCTCTCTTCTCTGCTACTGGGTCAGGGAAAGGAACTCTTCCCCAGCGTAGGATGTTGCCCTCTTGGGCTCACCAGGAGGTTGCACTGGCTGGGAGGGGGTCTGTCCTCTACTGGCATCGACATAGTGGGGGCTGGCTGCAGCAGGAAATCTGCATTTGCCCAAGGAAACCCTCATTTTGTCATCTCCCCCGGACAAAGCAGACTAGCTCTAGGGTGTCTCCTCTAGAGCTTTAAAAAAATTAAAAATTTTAAAAGACAGGGAGAGAGAGACAAACAAACAATTCTGATCCCAACCGGGCAGAGACACAAATAGCGCCTTTTAATTATATAATCTGCTTTTGATGAATTTATTTCTGACAGTTTTATAGGTTGACGAGAGAGTGCATTTTAGATGCAAAAAAACCCATTATTCATTCCAGGCTCTTTGAGCATAAAAATTGTCAAATGATTTTAATACAGTTTTAAGTTTTATGTTTATTGTCAAGGGGAAAAAAAAGTCCACAGCAATTACCGAGTCACATGCCCCTTCAATCTTTATGTTTCTGACAGCAAGAACAATAAAATATGTTTTTGCCCAAACCTTTTACCGCTCAGATTGACGTGGCTTCAGCGACAGCTGCTTTTCTTCCATGTGAGAACCGTTTATGAGAAAGCTAACTTAGAACCACTCCTTGGTGGGGGGTGGCAGGGGGAGTCCTGGCTGCTCTGCAGAACAGATGTTCCCTGGCAGAAATGTCCAGACCCTGAGGTCTGGGACCAGAGAGGAAAGTGGGGTGAAACCAGGTGGGACAAATCTGTGTTTTTACACCATCTTCGGGCACCTTGTTGGTTTGCAGGGGACCCAGGAGACCACATTTTTCCTGGTGAGAACCACTGGCCAAGGATAATCCTCCAATCAGAGCATGACCAAGAAGACACCAGTCTTGGTCCTGCCAAGACTGGACCTGTTTTGGTTTGAGCTGCTTCACAAGCAGAACCTGAGAGGATATCAGAGCAAGTCGTCTATTTGAGAAGTGCACCAGTCATGGTCCTGCCAAGCACTGGACCTGTTTTGGTTTGAGCTGCTTCACAAGCAGAACCTGAGAGGATATCAGAGCAAGTCGTCTATTTGAGAAGTGATCCCAGGAAACACCAGCAGAGAGTGGGGAAGGGAGACAGGGAAGAGAAAGAGTGGATAGAAGATGAGTTGTCAGACAAGCTGCCATCATGGGCAACTGGAGTAGAATCTGCTGGGGAGCTTCAGGAGACGCAGGGCATGCCTTGGAGTTAACCCAGCTGCCGGACAGGACAACTTGGCTGTTTACCGGTTGATGTCTCACTGTACATCATTGTCCAGGTCTGCTTCTAGGGGAATAAACTCTCTAGACCTCTGCTTGCCCTGAGCTTGTGCCGCACCTACCAGCCAATAGCACAGGGAAAACACAACCTGCCACTCAGGTAACCCGCAGCCTTGAAAGGATCTCCCATCGTGCTGGTGGCCCAGATGTGGCTGTGCCTTCATTCTCCAGCGCCTGTGCCCATGGGCTACTTCTCTGCTTTGTGCCCCATGCCAGACTGATTGCAGAATTCAGCATCTCCGTGGGGACTCCCAGGTAGAAGGACCAGTGAATAATGTTTGCTGAGTATTTTTAGAGACAATAGAGAAGCTCTTTCTCCCTTGTTCCTCTGCCCAGGGATTCTTTGCTCTCCCCTGCCTCTCCCAGTGGCCAGCCTGGTGGGCTTGTCTCCTTCCATCCCACCCCACCACAAACTTCTTAGCCCTTTAGGATATAGAGCAGTTCAGCTCTACTCAGTTTCTGTCTCCAGCCTTGCTATTTCCGCACTTACCATGTGCTCAGAGAAGACTGGGGCCCTCTGGTCAGCAGGGCCCAGCCTCCTGGAAAGCAACTTAGCAACTGCCCTTTAGAATGTCACCACCAGTAAGTGGATTGTCAAGGTGGTTCTATTCAACATGGACGATTCTAGGGAGATGGCAGGGCTGTGCTTTGTCAGATAGCTGGGCCCCCAAGGCCATGGAAGTATTAGTCAATAATCTCCTTTCCTGGCTGGGCGCTGTGGCTCACCCGGGTGCAGTGGCTCACGCCTGTAATCCCAGCACTTTGGGAGGCTGAGGCAGGTGGATCACTTGAGGTCAGGAGTTCAAGACCAGCCCGGCCAACATGGTGAAACCCTGTCTCTACTAAAAAAGACAAAAATTAGCCGGGTGTGGTGGCAGACACCTATAATCCCAGCTACTTGAGAGGCTGAGGTAGGAGAATTACTTGAACCAGGAAGGCGGAGGTTGCAGTGAGCCAAGATGCGCCACTGTACTCCAGCCCGGGCGACAAGAGCGAAACTCTGTCACACAAAAAAAATCTCCTTCCCTACCATGTTGGGGTACTGGGAGGCGAGGGGTACTCTGCCCAGGGGTGCTGTGGCCAGGGCTTGGTCTGAGGCAAGTCAGCAGGTCCCAGCCTCTCCAGAGGGCATTTAAACCTTCAGGGTTGAAGGGTATGGTGACCTGAGATCCATAGCCCAAGAGTGTCTCCGGTGGACATAGGCTTACATTCAAGCTCCACAGGGCTGCAGTCTGGAGGGAGATAGAAATGGAGCTGGTCCAGGGTAGTGTCCTGCCCTCTTGGGAACTCAGCTGGGAAAGCCTGTCGAGAGGGGGCAGTGCCAGGAGGAGTGAGGTATGGAGGCTGCAGGGAGAGCCCCAGACATTCCAAGAGCCCTCCCTGAGGGTCCAGGGAGGGACCTCTTGCAGACTCACATCTGGGCAGGTCTGGATAGGTAGTGACTCCACAATGAGCAGGAACAAGTTTCCTCAAGGGCCTTTGCCTGAACTGTCTCCTCTGCCTGGAAAACTCTTCATACAGCCCACTCAACGAACCCCTTCATGTCTTTTACGACTGCACAAAAGACACTTCTTCAGGGAAGCCTTCCTGGATTTCTCAGCCTTGCTCAGGCCCCAGTGCCACACACTGCTATGGGCCCCTGTGCGCCCAAATTACAATTATTGTTAAATATTGTATTCTTTTAAAGTGTAATGTATGCACTACACTTTAAAAGAATACAATATTTAACAATAATTGTAATTTGTTCATTATAAAAATGTTTCTCTTTTCCTCTAGGCTGAACTCTATGGGGTCAAGGTCACGGTCTGTTTTGCTCCCAGCTCTATCTAAAACACTGCATGGTGCCCAGCAGACAGTAGATCTCATTGCATTGTGAATGGATAATGGGTGGATGGAGGGAGGAGTGGAAGGATGAAACAGGCTTCCCTTCTGTGACACTTCAGTAAGCCTATTTCCTTTTCCTCATTCATTCCCAGTCTCCCTTGCAAGCAGATGTAGTCATGTGGCTGAGTCTGGCCCATGTGACTGAATGCTGCTGGAAGTGAAGTACTTCTAGGGCTGATCTGTGTGGCCCCTTCTACAGAGAACTCTGAGGCCCCAGGGAAGAGCAGAGCCACGGATGGAGGGTGCCTGGGCCGCTGAATGACTGTGTGGAACAGAGCTCAGCCCTCCCCACTCCAGTGGACTTTACCCCTTTTCCCAAGTGGGAAATAAACCTCTATTGTGTTAAGCTACTGAGGTTTGGGAGTTATTTGTTACAGAGGCGGGTGTAACTTGTCCCAGCTAATACATCCCTTGGGATGGATGCCCTAGGAGGAACCAGGTCTGATCATTTCTCTGCTTTCAGCGTCTCTGTCTTGTTGCCACCCTTGATCAGAATGGGCTGGGTGGGTTTCCAGGAAAGAGGAAGAGGTCATTTTCCAACATTTGTTCCTCGTGCCCACCCTCTCCTGGGGAGGTGGGAGTGACTTGAGGACCTGGAGTTTCTATCTGGAGTGGTAGAGACAGTGGATGGGAGTTGGACTCTGATATCAGTTGTGTGTTCAAATCCCGGTTCTGTCCGTGACCTCTGGACAGTCGCTTGTCATTTCCGATAATGATGCCTGCACCATGGAGTTATGTAAACACTCAAAGAGCTCGAATGTGAAGCACTTGGCGGAGAGCCTGGCACCCATAGAAGGGAGCGATCATAATAATTATGATTTTCCTCAGGTCTCAGCGTCTCAGTTGCAGGAAGCTCTGCATTGCAAGCCTTTTGTCTCATTCCATTTTCGAGCCAGACGGCCCCATTTTTCTCCCAGTTTCCGCGGTTCTTGAGCTGCCTCAGTGCCTATTACACAAACCCCAATGCATCTCTGAAGTTAGCAGCTAATTATGTTCCAGGAAGTTATAGATCTGGAGTTTTTCATGTGCCAGAGGCAATTGCCTGCTCGGGCTCTCATTTTGCGGAGCAGCCTTCCAAGGACTGATTGGGAGCCCCTTCCCCTGGTCCCAGGGGCTTTGTGGGACCAACCCCTCTGCACCTCGGGGAGTCAGGGTGCCCCTTCCCTGCCTCCCAGACTTTACTAGCTCTGGACCTCCCTCACAGCTCCTTACAGGCTGTGAGGAACATTCGGGCTGTCTGTTCTGGGCTGGGAGGTAGGGGGAGTGTCAGAGAGCCCTTGAGAAATGTCCCTCCCTCCTGGGGAGGCACAACTGGTCCTTCATTATTGTGAGTAATAGTTTTTGCTGCTGAGCAACTGAGTGACTTGAGTCTGTTTATCGTGTAAGGGTTTGCCCTGACCCCCTGCCCCACAGCCTCCCTGAGCTGCCTCTCCACCTGGGCCTCTCATTTCTGCCTCTCTCCTGCAGCCAGACAAACACCCCTGGCTCCCAGGGCTCCACTCCCCACACTGGGCTGTCCTCCGGGGACCCAGTTTCTCCTTCCTTAGGCAGCATTCCCTTGGAACTAAAGTAAGAGAAGTGAAGTGCTCACAGTGCAAAATGTAACAAGGTGCTTACACTCTGGTGCCAATTGCACACTTGTGCACACTTGCACACCCTTGAGAGTGAGTGCCTCCTTAGGTTAGGTGCCTCACTGGCTTCTCCCTAGTCTGGACCCCACCCTAGTGACCCCCTGCCCAACTCTGTGGGAGGTGAACTCCCCTGCACACTGCTTGGCAAAGATTTCCTGCCAACTGCAGCTGAGCTAAGGGAAGGAACCAGGGCTGCCCTGCTCACTGTCATCTTCCCATCCTTAGCACATAGCACACAGTGGGTGCTCAAAAAACGCTGCTTCCCAACCACCATAATGAGATGTAGCAAGAGATGACTTGGCAAAGCACTGAGTGAGATTCTGAGCATGCAGTAAGTGCTCTGTCTATGGAAGGGCCATCTGAATCGGCCGTCTTCCATTCATGATTTCACGAGGGTAGCATTAGATTGAGTCTGTGATGCTGGTTCATGGGACAAAGATCAGGGTGTTTAAGTGGAATCCCAATTCTTAAAGTATGACACACCCTGAAAGAGACCTCTCATTTCTAATGCATACCAGAACCTGTGCTGGGCAGCCCTACGTTTTCACCCCATTTGATTTCATTGATTTTATTGACAGTTGTTCCTGCAGCATAGTAATCCATGCTTGTTTTGGCCTTGAATCTTGTTTGGTCTATGTCTGAACAGTTCTGGAAAGTCCCAGCAAAATCTTGCATAACACTGCCAGGCACAGTACTAAGCACCTCCACATATGTTAGATCATTTGATGTCTGATCTCAGGTTGTATTAATAGAGATATGGAGTCTAGAACAAAGGAGGTGATAGTCTCCATCATTTCCGAACTAGTGAAAATTTATCCAAAGTGTTGCCTCCTTAGGGAGTTTCCTCTCCTCAGGGAGTCTCACTTTAAGAAATAACTTGACATTTCTGAGTGAGCTGAGAGCCACCCAGATGCAAAGGTAATCAGGATTACAGATGAAGGCTATGAGAACTTTGCACATGGATGAGAAGGGTTGTTGCCTTCAATGACATGATTTAACTTATTTGATGAAGGGTTAAACTTAATGGTGGGAGTTAGCTTCCTAGTCCTGGCTTGGCCCAGGTGGGCAGTCTCCCGTGAGAGCCATCCAGCCATGGAGTAGGCTGCTGGCTGCATAGTGAGATCCCTTCAACCAGAACTAAGCAAATCAAAATGGGATATTCAAGCTGCAGAAACAACTGTATGGAAGGGATAAGCTCCTAAACTCTTTCAGATTTGCATCTGGGAGCCTCTCTGAGCCACAACAATTTCAGTTATCCACCCATACATGTATCCATTCACTCATCCACTCATCTACTCACCCCCCCCATCCAACCACTCATCTATCCTTCCACCCACCCATACATACATACAATTCATCCATCCAAGTTATCCATCTATTTAACAATTCATCTATCCATCCATCCGTCCATCCATCCATCCATCCATCCAGTTCATCCATCCATCCAACTATTATCCATCCATCCACCCATCTATCCATGCATCCATCCATACATTCATCCAATCATTTATCCATCTATCCATCCACCCATCCATCCACCCAATTCATCCACCCAACAATTCATCCATCCATCCACCCACCCACCCATCCACCCAACAATTCATCCATCCATCCATCTATCCATTCACCCAATAGTCATTGGGCCTCTGCCTTGTGCAAGGCACCCTGTCAAGCCCTGGAGGAGCAGTGGGGAGAACTACATACAGCCACAGTCCCTGCCCTCATCAATCTTCCATTCTAAGGGAAGAAAAATAACAAAGGCTGATGAGCCTCCCAACAGGAAAAGGACCAACTTCTAGGGAGAATTTACATCTGGATTATTTTGTGGCCTGAGGTTTAGCTTGTCACTTCAGTGATTTGCCAGTCCTTGGTGGGTCATCTGGGTCACTGAGAAAAATGTGAAACAGGATAAATTGCAATCAGTCCCCAGCCCCTGACTAGAAGATGGGCATGCCAAGGTTCCCCTTCGGAACCCTAACATCTTACACAGTGCTTGGTTCAGAGGAGGAATTCAGGAAAGGTTAGATGACTAGAGAGGTGGAAGGATGGATGGATGAAGGAGGGATGGATGGAGAGACAGACAGATGAACAACATGACTGAGGCTAGAAGGCTTGCCATGACTGTAGTGAACTGGTAACTGGTGTTCAGAGCCTACCTCCATCCCTAGCCAGCCAGAGGGCACCTCTCAGGTGCTGCATGGTCTATGGGTCCCAGAGCCTTGGCCACCCTTTCCTGTCTGGTGCCCACTAGGCATGACCCATACCGGGCCTGTCAGGCAACCAGAGCTCAGACGGAGCAGCATCCACTGCACTGCCAACTGCCTCCCTGAGCTGGGTCTCCAATTTCCACTAACGATGTCTGTCTGCCCCCTTTCTAATGGCAAGATCGATCTCCTCAATGGAGAAGTTGGAATCAATAGAGCAGTTGATTAGTTCTGCGTTCTCCCTGCCATCTGTTACCAGTAAGACAGTGTCACGGAAAGGGCACAGGCCTGGAGTCGGGCAGGCTGGGGTGAATTCTGCCTCGCCCCCAGCACTCTTGCAGCAAATCACATCCCATCTCTGGGCCTCAGCTTCCCTGCCTCGGAAATGGGGATAATACTGCTGAGTTTGCTTTGAGAATTTGTGAATGCCTGGCACAGGGATTGGAAGAACAAGGAGGGTAGGTACAGCAAGGGCTCATGGGTCCTGGCAGAGGCATGTCTGTGTGTCTGTGTGTTTTGACAATGAACTTCCAGTCTCCTGGGAAGACAGCGAAAGGACCCATGACATTTGGCCCCATGGTGGTGGCAGTGCACCTAGGAAGAGCCTCAGACTCAGGTTCAGAGGTTTTGTGAGACTGCTCAGCAGGAAGGTGAGCCTGAAAGGGAATGGACCTCTTCTGCACACATGCCAGGCCCCCCAACTGCTGGAGGAAATGGGATTGGGGGCTTTGGGGCCCCAAAGGTATCCCTGTACAGCCCTGAGCCCTGGGGCGCAAATGCCCCCAGGCTGGAGGAGTGAGGTGCCATCATCCTCAGGTTCAGCAGCAGCGAGGAGGGTCCTGGGAAAACCTGCCCCCTCCTGGAAACTTTTTTATTTTATTTTATTTTATTTTATTTCATTTTGAGGTAGAGTTTTGCTTTTGTCACCCAGGCTGGAGTGCAATGGCACAATCTCAGCTCACCACAACCTCCGCCTCCTGGGTTCAAGCAATTCTCCTGCCTCAGCCTCCTGAGTACCTGGAGCTATAGGCGTGCACCACCATATCTGGCTAATTTTTTGTATTTTTACTAGAGACAGGGGTTCCCCATGTTGGCCAGATTGGTTTTGAACTCCTGACCTCAGGTGATCTGCCTGCCTTGGCCTCCCAAAGTGCTGGGGTTATAGGCGTGAGCCACTGCGCCTGGCCCCCTCCTGGGAATTTTATAAAAGACTTTCTTATTTATTGTAAAGTAAATGTATTATGTTCTCCTGGTTATAAAGCCAGTAAGGACCTAACAAATACAAAGAAGAATAAGAAGAAAATAAAAAACATCCTTAATTCTATCACCTAGAGATACCCACCCTTACATATATCCTTCTTTTCTTTCCTTTTTTTGTGAATAATATTAAATATTGCTGCTATGGTTTCCATCCCATCCGTGGCTGACTGCACACGCCTCACTCAGCCAGGCCTCGGTGGCCCATGCAGTGGGAACCCTTTTGCTAATGACAAAGTGAAGGATCAGAGAGGTGAAGTGCTTTGCCAAGGTCACTCAACTTGAGAGTGACAAATGATTTATGCGCTCAGCTAACTTGAGTGACGGCAAGATGGACAGGGCCGGTGTGCTGGTGGGGTTTCCATTCAGGTGATGGAGGTGGACCTATCTGCCCAGCCCCAGTGCTGCTCACCTCTCCCTCTACCTCTGAGGTACCCCATCCAGCTTTCTTAGGGATGTGTGCAAAGTGGGGACTTGTATGTGTTGTCCCCATGATGCTCTCCTGTGAGCCCTGCCCGTACCACCCTCAAACAACAGGGTTGATTTTAAGGCCCCAGGGCAGCCCATCGGGTGAATGGGTCTCAGATCTTCAACTGTGGGCCCCAGGCATATGGAGACACAGGGGTTCATTTTGGGGTCCCTATGGGCAGGGGCCACCTTGCAACCGGCCCTCTAAGGTTGGCTGAAACTCTGTGACATCATGACAGGCTCATTCTTCCCAGTGCGGGGCCCACACAGGGTGTCAGAGCCCCTCACAGCCCTAGGGCCCATCTGCCAAATAAGGAAAGAGGCTCAGGGAGATGCCATCGCTTGCTCAAGGTCACAGGGCCGTGGAGGTAAGAGTCACCCTGGTCTTTCTGAGTCATGCACCTGTGTCCCTGACCTTCCATTGACTTCTAGAGTGAGGGCTTCATTCACCCTCAGCTGTCAGTGGCCCACGATCCAGGGATGTCCTGCAGGGAGTGGGCCGTGCCAGGCACGATGCCATAAGAACAGGGACAGTTGGCAGATGGTGGGGGCGAAGGTGGTTCTGGGGCCTCACTGTGCTGTGTGGCTAATGGAGGTGGGGTCATAACAATGATAAAAATCAAAGACAGTGATTGATAGATATAGCATCTACTTTCTCCTGCACACGTCTGGGCTGAAAGCTTCTTGACATGGTCCTCCTTTGACAGCAGCTGTGATTCTGATCTCACCGATTCACACTTGCACACACTCACACACTCATCCAATAGTCATTATGTCCCTGCCATGTGCAAGACACTGTGTCAAGCCCTGGAGGAGCAGTGGGGAGAACTACATACAGCTACGGCCCCTGCCCTCATCAATCTTCCAATCTAAGGGAAGAAAAATAACAAAGGCTGATGAGCCTCCCGACAGGGAAAGGACCAACCTCACCCTCACATACACATACTCACACCTATGCGCTTGTGTGCAGACACTCACAACACCCTCACACATGCACACACACTCGTGTGAACATGTGCATACTCTTCTCCACTGACACTGGCTCACACCCATGCACACGCGTGTGCACCTATACACTCACACGTGCACACACATCTTCCCTAGGCGCGCGGCCATTGCCCACATTTGGTTTCTGGTAGGTGTTTTCTGTCTACCTTTCTGTCCCTCTCCTCCCACTTTCTGTCTCTGTGGCTCACGATGCCTCATCTTTCTGCTTTTCTTTATTTCCCACTCTTTCGTTCCCTTTCACCCTCTCTTCTGTTTCTTTCTCCCTCTTTGCATTTGCATGTCTCTTTTTCTTTATGTCTTTCTCTCTTCACGCTACATCTCTTTCTTCCTTCCCTGCCTCCCACTCTGCCTGAGATCGCTCTGTCTCCTTGACCCCAGTGCTGGCCCCCTGGTGTCCCCTGGGCTTGGAGAGGCAGCCAGGGCCAGGTGGGGCCAGGCCGGCTGGCGCCCCCACCACCGCCCCCTCCCAGCACATGGAAAGGTGGCTCTTTCCGCTCTGCCTGGCGTGGGTGCGGTGATTTCATCTGCCTTTGGATATGAAGCTCAAATTGCACATCAAAAAGGATAATGCATCTTTAAGCTGTTACAACGACTTCTCAATTTTTCATTTCCTGTCAGGGCGGGAGCTGCAGGAGGCAGGGGCGGCCGCGGAGCCTGTCTCCTGCCAGTGAAGTGTCTGCCTGGATTTGAGCAGTAGGAAACCCAGGGGTGATAAATCGCTATTTCTAAGTAAATTTCATGCATTTGCCCTTTGGTTAAAGTCTCCCCTCTCAGCACTTTCCCTGTGCACACAGCCCGACTAATAACGCGCCGTGCAAGCTCTCTCCGCTGTGACAACTGATTGCACTTTGAAGTAATAATGGCTGATTTAATAATTGGTATAATTTTTCACTAGTACCTGAATGTCATCGACGCACAAAATAAGCTACCTGGACCCATGGCTGCAGCACTTTCCCTTCTTGGGGAAATCAATAATGCATTAAACCCCCAACCCAGGACCCCAAGAGGCCAGACCCTAGTGGAGGCTGTTATAGGGGGGAGGTTTGGGGTCTCTCCATGGAGGCTTCATGGCAGGAAAGCTAGACAGAGGCTTTCAGATAGGCTAGGTCCCTAAGCCCAGCCAGGCTGCAGGAGAAGAGACCGAGAGCCGTGAACCTCCCCCAGACCCAGCTCACCCTCTAGGTTCCACCTTGGCAGCTTCTGTCTCCACCCGTGAAAGTCCCCTGAAACCCCCACTGGGGACTGCAGAGACAAAACCACCTCTCCGCCAGCATCAGCCGCCATGCACACAAACCACGTGTGCATGTGTCTGTGTTTCCGTGTGGGAATTGAGTTCAACTTCATCATTATTTAGAGAGGCCCTGTTATGAGCCAGGATCTGTGCTGGTGACAGAGTGGTGAGCAAGACAGACATAGTCGCCGCCCCCAAGGAGACTATGACCTCTTAGAGAGTGTGAGCATGCGTGTATGCGCTGATGTGCGCACGCGTACACACACACACACACACACACACACACACGTGCGTCTAGCTGTCTCTGTCCATACGGTATGTGTTGTGTGTCTGTATTTATAAATGTGTGTGTCTGTCTAGGTCCGTGTGTTCAGGTGATGTGTGAGGGTGTCTGTGTGAAGATCAGGGTGTGAGTGGCCCCTCACTCTGCCTGGCTGGGCCTTGAGAACATGTCCCTTCCTAGACCTAAGGCCAGGCTACTTCTCCAAGTTGAATTGGGCAGGGGGCAGCAGGGAAGAGACCCTGGCACTGCCAAGGTCCAGTCCACCCACGCCTCCTCATGGCTCCCTGAGCTCTCCCTATTGTACCCTCCTGCCTGGCTTCTGCCCAAGCCACCTGCCTGGACGAATACCCCTCCATGCAAAGCACACAAACTCTGCAGTCACATCTGGAACCTGTCCTCCGAAAAGTCAGACACACATAGCTCTGAGGCCATTTCCTCATCTGAAAAGAGGGCACAAGAATCCCTGACTCCCGGTTCTGTGTAGCATCATGGATGCAGCCTTCTTAACCCATGCCTGGACATAGACGGTCCTCCACAAACATTAGCTCCTCACTCTCCATCCTGTTCACAGTCACCTCCTGTGAGTTCCCTGAGGACAGGCCATGGCACGTAGCAGGCACACAGTGAATATCTGTTAAACAGATGTGTGGGCTGGTTTGTCAACCATTAACATAGACTTGGAAAAACCAAAGAGCTTCGGTCATGCCTGCCTTTGGGGTGATGGGGCTGGGGCAACCTCTCACCCACTGTGCAGTTTGTCGGAGTTTTGCAGGAGCGGGGGGGGTCCTTGTCCCAGCAGAGCTGGAGCCCAGACAGGCCTGGATGTCCCATCTCCCCCAGCTCTCTCCCCTCCCACCCGCCACTGTCTGGCTGTGAACCGGGAAATCGATTTCAACTTCATCTCATCTCAAGATCAAACATCTTAAGTGAGATTATTCACGTTCCTCCATTGTTTCTAACTCATTTCCTATTTTCCAGTTGAAAAACCCTGCCAGAAGCATTCTGTGGCAGAGATTAAAACAATTTCAGAAGCAGGCACCCAATCCTTCTCTTTGGATGGTAAGCAAATTGGATGTCTGTGAGAAGCCGGCAAATTTTATTATGAACACATAGTTTGCTACTTAACTATCCTTAAGACCCCGGGTGCTGTGAGGCCCCAGCAGGAGGGCTCCAGAGGGGGCAAGGTGAAAGGTAGGGAGGGAGTGGGGGTGCAACAGACCCCCAACCGGGCCCCCAGCCCTTTCCTGCAAAATGTGAACATCGGATCGCCATCCACAGCTCGGTTTCCTGGGGAAAAGGGAGGGAACCCACATGTTCTGGTACTCACCAGGCCCAGGCACCACGCTAGGCACTTCAAATGCCTGATTGCTCCGAATCGCCACAAAACTCTCGGGGAGTTGGAATTGCTTTGACCGTGTTGTAGATGAGGAAACAGACTCAGAGAAGAGAAGACGTTGCCCAAGCTCTCCCAGCAAGCGGTTAGCGAGTCGGAATTAGAGTCCAGCTCATGTTCTTAACCATCACTGTGGGAGATTATTGCAAAAATGGCTGTAATTCTCACCTCTCCTTGCATCCCCAGAGTGGAGAGTCTAGTTCCCTATCCCTGGATCCTGGGTTGGCTTTGGGCAGTAGAACGTGGGGGAAGAGTCGTGTGCTAGGTGCAAGCTTAGGCCTCAAAAAAGTCTTGCACACATTTGTGCTCTCTCTCTCTCTCATTATTCTGCCCAGTTGCTGTGTGGACAAGCTCAGGCCAGCCTGCAGTGGGCAAGAGACCACTGGCGCAGAGCTCAGTTGTCTTAGCTGGGGACATCCTGTCACCCAATCCTCAGACATGTGAGAGAGCCCAGTCAAGAGAGCAGAGCTGTGGAGCCAACCCTCAACTGAACATAAATGCGTGAATGACCCCAGCTGAGACCAGAAGAACCACCCAGCTGGTCAATAGAAATGTGAACAAAGATAAAGTCTTATTGTTTTAAGTGACTATAAATGACCATAAAGTCATACAACAGCTGATACAACCACCGACGTGTCCGAGGACCTGGGATCAGACTCCTGGATTTTCTCCCTCGGTCCCCCAGGCCCGCATTGCATATTTACTTTGTGCCTGCTCTGCGGTAACTGATATGGGGGGTGGGGGGTGGATCTGGTTGCTGTTCCCACGGCTTGGTGCATGTGACAAAGATACAGGCTTGCCGCCCTCAGGCCCTGGCTCTTCCCCTGACTGCTTCATCCTGCTACTGTCCTTAAACTTGTCAGCCTTTTCCATTAGACTCCTTAATGCCAACAAAATGATAGGGTCATTTAATGATCACCTACTATGTGCTGTGTTTTGTACCCAGCATTTCCTTCCTTCCTTCCCTCCCTCCCTCCCCTTCCCTCTTTCTTTTTCTTTTTCTTTTCTTTCTTTCTTTCTTTCTTTTTCTTTTCCTTTCTTTCTTCTCTTTCTTTTCTTTCTTTCTTTTCTTTCTCTTTCTTCTTTCTTCTCTTTCTTTCTCCTTTCTTCTTTCTTCTCTTTGTTTCTTCTCTTTCTTTCTTTTCTTTCTTCTCTCTCTCTTTCTTTCTTTCTTTCTCTTTCTTCTTTCTTTTTCTTTCTTTTTTTTCTTGAGACAGAGTCTTGTTCCGTCACCCAGTCTGGAGTGCAGTGGTGTGATCTTGGCTCACTGCAGCCTTGACCTCCTGGGCTCAAGTGGTCCTCCCACCTCAGCCTCCCGAGATGTTGGGACTACAGGTGCCTGACACCTTGCCCAGCTAATTTTTGTATTTTCTTTTCTTTTCTTTTCTTTTCTTTTTTCTGTAGAGATGGCGATTTGCCATGTTGTCCAGGCTAATTTGGAACTCTTGGGCTCAAGCGATTTGCCCACCTCGGCCTCCCAAAGTGCTGGGATTACAGGCGTGAGTCACCGCGGCCAGCCTGTGTGCAGCATTTTCTTTGCACATCTCACTGCATCCCCATCACAGTCTTATTACTTCCCATTTTATAGATCAAGGTGCTGAGGCTCAGTAATGTGTTCCCTAAACAGTATGTGGTGGAGGTGGGATGGAATCCAGGCCTATACTTTTGTCTGCCTGACCTCTTATAGGCTGAAAACCTCCTTCTAAGTCCTGGGGTCTTCTCTGAATCTGGGTCATAGAAGCTCCAGTCCTGCATCTTTTCGAGGCAGCATTTCTCAGACCCTGAGCCTCCATGTGTCAGAGGCATGGTCTAGAGCCCCCAGTCTGACCAGTGGGGTACTTCCCAATCTTCAGGGGGTCCTAACCTTGAAAGCAACCAGGAATGCTGGATTCTGATCCTACCACACCCTTGGGAAAAATCTCTCTCTTTTTTTTTTTTTTTGTGACGGAGTCTTGCTCTTGTCACCCAGGCTGGAGTGCAGCGGTGCAATCTTGGCTCACTGCAACCTCCACCTCCCAGGTAAAAGTTATTTTTGTACCTCAGCCTCCCGGGTAGCTGGGATTACAGGCACGTGCTGCCACGCCCGGCTAATTTTTTGTATTTTTAGTAGAGATGGGGTTTCACCATGCTGGTCTTGAACTCCTGAGCTCAGGTGATCTGCCCACCTCGGCCTCCCAAAATGCTGGGATTACAGGTGTGACTCACCGCGCCCAGCCAGGAAAATCTCTTCACCTCTCTGGGCCTCGGCTTCCAAGTCCACCCAATGGGCTGAGAACTGCTACCTCAGGGCCTGCATCTGGGGAGAGGTGGGTGAGAGGATGGCGTGGGCTTTCCAGGTTTGGACTGTCTGACTGAGGTGGGAGAGATGTGGTTCCTGGGGAGGAGGAGGTCTGGGCTGAGGAGGAGCCTGGGGTGGGTGGAGTCCGCAAGGTCTGGAAGGGCGGGGGAGCCAGAATGTTGACCAGGCACCATTTATAAGCCAGGGCCTGGGCCCAGACAGGGGCTGTTATCATCCCCGTCACACAGATGTGAGGTGTCATGAAGTAACCACCTCTTTCAGCTGCTTCTCCCCTTTTCCTCCTCACAGAACCATCCCAGGTCTCAGACTGGCCCCAGAGCCCGGGTGTCCCCGCCTGTGGTGGCCCCAGCTTCTGAGCCAGCTGTGTCATAGGGTCCTTCCCAGTCTCGCCCACCACCAGCTGCTTTGGGCCACAGGGAGCACGTGCCTGGGGCTCTGTGTGACCCCTGGCTCTGTTTCCCTCCCGGAGGGGGCTGCTAGGCTCTATCTGTGTGAAGGTCATGCTATGCAGGCTTTGGCTGGTAAGCTCCTGGCTGGAGCGACCCCCCGCACTGGCTTCAGCCCTCCCTGCCCGGTAAGAGGAACCAGCCCCAGTGATTAGAAGCTGGCAGGGAGCATGGGAGAGGCTCCACTGAAGGGAGGCACAGTGGTCAAGGGCACAGGTTCTGCAGCTGGGGGGTCATCCTGGCTGTACGCTGCAGCTGTGTGACCTCAAGCTCATGACTCCACCTCTGAGCCTCAGCCTCCTCAGCTGTGGAGGGTGCTGGGGAGACCCTCGCCTCCCATGGTTGTTAGCATGAACTGAGGCGATGCATGTGGGTGCTGAGCACGAAGCCTGGTGCATAGTCAACCCTCAGCGAATGCATCTAGCTACCCTCCTCCCTTTCCAGAAGCTGCAGCGCCGAGGGTGGAGTGCTGGGGCCAGGACGGGGAGGGCCAGGGCCAAGGAGATGGGCTCTAGGGACAAGACAGATAGGAGCTGAAGGGGCCCTCAGGCGCGGGGACCCTGAAACCCCAGGGTGACAGGAGACCAGCGTGGCCCTCACCAGCCAGCATCAGGTTTGTCATTTTCTTCTCCTGTCCTCTCAAGACTGGAGGTTCCCCCAGGCAGAGCCTGGTCTGCTCTGTCTCAGTGCCCCAGCACCCAAAGGAAAATCAATGACTTGCTCAGTCTTGGGTGTTGGCAATGAGTGGTGTCACTGTCCTATCTTGGTTGAGGGGGAATCCATTCATCAGCTAGGAGGGTACCACATCCTGGCGCTGAGTGTTTGTGGCTTTAGCTGAGGGAATCAGGGACACTCTGCAGGGAATTCAGAGCTGGCGTCTGCGTTGGGCAGGGACCCAGCTCTTTTTCCAAGTGGGATGAATTTGAGATCACAATAATAACAACTCCTACCTATTGAGTCCTTACTCTGTGCCAGGCACCATAAGTGGAGCCTTGCCCTCATGCCTCCTTCTAGAAACTTCTGTATGATTTCCGTTTTCAGACAAAGACACCGAGGCTCAGGGAAGGTGAGCAACTCACTTAAGGTCACCAAAGGCAGAGCTGGGACTTGCCCAAGATCAGTCTGGCTCCAGCACTGCGGATATTCCTTCTTTTCAGTGCAGCCCCCTCTCCAAGCTGTTGTGAATGGAGTCCCCCCCAACCGAGATAGGAGACTGATGCCACTCACTGCCACCACCCAAGACTGAGAAAGTCATTTATTTTCCCTGTCTATAAAACGTTTCACAAAGTAACAAAAAGTGTAATGTGCAAGATCTTCAGAATGACCTTTAGAAGAAGTGACCACACCTTAGTGGTTCTTACCCTTGGCTGCCCATGGGCGTCACGTGGGACTGTTAAAAAGCTCTGAAGCCCCGGCCTCACCCCCAACCAGTGACGTCAGACTCCCTGGGGGTGTGGCCCAGCATGGTGTGTTTCAAAGCTCTTGAGTGGTCCCTGTGGGCAGCTAGGGCCGGAAACTGAAGCCTGATGTGTCTAAGCTGCATGCGTCTTTTTTTTTTTTTTTTTTTTGAAACAGAGTCTCACTCTCCTGTCCAGACTGGAGTGCAGTGGCACAATCTGGCTCACTGCAACCTCCGCCTCCTGGGTTCAAGCAATTCTCTTGCCTCAGCCTCCCGAGTAGCTGGGACTACAGGCGCCCGCCACCATGCCTGGCTAATTTTTGTATTTTTAGTAGAGATGGGGGTTTTACCATGTTGGCCAGACTGGGTTCGAACTCCTGACCTCAGGTGATCTACCTGCCTCAGCCTCCCAAAGTGCTGGGATTGCAGGCGTGAGCCACCGCGCCTGGCCTGTATGTGTCTTTCTTGCGTACCCTGATGGTTTCAATTCTCAGGTTAGCTTAAAGCCATTCTCATCCCAATTTAATTGAAGACCCTTGGTGAGTCCCTTAAACCCTCATGTGGAATCAAAATGTTGTGCTGTGGGGAGATGGCCTGAGGTTTTAGAACTCCCTGGCACTAGACCGTCCTTCAACAGGCCTTTTCCAAGCCCGTTTGCCCCCGGGCCCCTTTATCCCAGCTTTCTTTTGCCATCATTGTAACAGTCATCAACACAGCCCAGCCTGCTAATGAGTAGCCCCATCTGGGCACAGTCAGAGGAGAAAGGGTCTCTGCCCTCCAGGGACCAACGCCTGTCTGGAGAGGCAGCAATCCAGACTCGGATGAAGCCCTGGACCCCTCCTGAACCCCACGGCTGCCGGGGAGGTGGGGTGACTTCATCTCCACACTCTGGATCTTCCCGGGCGGTTCCCTTAGCAACAGGGCCTTGCTTTGACAGCCGCCTTCGCAGACAGTCTGCTTTCCGGGAGGCTCTTTCCACCAACCCCATCCTCTCTTCCAGTGGAAATTTTTGCAGGGGCTTCAAGCAGAGGCTCAAAGCAGGCCCTTCCTGACCTGTGGGGCGTCAGGCTGCCCCTGGACCCTACAGCCTTCCTGGACTGTTCACCAACGTCCCATACACAGGGCCTGCTCGTTCCTCCAGCTTTCGACTTCCTCCTGTTCCTGCAGGTCCTAATGAATTCAATCTTGCTCTTCTACCCGCCCCCCACCGCCGCCTCCTTGCTTTTTCTACCTCCCGACTTTCTCTTCCCCCGACACACCTGTGCCCCACCTGCCTCTCACCCGCACATGAGCAGTTAAAGCGTCTGCGCTGACATTTAATGTTCTTAATATAGGCCTTGGTGACAGAGGGAAGCGGGCACAGAGTCCCCTGCTGGGCAGGGGGCTTTTCATCCCCTCTGCATGGGCATGGAGACCTTCCCTCCCCCAGTCAGAGGACAGGATGGCTTCAGTGGGGCCCACAGCTGCAGGCATTGCTGGCGACCATGTGCTGAGCCCTGTGCAGGGAGCCTCTGGACCCACAATAACAACTAATAGTATTCCCATTTCACAGGCTAGAGAATGCAGCTTCAGAGAGGTTAGCTAGCTTACTTAAGACCATCAGTTAATAATTGGGGACATTGGTAGTGACAAATATGAAATATTTTTGTCTCTGAGCACCTACCCAGTGGAAACGCTGGACACCCCATGCCCCCAAGAGGGTCCTCATCAAAACTTGCAAGGGAGGGAGTTTAAGCTCAGCATCCACCTATAACCACAGTGCAGTGTGCTGGGGGAGCCCGGCCCAGGGCACCCAGTTGCCATGTGGTTTGCAAACAGCCAGCTGCTGCCGCCAGCTCTAACCCTGCCTCCGGTGCCCTCTCTTTATTGTCCTTCTGTTGGCTGCTGTCACTGATGTGGTGGGAAGAGGACTCCTCTATCAGCCCCCTAAAACATGGCCTGTGGGCAGCGGTGATGAGTTTGGGGTGAGTTTTCTGGCTGATGAGTTAGAGAACAATGGAACGATTCGTCCTTGGTTCACGCCTCGAAGAACCTCTTTCCACCAACCCATAAACTTAGGGCAGAGGCCAAGCAACTCGGTGTGGAAGGCAAGTGGTCTTGCTTCTTATTCCAGAGCCGTAATCTCATTGCTCTGGCTTGAATGAAAATCCCAGGTCACCATCGTTCATCACCATTATTTCTCCCCAAAGGTCCATGGAATGCCATTTCAAATATCTGCTCTGGGCTTGGAGAGACCTGGGAGTCCATAGTGCAGAGGGGAAGCTTGACACCAGGGAGGTGATGACTCCCTTGAGCGCGAGTCTAGGGGAGAGGGACACTGGGGAGGGATTCTGAGGGACACTGAGATGGGCTGGAAGAGGCCAGAAGAGGAGGCTCGGTGGCAGGGAAGGTGGAGAAAGTCCAAGGACATGGAGTCAGGAAGGCAGAGGACGTCTCACTGAAGAGGGCTGGGAACTGGGTCAGGAGCTGCCACGTTGGGAAGGTGAGGGCTACGAAGCAGTGACTGCATTTAGTGACAGGTACATCATTGTTGATCTTGTTGGACGTTGTTTCAGTAAAGAATTGGAAAAAGAAGCCAGATTTAAGCAGGTCAAGGAATCCATGGGAGAAAAGAGAACAGAGCAGACAATTCTTTGGGGAATCCTGACTGTGAGGTCCCATACAGACATACAGAGAGGCTGAAGGTGAGGAATTGGTTTTGTTTGCTTGTTTTCGGGGTAGAGAGAGACCCGAGCATGTTTAGATGTTGATGAGAAGTCTCCAGCAGAGAGGGAAGGGATGGCTGGTTGGCCTTGGTCCCCAGAGGTGGAGGCAGCCAGCAGCTGGAATACTGGTACTGATGCAGGATTCATTCTATAGAAGTCCCAGTCCCCTCCACCAACCAAGAGGGAATGAAGTGTTGGGGAGTGCTGATGGAGATGAACCTGCACGTTCAATGGGGAGGGAGCGCTATGGCATCATCCTCTAAGAGACAGGGAGAGGATGGTGAGCGGGGGAGGTTTGAGGAGAGCAGGGAAGGTTGGCAAGAATGGAGGCCAGGACAGAGAGCTGACCAGGGGAAGAACTGCTAGGCAACAATGGGAACCGTTAGAGGCTGGGGATCCATGAAGTTATCACGGCATCAACTGTTTAGCCAATCCTTTGTGATGTTCTATATTCCGACTTTTTGTATTAGTCAAATAAATTTGGGAAATATGTTGTATTTCCCATATAACATATTGGTATAATATGTTATGCTAATAACAAGATTGGTTAAGCCAACTATGTTGCATCAATATGATGAAATGTTGGATTTCTCAGAGACTTTGATATGCTCATGTATGTTGTAACCTGCAGAATTGGCAGGTCCAATTTTATTTTTGACCACAGTATTTTTTCCTCACAGACCATCTCATGGTCTAGTGTTCTATTCAGTGGTGTGCTCGAGCTGGCTCATGAGAGCAAAGGTATGCATCTGTTTTTAATTTCTTGTCCAGTGACATCAGTGTGGCTTGACATCAGCCATGGTAGCAGTGTTTACACCACAGAAATGGGCAAGTGCTGCAAATCAGGGTTATTTCTCCTGGACAGCTGGTTGTTAAACATTTACCATTGCACCTCAGATATCTTGCACTGGTCAATGCAAAAGGAAAGAAAAACAATAAGTGGTAAAACTATAAAAAAGAAAGGCTCAAAATTATTTTTCACATATTATATGATTATTTACCTAGAAAATTCAAAAGATCAACTAGGGACTATTACAATTAATCAGAGAATTCAGTAAGATGCTGACTTAAAAGATTTATTCAAAAATCGATGCCTTTCCTATGTACTAGCATTAATCACCTAGAATATATGATGGAAAAAAGATGACATTCACCATAACAACAAAAATAGAAAATATCCAGCAACAAACTTAGCAATAAATGTGTGAAGCTCAACTTAACATAAAAATAGGAATTGACTATATGGAAACACCTGCTGTGTTCATGGGAAAGAAGATGAAAATTTGTCAATTCCATTAAGATTAATCCATACATTTAATTCCATTCCAATTAAATCCCAAATGTATTTTCTTACTTGCAATGTTAGCTCACTGGGGATTATAAATAGTCAAGAATGCCTAAGAACATCTTGATAAATGCAATTGATTGGGGCAAAAGCAACTTTTTTTTTTTTTTTTGAGACGGAGTATTGCTCTGTTGCCCAGGCTGGAGTGCAGTGGTGTGATCTCGGCTCACTGCAACCTTTGCCTCCTGGATTCAAGCAATTCTCCTGCCTCAGCCTCCTGAGTAGTTGGGAATACAGGCGTGTGCCACCATGCCCAGCTAAATTTTTTTTTTTTTGGTATTTTAAAAATAAAGACAGGGTTTTGCCATGTTGGCCAGGATGGTCTCAAACTCCTGAGCTCAAGTGATCTGCCTGCCTGGGCCTCTCAAAGTGCTGGGATTACAGGCATAAGCTACCACACCCGGCAGAGGCAAAAGCAACTTCTAAGGTCAGATATTAAAATGCAAGAAGCAAGAGGGTGATGCGGTGTTGTCACTGCTCCATTGCCCACGGTGGAATCTTGGTTTCTAGAACAGTACCTGGTCCACAGAACTACTCGATACATATTCATTGAATGAGCAAGTTACTGAGTGAATGAATGAAAAAAAATGCATCACAAGGATATTATAGTTCAATACACTTTGAATTGGTACAATTAAACAAATGATATAAAAAACATGAGTATATATAACTAATATACGATAAACGTGGCATTTCAAATCAGTAGGAAAAAACATGAGTTACTTAAAAAATAGTGTTGGGGTAATTGGCTAACCATTTAAAAAATAATAAAGTCAGGCAGGGTGCGGTGGCTCATGCCTGTAATCCCAGCACTTTGGGAGGTGGAGGCAGGCAGATCACCCCAGGTCAGGAGTTTGAAACCAGCCTGGCCAACATGGTGAAACCCCTTCTCTACCAAAAATACAAAAATTAGCTGGGCATGGTGGCGGGCACCTGTTATCCCAGCTACTGGGGAGGCTGAGGCATGAGAATCACTTGAACCCCAGAGGCGGAGGTTGCAGTGAGCTGATATTGCATCCCTGCACTCCAGCCTGGGTGACAGAGCAAGACTCCATCTCAAAAGGAAAAAAAAAAAGTCACACAATCGGACATATGCTAATAACAGGATTGGTTAAGCAAATTATGTTGCATCAATATGATGGAATGCCGTGGACCCACAAAAATGATGTTATGAATGATATTTATTGGCATGGGTCATGAAATTGCTCAGTGGAAAAGGGAACAGGAAACAAAATTGACAATATAGTTCAAAAGACAAATGAGGGAGTCAGAGCTTGGATTCACATTTCGGCTCCATGATTGCTAGTAAGCTGTGTGACCTAAAGCAAGTTACTTAGGCTCTCTGTGCCTCAATTTCCTCATGGCCAAAACAGCAATAATAAAAGCACTTATTCTCATTTGTTCTTGAGAAGGATGAATATGAGAAAATGCATGCAAAGTACTTGGCATTGTATCCGGCACATAGTAGGTGCTCTGTAAATGTTCGCTGTTATCACAGCATTTACTGAGCACCTCCAGTGCCCCTGAGGGTACAGAGATGTGTGGGACACAATCCTTGGAGGTGCTTACAGGCTGGGAGGGAATGAGGAGATGAAGCCTTCTGTGAGCAGTTGATACCTGCCTTATGCGATAGGTTCTCCAGTAGGGGAAGCACATGCGTTCTGGGGACAGAGGAGGAACCTGCCCTCACCAGCAGGTAAGAGAAGGTTTGCCCTGTCTCCTTAGTCTTGAAGAACCATCAGAAAATGAGAAAGAGGAGTGTTCCAGGCTGCAGGAACAGCTTGGGCAAGTGAGAAGTGAGCCAGCTGCATGGGTGTATTGATGATGTTGAGGTAGGGGCGGGAGGTGAGGACGGAGAGAAAGGGGAGAGCAAAGGATTGTGGGTACCCAGTTAGTCATCTGTGGTCTACTAGCATGGCAGGCAGAGGGCTGCAGGGTCGGATGGGCAGTTTACAATCACTGCCCTGGCTGCTAGGTAGAGAGTGGATTGAATGGAGGAAGCTGGAGTCAGGGAGACAGCGAGGAGGCCAGTGCGGACACCTGGTGGAAGTGACAACACAGGGAGGTGACACAGGAAGGAATGAAATGCCTGAAGCCAGTGTTAAGGAGCCAGCTCCAAGGACCAGGGGCAGATGGGATGCTGTAGATGGGATGGAAAGAGCCCAGGGCAACACACGGAACTCAGCCCCAGGCCCTGGGGAGGATGGTGGAGAACAGGAAGAACAGGCTCAGGGGAAGGTGGGACATGTTGATTCTGGACAGTTGATGAGAAGTGCATCTGGCCTCCAGAGATGGCCCAGAGCAAGCAGAGAGACCCTTGGCTCTGAGCCACCACAACACCCTGTGTGCCGGAGAGGCACTCCCAGGACACCAGCCTCGTGTGGAAAGAAGGCCAGTGGAGATGCCCAGGAGTGACTGTCAGAGCCACAACAGGAGGAACCAGAGGGCTTCTTGACATGGCAGCATCCCAGGAAGGAGAGGGTGGGAGGAAGTGAGTTGGGGACAGAGTCAAACAGTCAGAGACACAGGAGACAAGCAGAAGTGCTCCACGGATTGGCAACAAGGGTACCAATGGGCAGTTAACATGACCACATTCAGTGGAGGTGGGAGCTGGGATGGCACATGGTAGGGTGGGGGCAGCCAGCTCACAGGGGCCCAGAAGCCAAATATGTTTATGTATTTATTATTTTTAGAGACAGAATCTTGCTCTGTGGACCAGGCTGGAGTACAGAAGCATGCTCATGGCTCACTGTAAACTCCATCTCCTGGATTCAAATGACCCTCCCTTCTCAACCCCCCAAGGAACTGGGACCACAGGTGTGCACCACTTCCTCTGGCTACTTTTTTTTTTCTTTTTTTTGAGATGGAGTTCTGCTCTTGTTGCCCAGGCTGGAGTGCAATGGTGCAATCTTGGCTCACTGCAACCTTCCCCTCCCGGGTTCAAGCAATTATCCTGCCTTAGCCTCCCAAGTAGCTAGGATTACAGGCATATGCCAGCACCCCCGGCTAATTTTGTATTTTTAGTAGAGATGGGGTTTCGCCATGTTGGTCAGGCTGGTCTCGAACCATTGACCTCAGGTGATCTGCCCACCTTGGCCTCCCAAAGTGCTGGGATTACAGGCATGAGCCACTACACCTGGCCTCTTTTTTTTTTTTTTTTTTTTTTTAAATTGAGACAGTGTCTCAATCTGTCTGTCACTCACTCTGTCACCTAGGCTGGAGTGCAGTGGCATGATCTCAGCTCATTGCAGCCTCCACCTCCTGGGTTGAAGCCATCCTTCTGCTTCAGCCTCCTGAGTAGCTGGGACTACAGGCACAGGCCACCATGCCTGGCTAATTTTTTAAAATTTTTTCTGGAGATGGGGTTTTGCCATGTTGCCCAGGCTGGTGTTGAACTCCTCAGCTCAAGAGGTCTGCCTGCTTCGGCCTCCCAAAGTGCTGGGATTACAGAAGTGAGCCACTGCACCTGGCCTTATCTGGCTAATTTTTTTTTTTTCTTTTTGGTAGAGATAGGGTCTCCCTATGTAGCCCAAGCTGGTCTCTAACTCCTGGGCTCAAGCGATCCTCATGCCTCAGCTTCCCAAAGCACTGGGATAACAGGCGTGAGCCGGCGCACCCGGCCCGATTGATTTAAATAAATATTTTATTTTGGAATAATTTTAGATTTACAGAAAAATGTAAGGTAGTACAGACAGTTCCCATATACCCCATATCCAGTTTCCCCTATTATTAGCATCTTACATTAATAGAGTATGTTCGTTGCAATTAACAAACCAATATTGATCTGTAATTGTTAATGGAGTGCATACTTTATTCAGATTTCCTCAGTTTTTCCCCAAATAAATGTCTCTTTTCGTTTATTTATACATGAGTCAGATAGATCTGGGTTGTCTGTTTCTGTTTCTGTTTCTGTTTCTGGGTCCCACCCACGAGACCACACTGCGTTCAGTCCTCATGTCTTCTTACGTTCCCTTTGACTGGGACAGTTTCTCAGACTTCCCTTCTTCTTTTGGTGATTTTGACAGTTTTGAGGATTATCAGTCAGGTATTTTGTGGCATGTCCTCCTATTGGAATTTGTCTGATGTTTTGCTTTGCTCATGATTAGACTGGAGGTATGGATTTTGGTGAGGACCACAGAGCTAAGCCGCCATTTCGTCCCATCATCTCATGGCCACATGCTGTCCCTGTCAGTATGACTTACCACTGCTGATGCTGACCTTGATCACTGGACTGTGGTGTGTGTCAGCCTTCTCCTGGAAAGTTACTCTTTCCCCCATTTTCACACGGTGCTTTTCTTTTCTTCTTTTATTTTTTTTGAGTTGGAATCTGGCTCTGTTGCCAGGCTGGAGTGCAGTGGCACAATCTCGGCTCACTGCAACTTCCACCTCCTGGGTTCAAGCGATTCTCCTGCCTCAGCCGCCCGAGTAGTTGGGACTACAGGCGCGTGCCATCATGCCCAGCTAATTTTTGTATTTTTACTAAAGACAGGGTTTCACCATATTGGCCAGGATGGTCTTGATCTCTTGACCTCGTGATCTGCCCGCCTCGGCCTCCCAAAGTGCTGGGATTACAGGCGTGAGCCACCGCGCCCGGCCCACAGTGTTCTTTGGAAGAAGTCACTGCACAGCCCACACCTAAAGGGTGGGAGTTTTGCTCTTCCTCCTTGTGGGCAGAACATCTCCAGAAATTATTTGGAATTCTTCTCTATGGAAAATTTGTCTCTTTTCATTTATTTATACATGAGTCAGACAGATCTGCGTTGAAATCCCAACTCCACCATTTTCTGACACTGTGAGCTTAGGCAAGTCACTTAATTTCTCTGTGTCCATGTATTCATTAATTCAATCATCGATTGTATCAGAATGGGCTTGTGGGTTTTGTTTTATACTTTGGGCTATAATCCCCAGCTCCTTCATTTATTTTGCTCCTCAGATTGCTCCAGCTTTGGCCACTGGGAGCACCCCTCATGGATCCGAGAGCCAGTTCTGAATGGGCACTTGTGAAACTGGACCCCAAGTCAATGTGTTTTTCATGCCTTGGTTCTAGGGTCTTGCTGGGAAAGGGCAGGGAAGGATTTCATGGCTGCTGGGTGAGGACCACTGGGCAGCAGATAGAGGCTGCTGGGATGAAAACAAAGTGAAACTGTTGGGAAATCCACAGAACTGCAGCCCTGGATCTGCTATCCTTGGAGGTGACTCTGCATGTGGACAGCAGGTCTCACAGGCAGGCACCAAGCCAGAGACTTGGCCAATAGGACCTGAAGTGGGGCCTGGGGGTGCCCAGCACACTGTAGGCTGAATGCCCCAACTGGAGTGGTGTGGTTGACCCATTATTAGGGACATGAAGGCTCTTGACCTTGGCCTTGGGCTGGTGTGGCTGGCCCCTCGGGGCAGGAGTACCAGGGGCTGTGTCATACAGGCCAGCAAAGGCAGGGAGCGGCTAGAATAGGGAGCGAGAAGAGCTTTCCTGCAGAGGCCATGCACTGGGCAAAAGCTTAGAGAAGGGGAGGAGCTGGGCTTGGCTGCCCACCGCCCTCGCTGTGCCTTCAGGCCTCCTCCCTGGCTGCTCACTCCTTTTGTCTGGGTAAGTGTTATTTCTGCAAATGTAATAAACCCCTGTGCCTTCCAAGCACACACTTGCTCCTCAGAACCATGCAGCTAAAATGACTGCTTAATGGAGCTAATGAGATGCCTGTTTGTTCTGACCCAGAGGGCAGGAGGAACCCCCAGGAGCAGGCACCAAGGCACTGATTAGGGGCAGGGCCCAGCCAGCCCCACAGCTGTTAACTCCTGGGGTGCCTGAGTGGGGCACCTGTCTCCCCTCCATCTTGCCATGGGGCCAGCATGCCAGAGAGAAAGGGCAGCTTCGGCAGGGTCCCCTGGCTTCCCTGTCACCTTCAGGCCTTGCCAGTCTCAATGGGGACTTCAAGGGGAGAGCCCTGGGCTGAGGTCAGGAGATCTGAGTGACCTCCTGTCACACGCTCCACCAACTCATGGTTAGTGAATCAACCGTGTCAGGCACAGCCCCTGGTACCCCTGCCCTTGGGGGTCAGTCACGCCAGCCCAAGGCCGAGGTCAAGAGCCTTCATGCCCCCAGTAATGGATCTCTGTGCTGCTCCAGGTGGGGCATTCATCCTACAGAGCGCTGGGCACTTCCAGGCCCCACTTCGGGTCCTGTTGGCCAAGTCTCTGGCTTGGAGCCTGCCTATGAGACCCGCTGCTAGTGTGCGAGGTTACCTTCGAGGATAGCGGTGCTGTCCTCCAACCATCGTGCTTTCTATTCCTCCAAATGCAGCCCAGAAGACCCAGGGCTGCAATTCTGTGGATTTCCCAACAGTTTCACTTTGTTCTCATCCCAGCAGCCTCTATCTGCTGCCCAGTGGTCCTCACCCAGGAGTCGTAAAATCCTTCCCTGCCCTTCCCTTCACTTCTTTAAAGGTTGTACTGGCCTTTAAAGAAGTGTCATTACATTGCAGAGAGGCTGCTGGAGCCACTCAGCCTGGGCTCAAATCCAGGCTCCACGACTTAGACACGTGTGACCTTGGACACGTTGCTAACTGCTCTGTGCCTCAGTTTCCTCATCCTCAAGTGGGGATGGTGATATAGTAGCTCCTTCCTCATAGGGTGTTTTCGTGAGAAGTACAGGAATTAATACCTGTATAATACCTAGAATAGTGCTGGGAGTATCTAAGTACTGTGCAAGTGTTCTGTAACTGTCATAAATTTATTTGCATAACTGTTCCACTAAAATAATTTACTGAGCGCTTAACCACATGCCAGGCACTAAGCCTAGCATTGTACCTGCTGTATCTTACTGAATCCTCACATGAACTCCAGGATGGACATGCTACTGTACCTGTTTTATGGAGGAGTACACCAGCCCAGGTTTACACAGTGCTTCTGGCCTCACCCACCCTGTTCTCTTCTCCTCTTCATCCAAATTTCTTTCTGTCCAGGTACATAGAGCTCCATGTTTCTCCAGGCCCCATGTTCCTCTCAACAGTCACTTTATTGATTGAGTTATACATTTATTTATCATCTGAAGCCTTCATTTTAAAATATGTTTTCACATTTATAGAAAAATTGCAAGAATAGTACAGAGAATACCTATATACTTTTTATTCCGATTTACCAAGTCTTATTTTACCTCACTGGTTTTATCATTGTGATCTCTATCTCTTGCTCTCTCTCGGCATATATCCATATATATGAACGTACATCTATGTGTACATACGTATATATGTATGTGTGTGTGCATGTGTATATAAGTACACACATATGTCTATATATACACACACATACATGCATATATATGCATATATATTTTTTCTCCCAAATACTTTGAGAGTTATTTGCAAATAACATGATGTCCCTTTGTCTACAAATATTCAGGGTGTATTTCCTAAGACAAGGACTTTCTCTGAGATAAAGTGTATTTATCAAGAGCGTGAACTGTAGGATTATAATACTCTTATTTATTCCATAGTTCTTATTCAAATTTATCCCAGTAATGGGAGGGGGAATTACATTCCAATAATGCCATTTACAGCTATTTTATTTACTTAAATTTTAAGTAAAAATTAAAATGGAGATATTAACCATTTCTAAATGTACAACTCAGTGGTTTTTAGTATATTTACAATGTTATATAGTCATCACCTCTCTCTCATTCCAGAACATTTTCATCACCCCAAAAAGAAACCCATTGTTAATTAGTCCATTCTCATGCTGCTAATAAAGAAATACCTGAGACTGGGTAATTTATAAAGAAAAAGAGGTTTAATGGACTCACAGTTCCACATGGCTGGGAGGCCTTACAATCACGGCAGAAGATGAAGGAGAAACAAAGGCATGTCTTACATGGTCACAGGCAAAGAGGGCCTGTCCAGGGGAGCTTCCCTTTATAAAACTGTCAGACCTTGTAAAACTTGTTCACTATCATGAGAACAGCACAGGAAAGACCCACCCCCATGATTCAATTACCTCCCGTTGGGTCCATCCCATGACACTAGGAATTATGGGAGCTACAATTCAAGATGAGATTTGGGTGGGGACACAGCCAAACCATATCACCCAGTATCCATTAAGCAATCACTCCCCATTCTTCCCTCCTCCCAGATTCTGGCAACTAATAATCTATTTTCTGCCTCTATGGATTTGCCTATTGTGGACAGTTCATACAAATGGAATCCCATAACATGTGGCCTTTTGGTCCTGGGTTCTTCCATTTACCACAGTGTGTTCCAGATTCACCCACATTGTAGTATGGATCAGAACTTCATTCCTCTTTATGGCTGAATAACATTCTATTTTATGGGCATACCACAATTTGTTTATCCATTCATCAGTTGATGGGCATTTGGATTGTTTCCACTTTTGACTATTGTGAATATTGCAGCTATGAGCATGCGTATACAAGCTTGTATGTAAACATGTTTTTAGTTCTCTTTGTTACACGTCTAAGAATGGAACTGCTGGGTCATATGGTAACTCTATATTTAATATTTTGAGAAAATTTCAAATTGTTTTCCACAGGAGCTGCCCCTTTCTACATTCTTACTGGCAATGTATTAAGTTCCAATTACTCCACATTCTTGCCAACACTAGTTATTTTCCTGTATTATTCCTATGTTATTTTCCTTATTTCCAAATAATGACAACACTTGTTATGAAAAACTATAGTAGCCATCCTAGTGAATGGGAGGTGGTATCTCACTGTGGTTTTGATTTCCATTTCCCTAATGGCTAAAGATGTTAATAATATTTTCCTGTGCCTGTTGATCATTTGCATTTGTATATCTTCTTTGGAGAAATATCTATTTCAGTCCTTTGCCCATCTTAAAATTGGATTGTTTATCTTTTTGTTGTTGAGTTATGAGAGTTCTTTATATATTCTGGGTACAAGATCCTTTTTCAGATGTATGGTTTGCATGTACTTTCTCCCATTCTGTAAGCTTTTATCTACTTTCTTGATAATATTTTTTGATGCATGGAAGTCTTTTATTTTGATGAAGTACAAATAATATGTTTTTTCTTTTGTTTCTTTATGCTTTTGGTGTAATATTTAAGAAACCGTTACCTGATCCACAAAGTCATGAGGGTTTACACCTACATTTTCTTCCAAGAGTTTTATAGTTTTAGCTCTTACATTAAGGTCTTTAATTCATTTTGAATTAATTTTTGTATATGGTGTGAGAGAGGGATCCAGTTTCATTCTTTTGCATATGGATATCCAGTTGTCCCCATACCATTTATTGAAGGGGCTTTTCTCTACCCCATTGAATGGCCTTAGTATTCCTGTTGAAAAATCATTTGATCATAAATGTATGGATTTATTTCTGGATTCAATTCTAGTGTATTGATCTCTATGTTTGTCCTTATGCCAGCCCAACACTGATTTTGATTCATGTAGCTTTGTCATAAGTTTTGAAATAGGAAACTGTGAGTACTCCAACTTTGCTTTTCCTTTTAAAGGTTGTTTTGACTATCCTTGTAATTCCATGTGAATTTTAGAACCCACTTGTCCACTTCTGAAAAAAATAAGGTAGCTGGGATTTTGTTAGAGATTGCATTGAAATTGTAGATCATTTTTGAGAACATTGTCATCTTAACAATATTAAGTCTTCTGATCCATAAATGTGAGATGTCTTTCCATTTATTAAGATTATCTTCAGTTTTTCAGCTGTGTTTTGTAGTTTTCAGTGTACAAGTCCTTCACTTTCTTGATTTAATTTATTCGTAAGTATTTTATTATTTTTGATGCTACTACAAATACAATTGTTTTCTCAATTTCATTTTTTCGCATTATTCATTACTAGTGCATAGAAATACAATAAGTTTGTATATATTTATCATGTATCCTGCACCTTTGCAGAATTTGCTTATAGTTCTAAGTTTTGGTTAAGTTTTTTTATTTTTTTAAGTTTTTTGGTTAAGTTCTAAGTTTTGGTTTAAGTTTTTTTGGTTTGTTTGAGAATTATTTAGGGTGTTTTACATATAAGAACCTGCCATTTACAAATAGGATAGTTTTACTTCTTCCTTCTAATCTGGATGCCTTTTACTTCTCTTTCTTGACTAATTGCCCTGGCTAGAACCTTCACTACAATGCCGAATAGAAGTGGTGAGAGTGGACATCCTTTCTTGTTCCTGGTCTTAGAGAGAACAGTTTCAGTTTTTCTCCATTAAGCATGCTGTTAGTTGTGTGATTTTCATAAATGCTGTTTATCAGGTTGAGAAATTTTTCTTCTGTTCCTAGGTTGTTGAGTGCTTTTATCATGCAAGGGTGTTGGATTTTGCTAAATTTTTTTTTAATCTATTGCGATGATCATATAGGGTCTTTCATTCTTGCTAATGTGGTGTATTATGTTGATTAATTTTTGCATGTTGAACCACCCTTGCATTACAGGGATAAACCTCACTTGGTGTTATGATGTACAATCCTTGTAATATGCTGCTGGATTCAATTTGCTAATATTTTATTAAGGATTTTTGTATCTATATTCATAAAGGATATTGGTCTGTGGTTTTCTTGTGTTGTCTTTGTCTAGCTTTAGGATCAGGGTAATAGTGATCTCATGTGATAAGCTATAAAGTGTTTGCTTCTTTTCTGTTTTTTGGAAAAGTTTGAGAAATATTGGTGTTAATTCCTCTTTAAACATTTGGTAGAATTCATTAGGGAAGCCATCATCTGGTCCTGGACTTTGTTAGAAGTCTTTTGGTTACTGATTTAATCTCTTTTATTCTCATAGGTTTGCTTAGGTTTCTAGTTCATATTCAGTTAATTTTGATAGTTTCTGTGTTTTTAGGAATTTGTCTGTTTCATCTAGATTATCCAATTTGTTGGCATACAGCTGTTCATAGTATTCTCTTATAATCCTTTTTATTTCTACAAGGTCAGTAATGATATCCCACTTCATTCCTGATTTTAATAACTTGAGTCTTCTCTCTTTTTTTCTTGACTAATCTAGCTAAGAATTTGCCAATTTTGTTGATCTGTTCAAAGGACTAACTTCTGATTTTCTCTATTGTTTTTCTATTCTCTATTTTATTTACCTCTGCTGTAATATTTTTCTCATTCTGCTTGCTTTGGTTTAATTTGCTCTTCTTTTTCTTTTCTTAAAGCATAAGCTTATTTTATTAATTTCATGTCTTTCTTCTTTTTAAATGTAGGTGTTTGCAGCTATAAATGTACCTCTGAGTATTACTTTTACTGCATCCCCTAAACTTTGGTATGTTGTATGTTTATTCTCATTCATTTCAAAGTGTTTTCTGATTTTGCTTGTGATTACTTCTTTGGCCCCTTGTTTATTTAGGACTATGTTGTTTAATTTCTACATATTTGTGAATTTTCCAAATTTCATTCTATTATTGGTTTCTAATTTCATTCCATGTGGTTAGAGAAGATACTTTGTATGATTTATATATTTTAAATATATTAAAACTTGTTTTGTGGCCTAACATGGTTTATCCTGGAGAATGTTCCATGGGTACTTGATAAGAATGTGTATTCTGCTATTGTTGGATGGAGTGTTCCATGGATGTCTGTTAAACCTAGTTGGCTTATAACGTTGTTCAGGTCCCCTGTTTCCTTGCTGAACTTCTGTCTAGTTGTTCTATACATTATTGGCAGTGAAATATTGAAGTTTCCAGCTGCCACTAGTGAACTATCTATTTTCTCCCTTCAATTCTGAAGCAGATACTGATTTCCTTTATGTATTTTGGGGCTCTGTTGTTAGATGCATATATGTTTATAATTGCAATACCTTTTTGATGGATTGGACCTTTTATCATTGTATAACGTCCTTCTTTGTGTTGTAAGAATTTTTGTCTCAAAGTCTATTTTGTCTCATGTTAGTATAGTCACTCCAGCTCTGGTTACTTTTTGTATAGAATATCTTTTTGCATCCTTCTACTTTCAATATATTTGTATCTTTTAATCTAAAGTGAATCTCCTATACATGACACATAATTGGGTCATTTTTTTCAGCCATTGTGCTGTTCAATTGGAGGGTTTAATCCATTTACATTTCATGTAATTACTGATAAGGAATCACTTGCTTCTGTCATTTTGTGCCATTACAGCTTTATTTTATGTTGGATAGAGATGTTCTAAAGTACCATTTTAATTCCCTTGTCATTTCTTTTAATGTATATTTTTGAATTATTTTCTAAGTGTTCGTCCTGGGGGTTATAATTGACATGGTAATTTATAACAATCTGGCTTGGATTAATATCAACTTTCTCTCAATATTATGTAAAAACTTTGCTCCAATATAGCTTCATCTCCTTGCTTTATGTTGTAGTTGTCATGAATTATATCTTTCTTCAATGTTTGCCCATCAACAAAGATTTATAATGGCCATAACAAATCATTTATAATTATTATTTAATGCATTTGTCTTCTAAATCTTATAGAAAAATGAAGTTACAGAGAAAAAAACAATGGTACTGGCTTTTATATTTATCTATGTAAATCTATGTCTTTACCAGTTTTCTTAATTTCTTTGTATAGCTTTGGGTTACTGTCTAGTGTCCTTTCATTTCAGCTTAAAGGACTCCTGTTAATATTTCTTGTAGGGTAGGTCTACCAGCAATGAACTCTCTCAGCTTTTTTGTTTGTTTGTTCGTTTGTTTGTTTTAAATCTTGGGATGTCTTCATTTCTCCTTCATTTTTGAAGTATAATTTTGCTGAATACAGAATTTTTGATTGAGAATTTTTTTCTCTCAGAACTTTAAATATTGCATCCTATTTCTTTCTAACCTCCATGGTTTCCGATGAGAAACTGGCTATTAATATTATTGACGGTCCCTTGTATGTGACTAGTCACTTCTCTCTTGCTGCTTTCAGGATTCTCTCTCTGTCTTTGGCTTGAACAGTTCATTTGAACAGTCTGTGTGGATCTCTTTAAGTTTATCTACTTGGATATTTTGATTTTCTTAAATGTGTAAATTCATGTTTTTCATCAAATTTGGGAAGTGTATTACCATTATTTCTTCAAAGGTCCTTTATTCCCCTTTCTCTCTCCTCTTCTAGGATTCCTATTATGCGTATGTTGATATGTCTGATGGTGTCCCACAGATCTCTTGGGTTCTGTTCATTTATCTTCATTATTTTTTCTTTCAGTTCCTCAGACTGAATAACTTCAATGGACCTATCTTCAAATTTGATGATTCTTCCTTCTGCCTGTTCAAAAATGGTATGATCCCTCTATTTAATTTTTTATTACAGTTATTGTACTTTTTAACTCCAGAATTTCTGTTTGGTGCCTTTTTAAAATTCCTGTCTTTTTATTGGTATTTTCAGTTTGGAGAGACATTATTTGCCTGGTTTCCTTTAGCTCTTTGGTGATATCTAAAATAGCTTGTTCAAAGCCTTGATCTAGAAAGTCCAAGTCTGAGCTTCTGCAAGGGCAGTTTAGTTTCTCTTAATTGCTTTTCTCCCTATGTGTGAGCCATATGCTCTTGTTTCTTTGCACCCCCTTTCCTTTGCTTTCTGTGTACTGGATGCCCAGCCTTCTTTCCATTGTTCAGCTACATGTCTTCCCTCTTCAGAACCTTTGTCCATGCTGATCCTTTTTCCTGGAATGACTGCACATACCCGCCCCCCTCCCAACCCCTTTACTAGTACCTTTTACCTCCTAAAGCCTCACATTAAAATATTATCTACTTGTAAGTATGAATATTAGCTTGAAAGCTGTGGTCTGCAGTAAACGAAACTGTCTTTATCTTTCTATATCTCTGAATCATTTTTGAGCTGTCACTCCATGGGCTATGGAAGGAAAGGGAGAATTACATGTTTCTATGGTTTCTACCCCCACCTTTGCCCATTTCTGGATCATGCATGGAGTGTGGCAAACCTCATGTTGCCCCATAGGACTGTCTCCTCTGGACTCACTCTGTCCCCTCACCATCAATGAGGACTAGCCCCTTCCACTCTGGCCCCTAAAACTTCTGTTCCTCTCTTGTCTCTCCTGATAGCTGGAAATCTCTTCTTTGTATCAAAGAACTGATTCTTTCTTCATATTTCTGGCCGAGACTCTCTGTCTATGCCTCATATCTGTGCCTGGAAATGAATGTATAGGGTTAGGCTATTGGTGAATAAAGTAAGGCCATTGCCCCTCCAGGTGAACAAAATTGACATGGGGTTCCTGAATGCTCTCAGGAAAGCAGGACCAAGGATAGTCCTTTGCCTCTCCCCTTGGAGTTTCGAGTTCTTAAACTATGTCTGATGGACTGGGGTGGACTGAGGGAGACCAGATGGCAGGAAAGGCCTAGAGGGTCTGAGGGAGACTTATCCTGGGAATAGGGTCAGGGAGCCTGTCTGGTTGGCCTGGACTCAGCCCCAGGATTGGGCAGCTAGAGGAGAGAGGGGTTCTAGTCAGGGACCTTTGCTGTCAGGATCTTCTAATATGATTATCTCAATGCTGTTTGATATGAGAGAGAATGAGGGAGTGAATGAATAAACGGAAGGAACACTGGGGACCAGGCCACCTTGGGGAGCTGCAGCAATGGCTGGGGAGTGACCTTCCAGAGGCGTCATGGATATCCGTGGTGATGGGGGCAGCATATGGGCTTCACAGGGGAGGTGAGAGTAACCAGGATTGGGGAAAGGACATATGGGATACGGGGCTGGGTGAGGAGTGATGTGGGGACCTTGTAGGAACAGGACCCCTGGGACCTGGCAGTTGGGAGCTTAGAGTCATTATTCACGGACAATCATGGAAACTTGACTTTGTTTCATGATCTCTGGCTGGTGGGGGTCGAGGACCTTTAGATTCCATCTAAAAAAAAAAGAGAATAAGGGAGAAAGAGAAACAGAGAGAGAGCAAGGACATAAGAACACAGGGTGAGGCTAAGGAGGAGATGTGGTGGGAAGAATAGAGATGGACGAAGACAAAGGGAGAAGGAAAGAGGGATGAGGAGAGAGAGAAAGAGGGATGAGGAGAGAGAGAAAGAGGGATGAGGAGAGAGAGAAAGAGGGATGAGGAGACAGAGAAAGAGGGATGAGGAGAGAGAGAAAGAGGGATGAGGAGAGAGAGAAAGAGGGATGAGGAGAGAGAGAAAGAGGGATGAGGAGAGAGAGAAAGAGGGATGAGGAGAGAGAGAAAGAGGGATGAGGAGACAGAGAAAGAGGGATGAGGAGAGAGAGAAAGAGGGATGAGGAGACAGAGAAAGAGGGATGAGGAGAGAGAGAAAGAGGGATGAGGAGACAGAGAAAGAGGGATGAGGAGAGAGAGAAAGAGGGATGAGGAGACAGAGAAAGAGGGATGAGGAGAGAGAGAAAGAGGGATGAGGAGAGAGAGAAAGAGGGATGAGGAGAGAGAGAAAGAGGGATGAGGAGAGAGAGAAAGAGGGATGAGGAGACAGAGAAAGAGGGATGAGGAGAGAGAGAAAGAGGGATGAGGAGACAGAGAAAGAGGGATGAGGAGAGAGAGAAAGAGGGATGAGGAGAGAGAGAAAGAGGGATGAGGAGAGAGAGAAAGAGGGATGAGGAGACAGAGAAAGAGGGATGAGGAGAGAGAGAAAGAGGGATGAGGAGAGAGAGAAAGAGGGATGAGGAGAGAGAGAAAGAGGGATGAGGAGAGAGAGAAAGAGGGATGAGGAGACAGAGAAAGAGGGATGAGGAGAGAGAGAAAGAGGGATGAGGAGACAGAGAAAGAGGGATGAGGAGACAGAGAAAGAGGGATGAGGAGAGAGAGAAAGAGGGATGAGGAGAGAGAGAAAGAGGGATGAGGAGAGAGAGAAAGAGGGATGAGGAGACAGAGAAAGAGGGATGAGGAGAGAGAGAAAGAGGGATGAGGAGAGAGAGAAAGAGGGATGAGGAGACAGAGAAAGAGGGATGAGGAGACAGAGAAAGAGGGATGAGGAGAGAGAGAAAGAGGGATGAGGAGAGAGAGAAAGAGGGATGAGGAGAGAGAGAAAGAGGGATGAGGAGAGAGAGAAAGAGGGATGAGGAGAGAGAGAAAGAGGGATGAGGAGAGAGAGAAAGAGGGAAAAGCAGTTAGCAGTGGATACAAGTTGGAAGTGAAAGGCATCTGGCAACCTTGCATTGCCTATGAAATGATATTAACATTTTATTATTGTAAGGTGAGCTTTTTAAAACGGAATTTTAAATGTTACCCTGCTGTTCCGGAACACAAAAACCTTTAATTTTATGCAAATGAACAGTGAGGAGCTGCGCGCTTAATGTAAACGAACACTTTCTTTGTAGGAGAGGTTGGAAGAGAGAAAAAAAAAATTCCCCAGGATTCTTTAATTGCTGTCTGAAATTATGTAAATCCCAGCACCAGGCAGAACACAATTACCCCGCGGCCCTCCCTGCCAGCGCCGCTAATGTCTAACAAAATATCGGTGGGTGACATTTAGACGAGGTAATGCAAATGAGAATTAATTTTTTTCCAAGACAAAGGGCAGCTGAAAGATCACCTCATTCATATACAGGAGCAGAGAAAGCTTGCGAATGCTGGGGGTGGGGTGGGGTGGATGGGGAGCCCAGGGTGCCAGTCTCCCTCTTGGACCTGGGTCCCTCAAATTCTGGCCTCAGGGAGCCTTAGGTCACTAACCCTCTGACTGCAGCTCCCAAACAGTTCTTCATGGAAATTGGGTTAACAAATGTAAATAGCCATTAAAAAATACCCCATGACCCATTCTCAGTTCCATGCTCATGGCAGGCCCACAGGGTGCTAACATAAACTTCTTATCTGAAGGAGGAAACTGAGGCTTGGGGGATCTGGTGACCCAGCCAAAGGCACACAGTTAACTCCAGTGGCAAGAACTGCATCAACTAGAGAAGGAAGGACGTTGGTTTTGTGTTTCTCTCCCTCATTCTTCCTTCCTTCCTTCCTTTCCTACCTTTCGTCCTTCTTTCCTTCCTTCATCTTTCCACTTATGGAAATGTTTTTCATTTTTAAAAATGTTTTTAGTACAGAGGGCTTGAAGAGAGAAAACCAGGGCCAAGCACTCACTTCCACCCCAAATTCTTTTCTCAGCATGAAATAAGTTCCACATATATAACTCAGCTTGGTCAGCTCCCACTTATCCTTCAAGTCTCAGCATAAAGTCTTCAGTTGCCTCCTTGAGGAAGCCTTCCTTGACCCATTCCCCATCCAAGCACCCAAAACTTTGACTTCTAAGCACTTACCAAAAACTGCAGTTACAAGGCCAAGTCTCTTCCCTATGAGACGGTAGGTAAGTTCTGCAAGGGCAGGGGCAGTGTCCCTTGTGGTTGTCACTATAGCCCTGGTGTCTAGAACACTGCCTGGCGCTGCCTTTGCTCAGAACATATTCAATGACTTTATGAATAAATTAATGATCTAAAAGGAGATTGTGTATTGGTCAAGGTGAACACAATGGTTTATGCATATAAAAATGTGAAGCAGAGGCCAGGTGCGGTAGCTTACGCGTGTAATCCCAGCACTTTGGGAGGCTGAGGCAGGCCGATCACCTGAGGTCAGGAGTTCGAGAACAGCCTGGCCAACATGGTGAAACCCCATCTCTACTAAAAATACAAAAAAATTAGCCAGGTGTCATGGCACGTGCCTGTAATCCCAGCTACTCAAGAGGCTGAGGCAGGAGAATCGCTTGAACCTGAGAGGCAGAGGTAGCAGCGAGTGGAGACTGCGCAACTGCACTCCAGCCTGGGTGACAGAGTGAGTCTCCGGCTAAAAAACAATAAGTAAATAAATAAATAAATGAAGCAGGAAGTAGTAATGATTCTCTTAACAATCACTGCTGGAATTCTAGAAATATATTTAACAGTTGGAGGGGTGGGAGGAAATGTTTGGCAGGGCAGAGCTCAGGGATCTTTCGGGTTAAGAGAGCTGTCTCTCATTAGTCTCAATGCCAGCACAACTCATATCTTCAATTCCGCAGATGACCGTAACTTCGTTTAGTCAACTCCTGATTATTTTTATGTGCCTCTACTGCCAGTTTTTAATCTTGAGATAAAACCTCTAATCACTATGAAAGATGCTTTGGGCTTGACCCAAATCTGAAGGTATCCAAATCTATCATTAAAAAGAAAACAAGCCAAGTGCAGTGGCTCACCCCTCTAATCCCAGCACTTTGGGAGGCCGAGGCAAGAGGATTGCTTGAGCCCAGGAGTTCAAGACCAGCCTGGGCAACATAGTGAAACCCGATCTCTACAAAAAATAAATTTAGAAAAAATTAGCTGGGTGTGGTGGCACGCAGCTGTAGTCCCAGCTACTTGGGAGGCTGAGGTGGGAGGACTGCTTGAGCCCAGGAGATCAAGGTGGCAGTGAGCCACGATCATGCCACTGTACTCCATCCTGGGCAACAGAGCAAGACCGTATCTCAGAAACAAAACAAGACAAAACGCATTCTCTATGTGTTTGTTATTATTACTTTAAAAATACATCATCTGTATCTACAGCTTTTAAAGAATGATCTGATATTTGTTCATCTGTTTTTCTTCTTTAAAAATAATCTAAAATCTATGTAGATCAACAACCACAGGAGAAATTGAGAAATTTTTCTAGGTTTCCACCAAAAAGCTTGAGGTCCAGACAGTTTTAAAGTGAATTCATCCAAAACCGCTAAGACCAGATCTTATCAATACTTTTAAATTCCTCTGGAACATAGAGAAATAAGAACTTCCTTTTTCTTTTTTTTCTTTTTTTTTGAAAGCAGTACCAGCATACTTCTTCTCAAGGTACAGAAGGAAAAAAAATTGCTCCAGATATGTCAAACAGAGGTAATTTAATATGGGAATTGGTCACCCTTGTGATAGGAATGCCGAGAAGCTAGACAGGACAGTGAGGTGACCCAGACATTGGCAATAGCAAGAAGCTGCCACCACAGGAAAGAGAAAGAGAAGATATGTTGCTAGGGATCAAAGGCAGAGGTCACCAGGAGGCAGCTGGAGCCGGGGAAGATGTGCAGCTGATGATGGAGAGGCTCCTGAAGGGGAGGGAGGGAGAAGCGCCACCCAGGCCTTTTCCTTCTTGCAGCTCTCTGGTCCCTGCCAGTGCCTCCCATTGGGTTTACCTAGCTGGGATCCAGCTGACAAAGGAAGTTGGGAAATGCCACCTCTATGGGTCAGCTCCCCAGTCCCCATTCAGAACAGAGCAGAGAAAGGTGGATGATTGGATGAAAGAGCAAATAGGCAAAACATTGAACCTGCCAAGACAGAGGCTGAGATAGACCTCTGAAACAAAGCCACCCAGTGATCACCAAAGTCAGGCTGATGGGGCAGTCTTAATGAATGATCGGGTGGATGACACTGGAGCTCTCTGGTCAACCTTAACGCCCCAAGAACAGAAAAACAGATCTTTCAGCACCACTGGTGGAAGCACACAAACACCACCTCTGAAGAATTTGTACAAAAATACTGAACCTGAATTTGATCAAGCCTCTAAAACCAATCATGAGTTTACAGAAGGGACATTGAAACACGTTAAAAGCCTTCACAGGAGATCGGGATGTGGTGGCTCACACCTGTAATCCCAGCACTTTGGGAGGCCAATCCGGGCAGATGACTTGAGGTCAGGAGTTCGAGACCAGCCTGGCCAATATGGTGAAACCCTGTCTCTACTAAAAATACAAAAATTAGCCAGGTGTGGTGGTGCATGTCTGTAATCCCGGCTACTTGGAAGGCTGGAGCAGGAGAATTGCTTGAACCTGTGAGGTAGAGGTTGCAGTGAGCTGAGATCCCACCACTGAACTCCAGCCTGGGTAACAGAACAAGACTCCATCTCACACACACAAAAAATAACATAAATTAAAAAAAAAAAAACTTCACAAGACACATCAACAAAATCTAGAAAATGAGCAACTCTACACGGCAATTGACTGGTTTCTTCAACAAATACATTATAAAAACCAAAAAGTGGGGCAACTTGAAGACCAAAGGACGCTTAGGGGACCTGTCAACCAAATGCAATGCATGAAACTTGATTTTTGTTTTGTTCTTGAGTCAAAATAAATCAACTGTGAAAAAAGCATTTATGAGGCAATCAAGGAAACCCGAACACGAATTGGATATTTGACGATATCGAGAAATTATTGGGGTTTTTTTTTTAGGTGTGATGGTGATGGTGTAGCAATGTTGTGTTTCATTTTTGTTCCAAAGGAGTCCTTTGCTTTTAGAAAGACACATGGAAAATTTTCAGATAAAATGATTTGATGGCTGAGATTTGCTTCACAATAATTCGGTGGGGGCTTGGAAGATGGAGGGATAGAGAGAAACTGGACATGAATTGATAATTGTCAAAATTAAGTGATAAGTATGTGGAAGTGTCTTGTACTATGCTCTACTTTTGTGTATTTTTATTTTATTTTATTTATTTTATTTTTTGAGAAGGAGTCTTGCTCTGTCACCCAGGCTGGAGTACAGTGGCACAGTCTCAGCTCACTGCAACCTCCACCTCCTGGGTTCAAGGGATTCTCCTGCTTCAGCCCCCTGAGTAGCTGGGATTACAGGGGCACGTCATCAGGCCCAGCTAATTTTCTGTATTTTTAGTAGAGACACGGTTTTACCATGCTGGCCAAGCTGGTCTTGAACTCCTGACCTCAGGTGATAACCCTGCCTCGGCCTCCCAAAGTGCTGTTTTACAGGTGTGAGCCACTGCATCCAGGCAACTTTTGTGTATATTTAAAGTTTTCTGTAATACAAAGTTTTAAATATTTGTAAAAGAAAATAACAGTCCAAACTAACTTATCAATTTTTATCCAAAAATTGTACTATATATATACACATTTATATATACATACATTTATGTTATGTATATATGTAATTATGTAAGTAAAGAAAATAAGAAGTGCAAGTATTTAAAAAGAGGCCAAATTAGAATTATTTGCAGAGGATATGCTTTTGACTTAGAAACTCCGACTTTAAAACACTTCAAAACTATTAGAAACAGTGAGTTAATATTGTTGCTAGTTATAAAATTAACATATGAAAACAAATAGGTTTCCTATATACAAAATAACCAAATAGAAAATGTAATTGAAGATCTCTGTATAAAAATAACAAATAAAATATAACAACTCAAAATAAATTGTAAAAGAAAGATGTGGAATCTACACAAAGAAAATGGTATAACTTATGAGGTTATATATACCTCATAAGAAAAATTGGGCTGGGCGTGGTGGCTCATGCCTGTAATCCCAGCACTTTGGGAGGCCGAGGTGGGCGGATCACAAGGTCAGGAGATCAAGACCATCCTGGCTAACACAGTGAAACCCCGTTTCTATTAAAAATACAAAAAATTAGCCAGGCATGGTGGCGGGCACCTGTAGTCCCAGCTACTTGGGAGGCTGAGGCAGGAGAATGGCATGAACCTGAGAGGTGGAGTTTGCAGTGAGCTGAGATTGTGCCACTGCACTCCAGACTGTGTGACAGAGCGAGACTCCTCCTCAAAAAAAAAGAAAAAGAAAAAGAAAAATTGACTAAATGGAAATCCATTCCTTGCTCTAGGTAGGAAGCTTAATATTATAAAAATATCAATTCTCCATTAAGTAATCTATACATTAAATGAAATCCTAGTAAAAATCCTAGCAGGTTTTTTTGAACTTGATAAACAAATTCGGAACTTCATTTGGAAGAATACACATGTGAAAACCAGGAAAATACAGAAACGTGAAGAATCATGAAGAGAGATTTCTGCTTATAGTACCATGGTAAACTGAGAACGCCTCTTGGTATAATACACCTCAAAGTTCTGCGTAAAATTTTAAAATGTGCTTTTAAGTCTATGTCTGAGCAGACAAGAAACAGATCTCCAAGACTGTGAAAGGTATGATTCCAGAAAAGAAGACTAGTTGCTCAAAGCATCCTCTGATCCCATGCAAGGAGGGAAATTGGATCAAGAACTCCCATAAATCTGTTACCTTGAAAGATAAATTCCTCAGGAAATGGGTGCATTAGCAAAGAAACACCACCACCAACACCGCCTCCCATGAGGGGATACTTGATGTCTTGACCGTGTTCTGATGAGTGAAAAAAACCAAAAAGTTTCCCTGGAGAACCCCAAACCTTAAACAGATCATCTCACAGATTATTAGAATTCATACTATCTGTGTAGCCCACACACCACCCCACTAACAACAACAAAAAAAAGCTAGAGATTAGCTTGAAATATTCCTGTTATATCAGTGTCTCCAGGCACCTAGTAGAAACCAGCGAAAAAATTTCTGAAGGAACGCATCTTAAACCAAAGTCTCAAAGAATGCCGCTAGATAAATAGCAAATAAATGATTGTGAGTTTACTATAAAAACTCTCAAAACACACAAGTGAACAAAGCACCATGCGTGGGCGGTAGCAGAAACGAAAGACTACAGAATCAGACCTGCAAAGACAGTAGATGTTGGCACTCTTAAGTACGTAATATAAAATAGTTTTGTCTGGGCTGGCATGGTGGCTCACAGCTGTAATCCCACACTTTGGGAGACCAAGGCGGGTGGATCGCTTGAGGTCAGGAGTTCAAGACTGGCCTGGCCAACATGGTGAAACCCTGTCTCTACTAAAAATACCAAAAAAAAAAAAAAAAAAAAATTAGCCAGGCATGATGGGATGTGCCTGTAGTCCTAGCTACTTGGAAGGCTGAGGTGGGAGAATCTTTTGAGCCCAGGAGCTGGAGCTTGCAGTGAGCTGAGATTGCACCACTGCACTCCAGCCTGGGCGACAGAGCAACACTCCGTCTCAAAAAAAAAAAAAAAAAAGAAGAAGAGATATTATGAATTTTCAGAATTGATGAAAGACACAAATATTCAGATTGAGGAAGTCTAGTAAATCTTGAGCATAACAAATAAGGAATCCATACCTAGACATTTTGCAATAAACCCGAAGAATGGCAAAGACAAAGTGACAATCTAAAAAGCAGCCAAAGGCCGGGTGCAGAGGCTCACACCTGTAATCCTGGCACTTTTGGAGGCCGAGACAGGAGGATTGCTTAAGGTCAGGAGTTTGAGATCAACCTGGGCAACATATCGAGACTTCATATCTACAAAAAATTTTAAAAGATCAGCTGGTCATGGTGGTTCACGCCTGTAATTCTAGCCTCTTGGGAGACTGAACCAGGAGAGTAGCTTGAGCCCATGAGTTTAAGGTTGCAGTGAGCTAGGATCATGTCAAGCTGCACCACAGCCAGAGGGTGACACAGCAAGACCCTGCCTCTTTTTTTTTTTTTTTTTGAAATAGAGTCTCGCTCTGTCACCCAGGCTGGAGTGCTGTGGCACGATCTCGGCTCACTGCAACCTCCGCCTCCTGGGTTCCAGTGATTCTCCTGCGTTGGCCTCATGAGTAGCTGGAATTACAGGTACCCGCCACCATGTCTGGCTAATTTTTGTATTTTTAGTAGAGATGGGGTTTCCCCATGTTGGCCAGGCTGGTCTTGAACTCCTGACCTCAGGTGATCTGCCCACCTCGGCCTCCCAAAGTGTTGGGATTACAGGCATGAGCCACCATGCCTGGCCGACCCTATCTCAAAAAAAAAAAAAAAAAAAAGGCAGCCATACAGAAAAAAGCAGATTACCTACATAACAATGACAGACAGGTGACTTTTCATAAGCAATGATGAAACCCAGAACACAATAGAATCTTTTTCAAAATGTGTAGTCAATGAAACTATCACTCAAGAACAATCATAAAATAAAATCATGTTCAAGCAAATAAAAACCCAGAGAATTAATATTAACAGACTCTCACTAAAACATCTTCTAAAAAGTGTCCTGCAAAGGAAAATGACCCTAACAGGAAAGTTTGAGTTGTAGATAGAAATGATGAGCCAAGAAAATGGTGACTATATTAGCATATCCAAATAAATATTTATTATATAAAATGGTAAAAATCATAATACCAAACTTGGGGGGTTACAAATGAATAGAAGAAAATACTGGATGCAATGGTTAATTTTAGCTGTCGGTTTACTGGATTGAGGGGTGCCTGGCTGGCTGGTGAAATGTGGTTTCTGAGTGTGTCTATGAATGTGTTTGCAGGGAAGATTGGCATGTGAGTCAGGGGACTGAGAGAGGAACACTCGCCCTCCATGTCGGTAGGCATCATCTAATTACTGGGCAAAGGGGTTGGGACCAACAGGCAGGCAGAAGGGAGGGGGATTCTCTCTCCCTTCCATAGCAGGCCACCTTTTCTCCTCCTGCCTTTGGATATCAGACTTCCGTTTCTTTAGCTTTTGGGCTCTTGCACCAGTGACCTCCTGGGGCTCTTGGAACTTTGGTGTCTGCCTGGAGGCCTCACCGTGGGCTTCCCTGATTCTGAGGCTTCTGAACTTGGATTGAGCCAAGCTACCCACTTCTCTGGTTCTCCAGCTTGCAGAGACTATGGGACTTCCCCATCTCTGTGATTGTGTGAGCCAAGTCCGCTAATAAACCCACCTTGTATTATATCCCGTTGGTTCTGCCTCTCTGGAGAACCCTGACTAATACATTGGGTAGTAATAACACATAAGTCAAGCAGGGTTATCTGAGTTAAAGTGTTTTAAGGTCCTTGTATTGTTTGAGAGAAGGGTAAATATATTGATTAATTTCAGAATTTATTAAACAAAACATACCTATTAATTTTTATCTTTATGCACAAATAATTTGGTGCTTGTTTTAAGCCATTAAGTTTCGGCTTGTTTGTTACTCACCAATAGTTAATGAATACATTTGCCCTACTTGCTATTAAAAATGCATTTTAAAGCTACAATATTAAAGCAGTCAGGTACTCGTACATAAATAAACACACAAAATAATGAGACAGACTACAGTCTAAAAATAGACACAAATAATTAAAAAAAAAAAAAAAAGACCAGGCACAGTGGCTCATGCCTGTAATCCCAGCACTTTGGGAGCCTGAGGCAGGTGGATCACTTGAGGTCAGGAGTTCAAGACCAGCCTGGCCAACATGGTGAAACCCCATCTCTACTAAAAATACAAAATAAGCCAGGTGTGGTGGCATATGCCTGTAGTCCCAGCTACTTGGGAGGCTGAGACAGGAGAATTGCTTGAACCCAGGAGGCAGAGGTTGCAGTGAGCCAAGATCACACCACTGCACTCCAGCCTGAGCGAGACTCTATCTCAAAGAAAAAGAAAAGGATTCAACAAATGATGTTAAGACAATTAGCTAGCCATTTGGAGAAAAAAATATATACTGAAACTGTTTAATTTCCAGCACTGTTGGGTGGTGAATTTTTTTGTTTTGTACAACATGCGTAGTTATTACCTCTGTATGTATAAGTCCAGTAGGAACAAAACTCTCAAGGGTTTTACTTTTACCATGTACATTCATCATGAATGAAAACTGTAAGACGAAAACCGTAACGTGCTAAGTTTAAGCAGAACTGTGCAGTAGTGACAATAAGTGCATATGGAATGTCGTGTGCTCCTCCACAAGTTATACAGCCTCCTTCGCAGTTAAGTTAGAGCTGTATTATGTTTGCGTCCTGGGGAAAATGCTGCTAGCCACTTACCCAAGACCTAGCCTCCTTGTTTCCCCCAGTGGAAGGTTGATATTGAGGGAGATGCAATATGCCCTGCTAGAGGAATAACGAACAGAAGTACAATAAAGTGTGAGGTAATCAGAAAACAAAGAAAGGTCTGCAGAAGGAGAAGCAATTGAGAAAAATGAACTAATTAAAGGTATTCATGAAAGAACAAAAAAAGAGTGTGGAAGGACATATAACAAAAGCTATTACCTCTCAGTTGTTGAAGCACAATGATTTTGGTGTTCATCTTCATACAATTCTGCATTTTCTCGGTTTCTTGGAGCATAAATTGTATTTTTATTAGAAAAAGTAAATGCTCAGGATGTTTTGAATTGTAATCAATTTATTCAAAGTAGCATACTGTTTCATATGCTTTTACAACCCAGGTCTCCTCATCATGCACTGTCGTCTCCTTTGCCAACATTTTTCATTGGGGTCTTGATTTTTCCCTTATTGATACAGATCCCTTATTGATATAGATTGATTGATTGATAATAAAGATAGTAACACTTTCTGATTCTTTTCTTAGTTTGTCACTTGCCTTTTAATTCTGACAATGGGATTGTTAACTTATAGAATTAAGTTATTTGAATCAAATGGAATTTATCAGTGTGTTCCTTGATACTTATTCCTCAGCTGATGTGCCTGGAAAGTCCTCACTTTGATGGAGTTAAATATGCCCTTTATTAGAATACACATTCTTCTAGTTTTCTGACTTTACTTTTCATTCTATAAATCCTATGGACATTATATTCATATTTGGTGTGGATAAAAATTTAACTTGAGGTTGTTTTTTAATCAAAACATTTTAGCCACTTTCTCTACCCTCATTAGTCAAATAATTGCTCCTTCCCACCCTTCTTCCTCATAGTGATTGAGATGTTTTCTGTTGGCAGATATTGCTGGTTGCCTAGAATAATTAACCCTTCTTACCAACAGAATCTTAATTTTGTTTGGGGAAGGAATGTGCACACCTATTTTTTAAAAAGTATTTTTCCAACTGGGTGAGGTGGTTCATGCCCTATAAGCCCAGCACTTCAGGAGGCTGAGGCAGGAGGATAGCTTGAGGTAGGAGTTCAAGACCGCTGTCTCTACAGAAAATTTAAAAATTAGCTGAGCATGGTAGCAGGTGCCTGTGGTCCCAGCTACTCTGGAGGCTGAGGTGGGAGGATCTCTTGAGCCCAGGAGTAAAGGGTATAGTTATCTATGATCACACCACTGCAATCCAGTCTGAGCAATAGAGAGAGACCCTATCTACTAAAAAAAAAAAAAATTCCCAGCTTCCCTTACAGTTGGGGTGGTAGTTGACTCAATTCTGGGCAATGAGATATAAGTGCATATCTGCTGAGGACTTACGGGAGATAGTTCTACTTCTAGATATAGATACCATTCCTTCTTCCTTTCTCCCTCCCTTCCCCTCTCCCTTCCTCACTCCCTCCCTTCCCTCCTTCTTCGTATGTCTATAATGTGGATGGGATGTCTCAAGATGGAGCAGCCATTTTTGCAGCTCCAGATGGAAGGCACTCACCAAGCATGGTGGAAGAGAAATGAAGAAGCTCTAATCCCAGAGTAGCTGTATCATCTTGAACTGCCCGCCCTTGGCTAGCTTGTTTCACGAGAGAAATGATACCCTAAACACCAACAGCCAGGTTTCTGTTACATGTAACCAAATGCAACTTACATGTTAATGGAAATTACGCGTTAATGAAACATCTTATTTGTGAGTCCTCGCAACCAAAGTCTGTTTCCAGGCTATTTATCATGTTCCATTGAGTTGTCTGTGAAATACAGTAAAAGTGATATTCTTTTTAAATTACTACATTACTGTGCAATACGTTTTATTATTGGATGGGTCTCGTGTCCCCTCATTACCTCTCTTTTTTCAATAGCTCAACACTTTATTCCTCCTGATGAACTTCAGAATACTTTATCAGATTGGTCCAACCCATTTTATCTTTTGAGTGGAACTGTATTAAACCTATTAACTAATTTGGGAAGCATAAATATCTTCACAATATTTCATCTTCTTATTCTTGAGCACGGAATACATTTTCATTTTTTTCAGTCCTGTATATCTCTGTAAAAGGTTTGGAGCATTCTTCACATAAAATGTCTGTGCTTTTTTTAAACGATTACCGCTAAATATTTTATGTTTTTATTGCAATTGTAAATAGAATCTATTTCCTGTTATATCTTATAACTGGTTATTGCCAGGAGATAAAAAACTATTGATTTTCAAGTATTTATCTTGTATTCTACTACTCATTATCCTAAGAGTTCTTCGGTTAATACTTTTATGTTTTCTAGGTATATAATTGTATCATCTCTAAGTGATAATGGTTTCATCTTTTCCCTTCAAATACTTAGACCTCTTATCTATGCTTATGTATTTTAATGCATTGAGCAAAACAGTGTTGAATAAAAATAGAAGTAGTCATGCTTGTTTTGTTCTTGATTTTCAAGAGAATGCCTCTATTGTATCCCCATAATTCTATTGTTCTCTTAATATAAGTATGCTTTATGATGTTAATGAATATTCTCCTCTTCCTGGTTTTTAAACAGGTTTGTAAAATTAGCAATGAGTGTTAAATTTTATTCTTGTCTTTTTCGCATTCATTGAGGTTATCACTTGTTTTTGTTATTGGTCCTTCTGATATGATGCATTATGTTATTGGGTTTCTTACTTGTAAGAAATCCTTAAAATCCTGTGACAAATTATACTTCGACATAAAAGGTGATTTTCTGAATGCCATCTAGATTTTAATTTACTAATTAAAATTTTTTTTCACATTTTAATTTACAAATTAGGTTTATCTATAACTTTCTTTCCTTTAAAAAATTTTTGTGCTATCTCTGTTCAGCGTCAGCTTCAGATTCTATTAGCTACATACAATGAAATAGTTAAGGTAGATTAAATTAGATAGAATTATGCAACCAAATCTTTACTCCTTTGCAGTAGAATTTGATGTCCACATCCTTGTCATGTCTTCATAGTGTGCAGAGTGTATGTTCTGCCCCTTGACATTGGGCTCAGCTATGTGACTTGCTTTGGACAATGAAACATGAGTGGATGTTTTAAGAGCCGAAGCTTAAAATGTGCTTGAGCAGTGTGATTGCTTTCTTGCAATTCTGCCATCGCTGTGAGAAGAACATACCCCAGAGTGGATGTTTTAAGAGCCGAAGCTTAAAATGTGCTTGAGCAGTGTGATTGCTTTCTTGCAATTCTGCCATCGCTGTGAGAAGAACATACCCCAGCTAGTTTACTGGTCCAAAAGATGAGATAAACATGGAGTATACGTGGCTCTTACCTTCAGCTTGGACCCAAGTCCAGCCAAGCCAAGATGAGATAAGCCAATACTAAGATGACCTACAGGTGTGTGAGCAAGGATAAATGATTGTTATTTTAAATCATGTAGTTTGGAGGTGATTTGTTATGTAGTAGTATTGTGGCAATAGCTGACTGATGCACTAGATAACTTTGCACCTTTTTCCTGTGTTCTGGAACAATTTATTATACCCACGGGAATTATTATTTTTTGCTCACAAGATTAAAAGAACTCACCAATAAATCCAGCTTTTAAATGTCTGCCTTGCTTTGGTGAGGGGTTTGAATTTGTTCGATTTTATTCTTTGTTTTTCTTTCAAATCTTTTAAAAATGAAATAAGACATTACAGATAGTTGAATATCCTGAATTTTTCCATGGCCCTGTCCCTCTTCCTCTCTCCCCAGAGATAACCATGATCTGGACCCCAAGTATATTATTTCCTCCAAGTTAGAAAACTTTAACTACATAAGATACATATACATAAAAATATATAGTGTTGTTTTACCTGTTTTAAAATTTTACATAAATGGTATCTTGCTAAAGATATCGTCCTATAATATAACGTCCTATTTGATGGGCTTCTATTGTTTCTCCTTTTTTTCTGCAATTACAGCAATGTTCCAATAAACACCTTTGGCCCAGCACGGTGGCTCACACCTGTAATCCCAGCACTTTTGGGAGACCAATGCAGGAGGATCTCTTGAGCCCAGGAGTTCGAGACCAGCCTAGGCAACATAGGGAAACCCCATCTCTACAAATACTCAGGGGGCTAAGGTGGGAAGAGCCTGGGAGGTCAAGGCTGCAGTGAGCCGAGATCACTGTGCTATACTCCTGCCTGGGCAACAGAGCAAGACTCTGTCCCAAAACAAACAAACAAACAAAAAACACCACACACACACACAAAACCAAAACCAAAACAAAACAAAAAGCCACCCTTTTACATGTTCCTTTAGGCATCGTATCTGAATTTCTTTGGGCAGTGACTTTCAAAAATTTTAAAACTTCAACTAATAATCACAAGTTATTTTATAACACAATGCAAGGCACATATGTGTATTATTAAAGCAAAAGTTTTATAAAATAATGTTTATCCTTATAAGTGATGCAATCTGATAATTTCCATTCTGTTCTATTTATTTTAATACTGGTTTCTACTCTCCAAATCGAGTTCATGACTTTTTAACGGATCATGACACCAGTTTGCCAAACAATACTCTAAGGCACATGCCTCAAAGTAGAACTGCTTAGTTGGATGTGAGCAGCTTCAGGTTTATTAGCTATTCTAGTTGCTCTCCAAGGTGATTGTAACTATTTTATTCTTACCAGCCGTGTACAAGAGTTTCCATTTCTCAACACTCCCATCTATGCTTGGTACCGTTAGATTTCTCAATTTTGTCAATCTGATGGATATTTGAAATGGTTTCTCGTTGTTTTAATTTGTATTTTCTAGTACTAATGACATTAAACATCTTTCCACAAGTTCATTTGCCACTTGGGTTTCCTCATCTCTGAATAATTTGTTATTCATATACTTTGTCCATTTTTTATTAGGTGAATTGCCTTTTCTTCTTACTTTGTAGGATATTCTAAATCTAATTTATTGCTATATACTGAGACAAATATCTTCTCTGAATATGTGTGCCAGATATTTTTACTCTCTAGATAAACAGAAGGTCTCAAGCTTAATATAATTAAGATTATCAATTGTTTCACTTATACTTTGTGCTTTTTGGTCTTATTTAGGAAGATTTTCCTACTCTGTGTTTGTCAAGTAACTTGCCTAAATTTTTTTCCAACTGTTTTAATGTTTTGCTTTTCACATTTATATCTTTAATTCATCCATAAACAGCATATTATAATTGTTTATGGTATAAGATAAGGATATATATTTTTCATGTGGATAACCAGTTGTTCTAATCCATTCTTTCCTTGATGGTTTGCAATCCTGACTCTGTAATATACCATACTTTTTTAAATGCAGGAGATTGATTTCTGGGGTCTTCATTTTATATCATTTGTCTATTTTGTAGCTCATGCTACATTGCCTTATTAACTTTTACTTTTATACTCTTAATGGTTGGTTCAATCTTTCTTTAGGGGGTAGGTTTTTATAACTTAAAAAATTTTTTTCATTATTATTAGTCCATTTAGTTTTTTTTTTAAACTTAAACGTTGAGTCAATTTGGTAATTTATATTGTCCCAGAGAAGTATCTTTTATTGAAATTTTAACATATAAGTACAGAGATTCCCATAACAATCCCTTATGATGTTATTTTTTAAAATCACTTCTTTAGCTATTGTTTTATCTAATTTCTCAATTGTATCTTGATATATTAATATTCTGTCTGATATTTTTTGATTTGTCAGAGGTTTGCCTGTTTTTGTTTTTACAAAGAGCTTTCTGTTGTGACATAGCTGGATTTTTGGTTTCTCTAGAGGACTCAGTTAACCTTTAGTTTTACTAACTGTGTTCAGAGAAAGAGACTTAGAAATTTTAGCTTTTGAAATGTATAGGCTGCTGATAAGATTTGGCTCTGTGTCCCCACCCAAATCTCATCTTGAATTGTAATCCCCCCATGTCTAGGGAGGGACCTGGTGGGAGGTGATTGGATCATGAAGGCGGTTTCCCCCGTGCTGTTCTCATGACAGTGAGTGAGTTTTCCTGAGAGCTGATGGTTTTAAGTGTGGCACTTCCTCATTTGTTCACACTCTCTCCTGCCGCCTTGTGAAGAAGGTACTTGCTTCTCCTTTGCCTTCTGCCATGTTTGTAAGTTTCCTGAGGCTTCCTAGCCATGTGGAACTGTGAGTCAATTAGACGTTTTTTCTTCATAAATTACCAGTCTCAGGTAGTGTCTTTATAGCAGTGTAAGAATGGACTAATACAGCTGCTATATAAACAATTTTTATAAATTTTCTAAGAATATTTAAAATACAGGTTTTTTATTATTAAGGTACAAATTGTTTCTGTTAATTTGGTCATATTTTTTAAATGACTAAAGATTAATTCTACATTTTACTGGTTGTCTACTTGGTATATGGAGGAATCAAATAGTGCTCCTAAAAGTCTCCCCCAGCAATTATTTCTGTTCATTCCTTATGTTCCCAATTTTGCTTTATATAGAGATATATGGTATTAGTAATTGCATAAAAGTTAATATCTGTTTGTATTCATTATGGATGATCACTTTGATCAATATAAGACGAAGTAATATTACTACTTTTGCTTTCTTTTCCCTTGCATTTGCTTGAAAAATTTTGCTCATCATTTTTTTATCTGTTATGTTTTTCTTGGTGTTTTCTTCTAAGTAGCAAATGATAGATTTTTTTCAATTTGAAGATTAAAATGTTAAGAGAGATCAAATCTTCCTAAATTAATATATACATTTAGTAAGATCACAATAAATAGGCCAACAGAATTTTTTAAATAGACAAGCCAATTATAAAGCTTATCTGGAAAACCAAATATACACAAGAATAGCCAGCAACATTCTGGAAAAAAAAGAGCAATGAGGAAGAAATAGCTCTACCATATATTATGACAAATCACTAAAGTTCAGTAATTAAAATGTTGTGATTGTGATATAAGAGTAGAAAGACTGGCCAGTTGATCAAATGGAGCACAGAAATGTATCCAGTAAGAAATGAGAATGTAACGTATGATAAAGGTAGTATTTCTTTGTCTTTTTTTTTTTCCTTTCAATTTCATTTTAAGTTCTAGGTACATGTCCAGGATGTGCAGCTTTGTTATATGGGTAAATGTGTGCATGGTGGTTTGCTGCACAAATCAACTCATCACCCTGCATCCATTAACTAGCCTTCCTGATGTTCTCCCCTTGGCACACACACCTCCAACAGGCCCCAGTGTGTGATGTTCTTCACCATGTGTCCATGTGTTCTCATTATTCAGCTCCCACTTATAAGTGAGAACATTCAGTGTTTGGTTTTCTCTTCCTGCATTAGTTTGCTGAGGATAATGGCTTCCAGCTCCAGCTATGTCCCTGCAAATGACATGATCTCATTCCTTTTTAAGGCTTTTTAATGGAATACCATAGTATTCCAGGGTGTATATGTACCACATTCTCTTTATCCAGTCTAACACTGATGGGTATTTGGGTTGATTCCACATCTTTGCTATTGTGAATAGTGCTGCAATGAACATATGTGTGCATGTATCTTTATAATAGAATGATTTATATTCCTTTGGGTATATATCCAGTAATGGGATTGCTGAGTCAAATGGTATTTATACTTCTAGATCTTTGAGGAATAACTACACTGTTTTTCACAATGTTTGAACTAATTTACACTCCCACCAGTAGTGTAAGAGCATTCCTTTTTCTCCACAACCTCGCCAGCATCTGTTTCTTGACTTTTTAATAATCACCATTCTGACTGGTATGAGATGGTATCTCATGGTGGTTTTGATTTGCATTTCTATAATGATCAGTAATACTGAGAGTTTTTTCATATGTTTGTTGGCTACATGAATGTCTTCTTTTGAGAAGTGTCTGCTCATGTCCTTTACCCACTTCTTAATGGGGTTGTTTGTTTTTTTCTTGTAGTATTTCTTATCAAAGGGAAAACATGGAGTATTTAATAAATGGTATTGGCATAACAGGAAACCATCTGGAAAAAAAGCCATCAGATCCCTACCTCACGCCTTACATCAAAGCCATTCCACACAGCTGAAACATTTAAATATAAAGTTTAAAAACATAAAAAGTACTATAACAATAGAGATTTAAAAATAACAATCTTGTCATAAGAGAGGGCTTTTGAAATAAGACACAAGACCCAGAAGCCATAAAAGAGATGAATTCAAATGAGAAAAAAAGTTTAATGTGCAAGAATAAAATAGAGTGACAAGACAAATAACACACTAGGGAAGGTGTTTGCAACAAACAGATTGATAAATGACTGATTTCTTTAATATAAAGGATGCCTACAATAGGTTTAAAGATAAATAAAAAACAGTGACCCACTAGAAGAGCTAAGGGCTTGAAGAGACAGCTTTCTAAGAACACAAACTCAAATGGCTCTTAAGCAAATGAAAGATGCTCGGCCTAGCTCAAAATAGCAGAAATGAAAACCTATGGCAAAATACCCCTTCTCATTGATAATTCCATCAAACATCAAAACCTTGTTAACACACAATGTTGACACAGGTGTGAAAAATATATCAATGCATAAAACATTTGTTGGAGAAAATTGGGCAAAATCTTTCAACACTAAAAGTGCACAAGCCCTTTGATCTAGCAATTTCACTGTTAGGGATTTATTCTACAGACATATTAGCCAAATCTCATCTGAATTTTACCCAACAGTGGTGGATTGAGCACTTGCTATGTGCCAGGCATGGTAGCAGGCAAGAAGGATACCCAGAGAAATGAAACAAAGTTACTGTATAATCTTACAATGTGAACTGCAATGGAATTTAGAGATTTCATTCCAGAGATGAAAACAGTGAGGTTCAGAGAGGGGAGTGTCTTTTCCAGGAAGTGACTGAGCAGGAACTGGAACTAAGGCTAAACATTTCCACACGAGTTGCCCTCAACCCTGAGAAAATAGAAAATATTCCCCCAAAGATCTGGGGACACAGTCTAAAGTGGCTTATTACAAGCAAAGAAATATTTATTATTTGTTTCTAAAAGGTCATGCAAATTTTGCATTTTATTTCATCTATCTCTTTATTTAAATACACACATATAAATTGTTTAATATGAAGTAATGTTTTAAAAATTATTTTATTACTTACCAATTAATGGTAAATACTACAACACTTTCCATCCCCCCCCCATCTTTAGGTACAGTAGCTATATGAGGAAAAAGCTCCTCCTTCTTCTCAAACCCCAAAATATCCCCAAAGGGAGAAACATCCAGCTAAGCCAAGCTGCTTCTTGAATCTATGGCTTAGAAGACACTGCTCTGGGCTGGGCACGGTGGCTCACACCTGTAATCCCAGCATTTTGGGAGGCCAAGGCTGGCAGATCACCTGAGGTCAGGAGTTGAAGACCAGCCTGGCCAACATAGTGAAACCTCATCTCTTCTAAAAATACAAAAATTAGCCAAGCATGGTAGCGGGCACCTGTAATCCCAGCTACTCATGAGGCTGAGACAGGAGAATTGCTTGAACCTGGGAGGCAGAAGTTACAGTGAGCTGAGATTGTGCCATTGCACTCCAGTCTGGGTGACAAGAAGGAAACTCCATCTCAAAAAAAAAAAAAAAAAAAAAAAAAAGACACTGTTCTGAAGCTGCTGTTTTGAACTTCTTAATCATTTTACCTTTGCATCTGTGTTTTGTAAGTGAAGTCTGATAGGATAATGGAGCTAGGAGTCTGACACCGGGGCTCACACACCGTCTCACCTTCTGGCTTCTCAGGGACAGGTTCTTGGCTGCCTACTTCCCAACCTTGCTTGGCACACCAGCAAGAGTCGGGGACAGGTGCACACCTGGGGTGGGTCAAGGTAGTGTCTGTCCCCACTCTGGCTGACAGTACCACAGCACATTCAGCAGGTGAATCAGCAGGGGTCTTTCACCCACCCCTGAGGCAAATACTCAGTCCATGTGGCAAAGAAGCTGCAATCCCTTGGGGGTTGCCTGACTGCTGTGGGTTGTGGCTGTGGGCCGTGGGAGGGAGAGATTGACTTTCCTGTCCTGGCTGGGTCCAGCACCAGACATTGCCACATATTTATCAGCTCCCACAGATCCCTGCCGTGGCAGCTCACAGAAGTTCACTGAGGTGGAGCAGGAATGGGAATGGGTGGTGGCAGGGCGAGGCTGGAAGGGAGAGGGCAACTGGACTGGGGGAGCTTGGAATAGAGTGATGCAGGGAAGGCAAGGCACCGAATGTTGGTGCTTGGTCACTGTCTGCTGGACTGAGACCTGCTGGGTAAAGCCCTCAGGCCAGGGTGGAAATGTAGAGGGCATGATAGGGAGATTGCAAAAATGCCCCCAGTTCCTCCCAGCTCCCTGCTATGTGGCTCTGCAGCTCCCCTCACCAGGAGGTGCTACATTCACCTGCCTTTTGCATTCCGGCTGCCTGTGACTTGTTTTGGCCAATAGAACGCAGCAAGAACCGTGGTTCCTCAGTTGTGCGGAGTCAGGGCCTTGGCCTTAAGAGCGCCCCTGCTGGATGGAGCCAAGGTGACTGTGATGCATACACTAATGTGCTAACTTGACTGGGCCACTGGGTGCCCAGACATTTGGTCAAATGTTAGTCTGGGTGTGTGGATTGTTCTGGGTGAGAGTGACATTTGAATGTGTAGATGGAAGGAGACTGATAGCTTCCCTTGTGAGAGTGGGCCACATCCAATCAGGTGAAAACCTGAGTTAAAGTAAAGGGTGGACCCTTCCTCGAGGAAGGGGGAATGTTTCCCGCCTGACTGCTGGAGCTGGAATGTCGCTATTTTCCTGCCTTCAGACATGGATGGAGACATTGGCAAGTCCTGGGTCTGGTGCCTGCTAGCTTTCAGACTGCAACTTACACCACCAGCCATCCTAGGCCTCCAGCTTGCTGACAGTAGATATTGGGACTTCTTAGCCTCCATAGTTGTGTGAGCCAATTTCTTAAAATAAACCTCCTTTTAGACACACACCCACACACAGACACACACACACATGCACACACACACACACACACACAATCCTGTTGGTTCTGTTTCTCTGGAGAACCCTGCCTAATACAGTGCCCTCCATGGGACTTTGCTAACATGGCAGCCCTGCTTGGCCTTCCTTCCTCTTGTCCCCACCCCTGTGTCCTCAGGAAGCCATCCTAATGCAGCCCTTCATGGGACTCCCCGTTCCACCTTCTCACCCTAGGCCTTATTCACACTCACACACATGACCCCCGACTCCACTCCCAGTCACCCTAACCCAGACCAGGAGTGCCTCCCCTTGGTCCCTACCCCCACAGCACACACAGACCCTACCCCTGCCACTCACTGTCACGCTCCTGCCTCCCCTCAGCCTGGGGTTCAGTCAGTCACCAGAGAGGAAAGGCCAAGGCTGCCGAGAGGCACCCTGCCCACACCCCAGCCTGGCTGGCGGGCAGAAAGGGGCCAGCCACTCTCTCAGACCTCCTGGCCCAGTGGCTGAGGGCTTGGCAGGGGACTTTCAACCCACTGGCTGCCCCAGGTAGGCACTGCAGCACCCAATGTGTGTGTGTGTGTGTGTCTGTGTGTGGGATGTGGGTGTGAGTGTGTTGTGTATGTGTGAGGGGGTGTGTCTGTGTGGTGTGCGTGTGTCTGTGTGTGTTTGTGTCTGTGTGTGTGGTGTGTGTGTGTCTGTGTCTGTGGTGTGTGTGTCAGTGTGTGTGGTGTGTGTCTCTGTGTGGTGTATGTGTGTGTGCATCTATGTATGTGTCTGTGTGTGGGGTGTGTGTGGTGTATGTGGTTGTGTGTGATGTGTGTGGTGTGTATCTGTGTATGTCTGTGGTATGTGTCTGTGTGTGCATCTATGTATGTGTCTGTGTGTGGTATATGTGGTATGTGTGTAGTGTGTGTGTCTGTATGGTGTGTGTCTGTGTATGTGTGTGTGGTATGTGTCTGTGTGTGCATCTATGTATGTGTCTGTGTGTGGTATATGTGGTATGTGTGTAGTGTGTGTCTGTATGGTGTGTGTCTGTGTATGTGTGTGTGGTATGTGTCTGTGTGTGCATCTATGTATGTGTCTGTGGTGTGTGTGCATGGTGTGTCTGTGTGTGTAGTGTGTGTCTGTGTGTGGCGTGTCAGTGTGTCTGTGTCTGTGTGTGTTTTTTTTTGTGTGTGTATGTGTGTGTGTGGTGTGTGTCTGTGTTGGTGTGTGTGGTGTGTGTCTGTGTGTGGTGTGTGTGTCTGTGTGGTGCGTGTCTGTGTGTGTCTTTGTGTGTAATGTGTGTGTCTGTGTGGTGTGTGTATTTGTGTGTGGTGTGTGTGTGTCTGTGTGTTGTGTGTGTGTATATGGTGTGTGTGGTGTGTGTGTCTGTGTGTGTGGTGTGTGTGTGTCTGTGTGTTGTGTGTGTGTTGTGTGTGTTGTGTGTGTGTGTATGGTGTGCAGTGTGTGTGTGTCTGTGTGGTGTGTGTGTGTCTGTGTGTGTGTGGTATGTGTGTGTTGAGGGGCAACCGCTGCCCTCCCCAGCCCCAAACCGTCCTCATTCCCTCCAGCCGGGTGGTGGATGCTGCAGGAGCCGGCTGCCGCCTGCCCTCATTAATATTTATGACAGGGAGAGGAAGTTGCATAAATCTTCCCTGATACTTAATTAAACCAAACTTCTTTTGATTTCCCCTTTTTTCTGCCTCATCGAGTGTGGCCAGCATGCCTATTAGATGTTCATCCTCCCCAAGTGGCCTGGGGCTGGACAGGATCCTCCAAGGGCCTCCACACACGCTGGTCACTCCAGCCACCAGCTGGGAGCTTGGGGAAGCCAGGTGACCCCCACCTGCCGTCGGCAGACTCTGTGTGTGTGGCTTTGGGGAGAGGCTCCCTGCAGCCTCTGGGGAGTAGAGGAGACCTGGGAAGACACTGGCTGCATCCCCTCAACAGATGCCCCCTCCAGACCTGAAAGATGGAGGCTTTGAAGAGTAGCAAAGTGAAGCTGTGACCTCCCATCCTCCCTGCTTCTCAGACAGGGAAGACCTGTGAGTCCCCAAGCCTCAGGAGTGGCTGAGTCCCACAGAGAAGCTGGCTTTGGCTGTGTCCCCCTCAATCCCCTCTCCATTTCCCACCCTGGCACCCTGGCCCGGGGACTCCACTGCGAACCCAGCCAGCGCTGGGCGTCTCCCTGAACAGCAAGAGCTGGTTAGCACCCGGCTGACACATCTTTGATATGGAATCATATCCAGGAAGCAGCTTGACCCCGAAGGCCCCTCTTAGCGTGGGATTGACACTGAGCATTGACTTTGCTTCAGGCTTATCCACAAATCTCAGCCAATTTTATTAAAGAGCTGCGTGTGGTGTGGAACATGCCAGAGAGACAACTTTATTTATAGATCTTGATCGGCAGAGAGGAGCCCACGCTTGATTCTGTTGGCGCCCCGGCCTGCCTCGCTCCACCTCAGCGGGGAGGGGGTGATTGGCAGGTGCGGCTCCTCACCAGCCTCCCTCCCAGCCCAGCTGCACGCAGAGACGCAGACACATGTGTGGACGGACACGCGGGCCTTAACCTGGACAGACACATCCACGTTCACCAGATGCGGAATCCCACACTGTGATGGATTGAATTGTGTCCCCTCAAAATCCATATTTTGAGGCTCTAACTCCCACTGTGACTGTATTTAGAGATAGGGCCTTTAGGGAGGTAATTAAGGTTAAATGAAGTCATAGGGGTGGGGCCCTAATCTGAAAGGAGTGTTGCCCCTATAAAAAGAGGAAAAGGCGCCCAATCTCTCGCTCTCCCTCTCCTCTTTTCCCATTCCCCTTCCTTCTCTTGCTCTCCCTGCCTGTGCCCAGAGAAAAGGCCTTGTGAGGACCCAGTGAGAAGGTGGCCATCTGTAAGACAGGTAGAGAGCCCTCACCAAAAACTGAATTTGCTGGCACCTTGATCATGAACTCTAGCCTCTAAAACTGTGAGAAAAATAAGTATCTGTTGTTTGCCCACCCAGCCTATGGTATTTTGTTATAATAGCCCAAGCTGACTAATGCACATGTAGACACACTCATGCACAAGCGTACAGACGTGTGGAGTCATCACTACAGACACCCACAGCCGTGCACCAGTTCACACGCACACTGAGACACAGACACACAAGGACATAGAGTGACCTTGCTAGACCAAGGCAGCACCTTCCCTGATTTGCCTCTATCCTGGAGAAGGTGTCCGGAGGTGAGTTGGGGACTTAGTGAGGGAGGGAGAGAGGGGCAACTGCATGTAGACAGAAGCCTGAACTCTAAGAACATAAACCTGTAGATATGCAATACTACAGGTTTGTAAATATGAATACTCTGCAGTCCCCATAGACAACATGCATAGAGTTCCACAATTAATAATAATAATAATAGTGAATAATGCCTGCAATGCTGGCCTAACCTAAATAAATACAGCTGGCATTGACTGATGTTTACCAGGAGCCAGGCACTCCGTCAAGCATTCACATGCTATCTCATGTTTACCTTCACAACTCTGAAAAGCACGGCACTCTAAACAGAACTGAGAGATATGAGGTAGTGTGCCCAGGATGACATAGCTGAAGAGAGGCTGGGCAGGCATCAAGCCAGGTCTCCTGGCTGGACCTGAGCCCCACCCTTAACCACTTGCCAGCCGTGTCCATGGCATGGGGCATGCACAGTGATGCCAGTACCCTGGGGGGCTCGCCATGTGCCAAGCACCTGTGCTGTAAGCGCCAGAAAGCCTGCAGAGATGCTCTCTTTTCTTAACCTGCAGTCTCATTGACCGGGTTATAGCTGACCCTGCACAAGCTGGGATCTAGACCAGCTAACAGCTAGGAAGGGAAGGGCAAAGAAAAGCCCGCCAGCCATGCCGCCACCAAAGCCGGCTAATGGGAGAGGTCTTTGGGGCACCTCATCATTAATTTCAGGCCGCCATGTGTCCATTAACATGGACTAAATCTAGACATGAGCAGGTGACCTGTCTAGGGGGTTGTCAGACAAGGTTTCTCTCTGGCTGTGGTAAGGTCAGACTGAAAATGTTTTGGCTCCAGAAGCTTCTCTCTATGGAGACAAAGGGTTCTGACGGGACACGTGGATTCCTGCCAAGTATATGTGTTCAAAGAAGATGGACTTTAACTGAAATTCCTCTGGCTCCTTGTGCTAAGCCCTATGCATAAGACTCAATGAATCACTCGCAACCACTGAGCCTGAGAAGCTCTGGGTAATGGGGGGACCTGGTGGGACTCAGAGATGTCCCCCAGACATTGTCTCCTGGAGGGGCTGTGCAGGACCAGGGCCACAGCTCGTAGGGAGGTTGGAGGGAGTGATGCTGGGCAGAGTAGGACAGGGACTGGGGAAAGTGGCCTCTGAGCTCCAAGTTACATGGATTTGGGGAGCCTCAACTCCTCATTTTTACCCAAGAGTTGGTAATGTTGAGCCCAGGGGCTGCTGAAAGGATTAAGGAAGATGACTGTGTGTGAGTGCCCTGGCCACTGCCTGGTACATTCCTGTTTCTTCCTCCCAAAAGAGAGGAAGTCTTCCCCCTGCCCCATGCCCAGGAGGCATGGAAGGCCCCAACTTCCTTCTTTATGGCCCTGAAGCCCCAAGAGCTCCTGCAGGCAGCTGGGCAAGGAGGAGTAAGAAGATACTCATGGGATCCTCAGGTCAGGGCAGAAACTGGGCTCAGGCCCGGGGCATGAGGAGGGGCAAGGCTGCTGGGGCAGTATCAGGGATGGGCCTGAGGCAGGTTGGGGGTGACAGGGTTCATCTACCCCACGCTAATGGCAGCAGGGTGGCCAGCAAAGATGGAGTTTCCAATATGGCTGAGAAGGTGTGATTAAGGGCGCGAGTGGAGTGACTGCTCAGTGGACTGGTGGTTTTATTTTGGGGTGATAAAATGTTCGGAAGCTAGATAAAGGCAATAGCTACACAACATTGTAAATGTACTAAATGCCATTGGATTGTATACTTTTGAATAGTTGATTTTATGTTATGTGAATTTCACCTCAATTTAAGAAAAAGAGAGCAGGAGAGCATGGGCATTTAGCTCTCTGCACCTGCCCTTGAATCCCAGCTCTGTCACCTGTTGGCTGGGTGTCTTCATCTGTGAGATGGGCTAATATTAGTACTTACCTAGCACATTATTGTGGATAAAATGATGGAATAGATTTGAGAGCACCTAGAACATAATAGGAATGATGCCAGTTTGTAAAATGCACTAAAAGTCTTTCTAGATGTGCTCTACACTCTCCTACCATTCCAACTCCAACACACACACACACATACAAAAAGAAAGGCAGGCATCACCAAGCAGTTGGGACCAGGGCTCTGATTCAAAGACCTGCCAGCCCATGGGAAAGATTTCCAGTAGCCAAGGCAAGGATAAAACCCTGAGCAGAACGAAGAGGACAGACAAGAAAAAGATGGCAGGGGATTTACTTCACTGGTCTGTTCTTCTGAGCCCCACTTCAATGACTGAGAAGGAAGCAACTCCCTGCTCTACAGAGACATTTTAGGGCAGCAGTTTTGAGTCCCCCTCACCACCCCCCACCCCCTAAATCATTCTCCCATCCCAGAATTTAAGCCTCCTTGAACTATAGTTCCCAGAAGAGAAGTGCTGCTGGGTTCCACCCACCTGGGATTGAGAGGATCCAGAGGAAACTGGACCAGACAGAACGGCAGAGGAGGAGAGGAGTTGCATTCTGCAGATAGTAATTGTCCATTAATTATTTCCTGCATGGAAATAGCTACAGCGTTCACAGAAATCAAGAATGCATTGTCCTCATGACCTGGTTGCTCAACAAAGAGGTTCCTCTTCAAGTCACAAAATCCACGAAAATCATAAAATTAAGAAAGAAACCATCAGAACGATGCCTGGAGTTAGTTCACAGGCACCTCCTTGAGGAAGGAGGTAACAGCACTGGGTTGTCAAGAGATTCTGCATTGTGAAATGTGAAAACTAGAGGAAACACAGATTTTTAGGGAAATTTTGCCATAGGAAGCAAAAGTGAATTAAAAAGCATTTGCTTTGTTCTGTCAGTAAGAGTCAGGAAAACATGAACATTATGAAAACAGAAGATAATAAGGCCAAAGATTGAGTTGAAAAGGAATGTAGCAATGAGGTCAGCAGAAATGAAAATAGAATAGCATCAGGTCTAGAAATATTGTGAAATAAGAGAAAAACTAAATTACTGTTAAAACCAGAATTAGAAACATTAATAAAAAAAACAACCCTGTAATAAACTGAATCTGTGTTGTGAAGGAAAACTTGAAAAGTTCTTCTGAAAGTCAAGGAAGGAAAAGCAGTTTTTCTAAAAAATGATTAATATAAATGACAGAGTGACAGAGAAGAGACTCAATTAATTGATAACCAATAGTTAACTAATAGATATTGTTGAATTAATTGATATTGTTGAATAAGAGAGAAGAAAACCAGAAGTAATAAAGATACTATAGAAGAAAATTTTCAAAAATGAAGAAATTAGTAAACCCATGGATTAAAATATTCAAATTAGTTATTAGAAATACACACATAGACATGTTCTGTTTGATGTTTTTATTATAAGAATAAGACCTTATAGAAATATAGGCAGACAAAAAACAAGTTGCCTCTGATGAGCCAAAATTAGATTTGCTCAGACTTGTCCAACACACACTAAACACAAGATAGCAATGAAGCAAAATCTGTAGAGTTATGAGGGGAAGATCTTGTGTCATAAGAATTTTGTGCTTATCTTGTCTAGCATGAAAGCAGCTGATTTGCTTTCATAGATGAGAAAAAGCCTGTAAAGTCTATACTCCCAGCCTCACCCTGCAAAAATGCTGAAGAAATTTTCCAGCCCATGTCTTCTGAAACTTTTTCATGTGATGGCACAACAATAAGGTGATAGAAGCGTTCCACACACAGATTTCAAAAAGCCTATTCTTGCTGATACCTATAGCAATGAGATTTGAGCTTTGGGGAGTGTATTAGTTTGTTCTCACATTGCTATTAAGAACTACCTGTGACTGGGTAATTTATAAAGAAAAGAGATTTAATTGGCTCACCGTTCCACAGGCTGTACAGGGAGCATGACTGGAGAGGCCTCAGGAAACTTGCAATCATGGTGGAAGTTGAAGAAGCAAGCACATCTTCACATGGCCAGCAGGACAGAGAGCAAAGGGGGAAGTGTTACACATTTTAAATAGCCAGATCTCATGAGAACTTCCTCACTATCATGAGAATGCCAAAGGGGAAATCTGCTTTCATGATCCGATCACCTCCCACCAGGTCCTTTCCCCAACACTGGAGATTACAATTCAACATGAGATTTGGGTGGGGACACAGAGCCAAACCATATCAGGGAGATCATTGTGGATGCAAGAGTAGAAGGGAGTGAGAGGAGAACAGGACTGGCAGCACAGAGCAGTTAGGAGGATCTCCCAACAAAACAGGAGAGCAGCTGTGAGGTGAGAGGAAAGCCAGAAGAGTGAGGAAGGTGAAGAAAGTGAAGAATGTGGGCCGGGCGCGGTGGCTCACGCCTGTAATCCCAGCACTTTGGGAGGCCGAGGCGGGTGGATCACGAGGTCAGGAGATCGAGACCATCCTGGCTAACACGGTGAAACCCCGTCTCTGTTAAAAATACAAAAAATTAGCCGGGCGTGGTAGCGGGCGCCTGTAGTCCCAGCTACTCGGGAGGCTGAGGCAGGAGAATGGCGTGAACCCGGGAGGCGGAGCTTGCAGTGAGCCGAGATCGCGCCACTGCACTCCAGCCTGGGCGACAGAGCGAGACTCCGTCTCAAAAAAAAAAAAAAAAAAAAAAAGAAAGTGAAGAATGTGTTTCCAAGAGAATGAGCAACGGTGCCCAATGCTGCTGAGAGTTCAGGGAATGTGAGGATGAAAAAGTGATCCCCCAGAATTAGCAACATGGAGGTCACTGGTAGCTTGGATATGAATGGCTTCCAAGGAATGATGGGTTTAAGAAAGAATGAAAGGAAGAAAAATGGAGAAAATGGGCACAGATAACACTTGCAGGATTTTGCTGCCAAAGGGAGTTGAGAAATAGGGCAGTAGCTGATGAGGGAGATGTAATCAAAAGGGGCTGTTTGTCCTATGAACATGGGACATGTACTGGCATATTCACAGGACAAGAGGAATGATCTATTGGGAGGAAAATTTGGTGATGTAGGAGAGGGGAGAGAACTTCTGGGCAATGCCCTTGAGTAGGCAAGAAGGGAAGAATCTATCCAGTGCTCAAGTGGAGGGTTGACTTTGTTGATTTGGTTTACGGGCATGGGAAGGAAGCCAGAGGATGTATGGATGCACATGCTGGTGGGTGGTTGGAAGTGGTGGTGGATCTGAGAGAGAGAGAGAGGATGGTGGAGGAGGTGTTAAAGGAATGAGGAAAGAGGAAGTTTTGAAAGAGTCTAGGAGGTGGGAGAGAGAATGGACTAGGGAAGTAGATTACAATGGCTGGGCCACATCAAGGCCCATTGAGTTTCCTGGTGTTATTTTAAAGCAAGAGCAGTGATGGTGGTTGTGTGATTTTCTCCAGTCACATTCAGCTGATTGGCAGCTGAGAAGGAATTGGATTGCACTCGGATTGTGGTCTTGCCAAATGTATATGACAAAGTGAGAGAGGGATGAGGGAGGTGAGAAAGAAGACTAGGAGAGATCTTAATGTGTGGCTGTGAATTTGAAGCTGGGTCAGAAGGTGATATAGTTTGGATATTTTACTCACCCAAATCTCATGCTGAATTATAATCCCCAATGCTGAAGGTGAGGCCTGGTGGGAGGTGTTTGGAACATGGGAGCAGATCCCTCATGGTTTGGTGCTGTCTTCATGACAGTGAGTAAATTCTTGTGAGATCTGGTCATTTAAAAGTGTGTGCCACCCCCACTCCAACTCTCTCTCTTGCTCTTCTTCTTGCCGTATCTTGTGCCTGCTCCCCCTTTGCCTTCCTCTATGATTGGAAGTTTCCTGATGCCTCCCCAGAAGCAGGTGCTGCTATGCTTCCTGTACAGCCTGCAGAACAATGAGCCAAATAAGCATTTTTCTTATAAATGACCCAGTCTCAGGTATTTCTTTATAGCAATGCAAGAACAGCCTAACACAGGAGGAAAGAAGGTAAGGACAGTGAGAAGATGTCATCAATGATTGTAGGTCTCTAGGGGGTCAAAGGATAGCTAGGGATGAGGCACTAGAAGGAATGAGTTGGAAGCACAGAAGGTGGTGTTCAGGGAGGAGGGTGAATAAGATGGAAAGGATGGAGGGACTACTGGTAATAACAAAGTCTAGAGGATGACCATGGGAGAGAGGGGCCCAGATAGAATGGAGATCATGGAGGAAAGGAACTTGGGCACTGAGAGCCCGGGATGTCATAAGGATCATCTCCAGGCATATTGAAATCATCAGAATAAAACAGTAGTAGTGTTGAAGAGAGAAATAACAAGCCAGGAGCTAAAATCAATAACCAAGGAGTGACATGGGCATCACTGAATTGATTACAGGAAGGATGAGGGGCAGAGGATAGATTTGTGGGATGACTTTGGGTGAAAAGTAGGGGTTTTCAGGGATGAGAAAGCAAGGGAGACTGTAACCCCATTTTTTGTACCTTCCTGTAGGTACATCCATTGCAATGCAACTTTGCAGAAATCCCTTTCAAGAGATCAAGTCTATTTCCCACCCCTTGAATCTGGACAGACTTTTGACTTACTTTGGCTAACACGATGCAGCAAAAGCAATCCTGTGCCAGTTGATCAAGAGGCCCAGCAGCTCCCACTGCCTTGGACCCCTGTCCTGCTGTCATATAAACAAATATGGGCTAGCCTGCTACAGGCTGAGAGACCATGTGAAGCAGAACCAAGTTGTTCCAGTTGAAGCCATCCAGATCATCCTATAGCCAGCTGACCCCAAAACATGTGACAGACCCCAGCCCAGATCAGCAGATCTGCCTATCCAATCTGCAGCTGACCTGAGACACATGAGTGAGCCCAGCTAAGACTACAAGAACCATCCAGCTGACCTGAAAACTCATTAATCAAATCAATGCTTATTGTTGTTAGCTGTATTGCTTTGCTATTGCTTTGTAACAAATTACCACAAATTTAGTGGCTTAAAACAACACCCATTTATTAGCTCACAGTTCTGTAAGTTAGAAATCTGGATGGGTTCAGTGGGGTTAGAGTCTCCTTAGAGTCTCACAACCAGTATTTAGCTTCACTGCTGAGCCATGTAGTGTACTATATTAATATTTCCTTTCTTATGCAACTTGGAGTTGATAGCTGCTGGCTTTTTTTATTCACTTATTTTTATTGATACATAATATTTGCAATTTATGGGGTACATGTGATATTTTGATTCCGGCACACAAGGTGTAATAATCAAGTCAGGGTGTTTAGAATATCCATCACCTTGAACATGTATTATTTCCTTGTGTTGGGAGCATTTCAAATCTAGCTATTTTGAAATATATGGCTGTTAACTATAGTCATTCCACTGTGCTATTGAATACTAGAACATATTCCTTCTATCTAACTGCAGGTTTGTACCCATTAATAAACCTTTCTTCATCCTTCCACCCCCACTTTCCCAGCCTCTGGCAACTAATATATACATAATATCTATCTACTCCCTTGCTGGGTAGGGGAGGGACAGTTGCTGTGTGGGTTAGAAAAATAGGCCAGGGAGGGGGTGGGAGATCTCACAGCTCTTTCTACGAACTCTCATCTAAATCCAACATCTAAATCCAACACATAAACACCCTATTATTTCTCTCATAAAAGCAAAACAAAACCAAATCCAAAAAGCCTCACTCCTACTCCACCTCCTGCCTTTTGATCTCATGTCTCCCTTCCATTTGCAGCAAAACTTTTTGGAAGACCTTTCTTCTGTCCAATATGGCAGCCACTAGCTACATGTGGCTCTCGAGCACTTGCAGTGTAGCCAGCAAAATCGAGATGCATTGTAAGGGTAAAATATACACCACATTTCAAAGACATCATATGAAAAACAATGCAAACTATCTCATTAATAATTTTATATCAATTACATATGGAAATAATTTTTATATACATTAGGTTAAATAAAATATATTAATAAAATTAATCTCACCTGTTCCTTTTAATTTTTAAAATGTGGCTACTATTAATTTAAAAATGACGTAGGTAGCTGTATATACTGGACAGGGCTGGTCTAAACCCTTGCTCCAATTCCTCTACTCTTGTCCTCTCTTGAACTCATTCTTCACTTCCCCTCCCTTGAAACGGTCCCTCAGGTTCACTGACAACTTCCATGTTGCCAAGTCTGAATTCCCAGACCTCATCTTACTTGACCTCTAAGAGGATACACACCAACTGGTCATTCTCCTCTTGGAGACACATTCTCTACTTGAACTCCAGGACATGATACTCTCCTGGTTTCCCTCGTACCTCTCTTGACTGCTGCTCCCTGAACCCTTTGCTGGGTCCTCCTCCTCTCCCTGAACTTTAAATGTTGCCATGCCCCAGTCCCTGGTTTCTCTCTCTTTTCTTTTCTTTTGTCTTTTTTCTTTTCTTTTCTTTTCTTTCTTTATCTTCTTTCTCTCTCCTTCCTTCCTTCCCCCTTCCTTTCTTTCTTTCTTTCTGTCTTTCTTTCTTTCTTTCTTTCTTTCTTTCTTTCTTTCTTTCTTTCTTTCTTTCTTTCTTTCTTCCTTCCTTCCTTCCTTCCTTCCTTCCTTCCTTCCTTTCTCTTTCAGACAGGGTCTCGCTTTGTTGCCCCTGCTGGAGTGCTGTGGTGCAAACATGGCTCACTGCAGCCTCCACCTCCTGGGCTCAAGTGATCCTCCCACCTCAGCCCCCCAAGTAGCTGGGACCACAGGTGTGTGCCACTGCATCTGGCTAATTTTTATAGAGATGGGGTCTCCCTATGTTGTTCAGGCTGATCTCAAATTCCCAGCTCAAACAATCTTCCCACCTCAGCCTCCCCAAGTGCTGGGATCACAGGTGTGAGCCACTGCACCTGCCCCATGGCTTTCTTTTCTGTCCACACTCTTTCCCTTGGTAATCTCATTCACTCAGACTTTAAATACTATTTCTTCATAATAGGACCCACTGCTACTTCCCTGACCTCATCTCCCACCAGCCTTCCCCTCACTCACTTGGCGCCAGCCACATTTTCTTCCTTACTGTCCCTCAAACACGCCAGACACATTCCAGTCTCAGGGCCTTTGCACTTGCTGTCCCCTCTGATGCAACAGTCTGTACTCAGCTTTCTGAATGGCTCACTCCCTTTCTTCCTCCACGTCTTGACTCATCTGTCACCTTCCATGGAGTCCTTCCCTGGCCTCTTTAAAATTGCACTCCTCCAATGTAATATTTCCTGTCCTTTTCCCTCCCTCATTTTTCTCCAGGGTTCTCACCACTGTCTAATATCCTATATGTTTCACTTATTCATTTATCTCTCCAACTAGAATGTAAGCTCCATGAAAGCAGAAATCTGGAGCACAGCAGATGTCCTATAATTGTTGAATGAGTGACCAAACAAATCCTCCTGCTTCGACCCCATGCCTCAACCTCATATTGCTTGGTAGGTGATGCTCCAAGCTCCTACCTCTTCCTGGGGTGCTGTGCTGTGGAGTTCATTGCCAGCATCCCCTCTGCTGGCTCACAATGCTCATCTTCATCAGCTGCTCTAATTAATTATCCTCACTCCACTTCTCCCAAATTCCTGTCTCTCATCTCCTCTCACATTCACTTTGCCTTGTGGGTTTATGCATTTTTATCCCTTTTATTTTAGTGCTTTTTCAGGGGGAAGCAGAAATAAAAACATTTTTTCAACTTACCCTATTTAGCCAGAAGTCCCAACGTAGTATTTTGGAAACACCTTTTTACACATCATTGTATAGTGTGAGCGTGTGTGTGTGTGTGTGTGTGTGTTCATTGTAATTGGCTGCAAGGATTCTGCTTTGTAGATAGATCACAACTTATTACACTAATTCCCAGCCCTGGCCTATTAGAGTTGTTTCTAATTTTTTGCTATGATAAAATAGTGTGATTCGCATTGTTATATTTTCTCCTATCTTTGTGATTATTTAAATGCTAAGGAGTGGAATTTTGGAGGCCAAAAGGCATGCATATTTTTAAGCCTTCTGATACATATTGCTGGATTATTCTTCAAAAAAAATTCCAATTTACACTCCTCCCAGCAATGATTGTTTGGAAGAGCCTGTTTCTGCATGCATATACCAGCAGTGGGGATTATCGCTATTCTAAATCTTTAACAATGTGATAGCCGAAAATTTATGTCTCACTGTTATTATAATTCGTATTTTCCTTAATTACTAGTGAGATTGTCTTTTCATATTTATTTGCCTTTTCTATTTCTTCATATATTTATGACATATTATAAAAGATAAAAGCAGGTTAGAAAACATTATGTATAATATAATCCAAAGTTTGTAAAAAGTTTATCTATGCATAGAAAAATAAGACTGGCAGGAAATAAGACAACAGACTGTGGTTTTGTCTGGGCGGTGAGATAATGAATGAGTTTTCTTCTTCATTTTCAAGCTTACATATTTTCCAAATTTTATCCAAGAACCAGCCATTATTTTGTAACTAAAAATGTGATTTTAAAAGTAACTATTATTATAATCATATTAAAATAGCCCAAAGTTTCCAGAACAGAGTCGGGCAGCAAAGCAGCCCACAGGTTCTTGAAAAAGCACCGTCCAACCAAACCCCCAGGGACATTCAAGATTGGCTTCCTTACAACTGCAGAAAACCCATATGCGATGTATTCTGTCTCTAGAAGGGCAAAGGTGGGCCACTGGGGGTGGGGCAGCAGGCCTGGGATGTGGCCAGTGGGTACCAGGCGCTCACAGGCATCAGTGGGTAATTACATCTCCTTTTAACGCATGCAAATTGTATCAGTATTATTTATATATTCAAAGCCACGGATGAATAATATATGCATTTATGCAGAGGTAATTGCCTTAGCCAGGTTCTTCCTGGGACTTTTATTGTCTCCCCAGATACTGAATATTCAACTCCTCTCTCCCGACTGGAGCTGGGGGTGCAGTGTGCTGTGTGCAGCCCCAGCCTCCTCCAGGGAAGGGGAGAAGGCTGAGCAGGGAAGGAGGCCTCAATTTGAGGTGTATGGGTAATGAGGCTGAGGGTCAGGGCTCTGGACTTGCAACTCCAGCTGGTTCCTCCCTGGCTCATCCCTGGTTCAGGGATGACACCCAGCTTCCTTCTTTGGTGCAAACTCTAGTACTGCAAGAGTCTGTTAAAACTGGGTGTTCGCCTGCATCCATGCAACCAGCACCACCAAAAAGGCCACCACCTCCTTTGCCCTATTGACAGCCTTGCTTAAGAATCTCTCACCTTAACCCGTGCATTTTTACAAACTGCTGCAGCCAGATCAGTTTGGGCTGTGACCGTGGCTGGCAGTTCTGGTCTCTGTGGGGGCATCCCGGGTAGACACCCTCCCATCTCATGCAGCCTCCTCTATTTGGTGCAGTGTGGCCCAGCCCTGGCCATGCCCCGTGGGAGTGCAAGAGGAAGCAAGGAAGCAGGAAGCATTGTTCTAGATGTCTTCAATGAAGATGCAGGAAACAAAGTTAGATTGCAGTGAGTGAAGGGTGCGGTGGAGAGCCAGACTCAGTCAAGGGAGTAGATCTCTAAGCCTAGCCTTGCTTTTTGGTGCTTTCTGTGCACCTCTTGTCTGAAAAGGTGTCACTTTGGGGGAAATGAGCTCAGGGGCAGCACCTGCAATCCCCACCGCCCTCCCCAGGGTGAGGCCATGAGCCCACGAAGAGACCCCATATAGACTATTTTAAGAAAGTTGGCAGAGTAAGGAAATTGAGAGCTTTGATGAAATGAGAAATTTGCTCCCAGGGAAATTTTAAGAGATGGGACAGCATAAGGTTTCATGGCAGGATGTGCCAGGGAAGGGGAGGCGGCTGGGGACCCCAGAAGAGGAGGGCTCTCAGTGGAGGGGGTTTCTGGGGAGATGAGATGAAATGGGGGTGTAGGCACAGGCAGAGGCAGCGCCCTTCAGGAGCAGAGACCCCCATTCTCCTGAGGCCGAGGGGAAGCAGGGCAGAGGCTGTGAGTCCAAGAGACGTGCAAGTTTGGCAGAGGCAGGCCGGAGCTCTGATCTGTGCCTTCTGTTCTGTCCATTAACTGTGAGATGAAATTCCAGAGAGCAAGTGGAGGGGTGGGGAGAGGGGATCCTTGGGGACATAGGAAAAGTTTGGAATAACTGCTGAGAGGGTGGAGGAGGGGTCCGACATCCTCTCTGGCCCCCAGTCTTACCAGGCTTTCACTCTGCCACCACACCAAAGTGCCCTCGGTCAAGGTCTCCAGTGACCTCCTGACCTCCTTGTTGCCCAATCCACTCATATCTGTCCTCTAGCCAGCACTTGACATGGTCGTTCGCACCTTCCTCCTGAAAACACTGCCTCTGCTTGGCTTCCAAGATGCTCTCGGTTGTGCTCCCACCTCTCTGACCATCCTCCCTGGCCTCCTTTGCTGGTTCCTCCTCTTCTCATCCTAAAACCCCGACGTGCTCAGGGCTCAGGCCTCAGACACCTCCAGCTGCATGCACTCCTCAGGTGGCCCCTTCCTGTGTTATGTCTTCCAATCCCGTCACATGGCTGAGTCCCTGAGTTTAGCCTCCAGCCCTGGCCTCCCCCTGCCTCCAAGCCTGCACACACAGGGGCCCGGTCCACAATTCCCTGTGACTGTGCACTGAGCACCATATACCTGACATGGCCACAGCCACGCTCCTGATTGTCCTCCCTAAACCCTCCTCCATGGCAACCCCATTGTCCCAGCTGCTCAGGCCAAAACCTGGGAGATATTCTTGACACCTCCCCTTCTCCCTCAACTCACCTCCAACCCATAAGGAAACTCATCAGCAATTCCCTTGACATTCATCCCCAACCAGACCACAAAAGTGGTCAAAAGGCCACCTCCACCACTGCCACCCTAGTGCAAGCCTGTGTCAGTCACAGTCAACCTGGATGGCCAGGGCAGCCTCCTACCTATCTCTCTGCCTCCATCCAGCAATGTATGCATGAGTCCCAGGCACCTCTCACAACACAGGGCCGACACTGCTGCTTCTTCATTCCAAGCCCTCCTCCAGGGGGCCCACCTCACTTCAAAGGCCAGCCACAACCCCAAAGCCCTCCACAATCTGCTCCCCTCCCTGCCCCCCTTCTCCGACCTCCTCTCCCGCAACCCCCTCCCTGCTCTCGGTGTCCAGCCACACTGGCTGTCGCTGCTTGGGGCTGGCCTGGGGCCCTGCCTTGGGCTGTGGGTGGCAGCTGTTCCAGTTCAATCATCTTAAAAATCATTTGAGGTGATGTGGAAACCCACCTGCCGACTCCACATCAGGAGACGCCTGGATACGGCCAACTGCACAGCCAGGTCACGCCCCCACAGGGTCAGCGTCTGCTCCGTGATGCACGGGGCATGGGGACAGAGTGGCCACTGGGGACGCTGCAGATGGCCAAGGGGTTGTCATTAACCAAAGAGCAGCAGGGTCCAGGCCCTGGCTTGGGGTAAATAATGGGAGGGGAGGGAGGAGGTTGACTCATTGGAGAGGGTATATTTTTTAAATTTTTGCCATAAAAATTGCAAACATTCAAAAGTAGAGCTGATAATATCATGAGCCCTCTGCAGCCTTCACGAGTTTCAATCATGATCAACTCATAACCAATTTTGTTTCATCCATTTTACCATTTGCTCTCCCTCAATTATTTTGAAGCAAATCCCAGAGATAATAACATTTCAACCCAGGCAATGACTCTTGTTTCTTTACCTCTAGGACTAGATTGCACTGTCACAATAAGCATGGGGTTCTGGGCTCTTGGATACCCCAGCCTTCTCTCTGGGCCGGTTTCTATTAAAGGACAATGTCCTAGGTGAAATAGTGATTTTTCAGGAAATGATATTAGCAGGAAGGATAGTTGAAGGTGGCCACTCAGGGACTTTCAGAGTGCCAAGCCTGGAGCTTGGGCCAAACTGGCAGGGTAGGGCACCAAAGCCAGGGACAGGGGAGCCAGGTAGCCTCCTGAAACCCTTTATAAAGTGACTTATGGAAAAATTTGGATCCCAGTTGAAGTCTCAAGAGACCTTCAGCAGTAATTGACAAGCCAATTCTAAAATTTATGTGGAAAAGCAAAGGACCTACGATAGATAACATCATTAATCTTTAAAAAGAAGATTCACTCTACCTGATTTTCAACCTTACTCAAAAGGTACAGTAATCAAGACAGTGAGATCCAGCACAAGGGCAGAAAAATGGATCAACAAACTCAAATAGAGTCCAGAAACAGACTCACAGATAGAGAATCCATTGATTTTTTTTTTTTTTAACAAAGGCAGCAAGGCTATTCAATATGAAAAGGAAAGGCTTTTCAACAATTAGTGCTGGCACAACTGAATAAATGAATGTGAAAAAAACCTCAACCCCTACCTCACACCACACAAAAATTAATTCAAGATGGAGCATAAAAGCTAAATCTATAAAGCTTCTACAAGCAATTATAGGAGAAATACATTCCTAGGCAAAGATTAATTTGAGAGGACAGAAGAAAGCATGAACTGAGAGAAAAAGTTGATAAACTGGACTTTATTAAAGTTAAAAACTGCTTATCAAAATATACTGTTAATTAACAGGCAAGCTACAGATTTGGAGAAAATATTCACAATACACATATCTAGCACAGAACTTGTCTTTTTTTTTTTTTTTTTTAAGACAGAGGTCTCACTCTGTCTCACAGGCTGCAGTGCAATGGCACAATCATAGCTCACTGCAGCCTCAAACTCCTAGGCTCAAATAAGCCTCCTTCCTCAGCCTCCTGAATAGCTGAGACTACAGGTGCACACCACCACACCTGGCTTTGTCTTTTTAATATAAAAATATATCCTACAAATCAATAACAAAAAGGTGAACAATCCCTCCAAAAATGAGCAAAATATACACTTCACAAAAGGAAATATACAAATGGTCAATAATTACCTGAAAAGGTAATCAGTAATATTAGTCATAAGGGAAGTGAAAATTAGAACTACAATGAGACAGCACTACACTCAATAGAATGGCTAAAATTTAAAAGCCTGACAATTCCAAGTGTTGACATGGATGTGGAGCAACTAGAAAACTAACTTAGCCAGTGAGAGTGTAAATATAACCTTTTGGAAAATTGTTTGAAAGTTGCTTTCAGAACCAAATATATGCTTATCATGTGAGCTAGAAATTTCACTCCTAAGTATTTACTCAGAGGCAAAAAGACCCACATACAAATGTTCACAGAAGCTATTATTATTCATGATAGCCAAACACTGAAACAACCCCGCATGCTTATCAGCAGGCAAGAATGGATCTGTGACAGTCATACAGTGGAGTATTATTCAGCAATAACATGAACAGACTGCGGATAAAAACAGTACATGTCTGTATGATTTAATTGATATGAAGTTCAAGAACAAGCAAAACTAATGTACGGCAAAGGCTCTCAGAGCAGTGGTTGCCTTTGGGAGTATGAGAGGGAGCTTCCTGCCTTCAAGGGCGCAAGAAGAAAGCTAATGGGATAGGGAAAACTCTGTATCCTGATTGGGGTGTTGATTTCACGGATGTGTACATTGATCAATATTCAAGCCTTGTATAGGTAAGATCTGTACATTTCACTATATGGACATTTTACTTCCTCCCCAACCCCCTTTAAAAAGCTGAGGAACTTTCAGGGGATTCACTCCAACCTTTAGTTTTAGAGAGGCCCCTGAGAGCCACAGAAGGCAAGGAGTCTGCCTAGGGTCACACGGCAAGTTGGGGCAGGCATAGCCCCTTCCCCTCCCAACTCTCCCAATCTGTCCACTGAACGGCACCCACCTGAGATTCCATTCTCCTTACTTTCTGAGGTTCCCGACCGGGGAAAGAGGAGGGAAGGAAGACAGAAAGAAGTGATGGAGCAAAAGATAGACCCCCAATCAGGGTTGGCCACAGAGCTAGGGAGAGGCCTCTGCACCCGAACCTTCCTCCTGGTATTAGGAGATTCCAGTGCCGCCGCAGGGCCCAGAAGGGGTGTAGGAGGCGTGGCCGCAGCCCCACCCTAGACCCCAGGGCGGGGCAGGAAGATGCGTCTGCGCGTGCGGGCAGGTGTAGGGGGCGAGGAGGTGGGGAGCGGTGGGAAGGGGAAGCAGCGAGGGGAGAGGCTGCCAAGCCGAGCCTCCGCGGACCCGCTCGCCCCTAAATCACGCAGCCGCATGAATAATAAATAAGGACCGCTCGGATCCTTAATAGTAGTCGCATGTCTTATTAAACTAATATTTCACAAACTTTTATTCTCCCTGTGGTTGCAGGTCGGGAACGAAGCCCCCCGCCCCCTACCCCGCTGGCTCTGCACAGCCTGGGGCGGACCCTGGATGGGAGGAGCTCAGCGCGCCCGGCAGGGCCCTGGAGGGGGACACCTCTCGCCCCCGTCTCCCTGTGGGTTCCTTCTTTCAACTCACGTGGCCCTGGTTCCTCCCCTGTGCCAGGCCCTGCGCAGAGGATACAGATGGGTCCACCCCGCTCCCTCTCAAGGAGCCCCCTGGGCCCGGGACGGGGAGACAGACCCTTAAACCAACCGTGTCCGTAAGAGGGCCCAGGGCTGGAACACAGTGCGGCGCCCGGGGCTTGCCGGTGGGGAGCGGAGGGGCGCAGGGGAGGTCTCGCCCGGGAACCCTAAGCAGAGCAGCCAGGGGTTAGCGTGGAAACTCTGTCCTGTGGAAGGCGCCGCAGCGCAGGGCCTGGCAGCCTCGCGACACAGACCTGATGTGAACCTTGCCTCCACCACCAGCCGTGTGGCCTTGGGAGGACAAGGGACAAGACCCTGAGAGGAGCATGCTATGTAAGAAGCCAGGAGGGGCACTGGAGACCCAGAGGGTTCACCTCGGAGTCAGAAGGGTGGGGGGCTTTGGGAAGGCCAGGGCCCAGAGTAGGGGCTGTCCAACTGGGTCCATGCTCTTCTCCTTAGCAAAAGATGTGTTTTCCTTGAAGATCTGGGCTCCAATCCTGGCCCCGTGCCTCATCTGTGAAAGCAGTCACAGAATCCACCTTGCAGGGCTGGTGAGGGAACAGTGTGAGATGGAAGCCCGTGTGGGTGCCAGTGGGTATCCATTCCCATTGCTTCCCCAAAAACCACAGCCTTCTGCTGTGCCCCCACTCCCCAGAGGCTCTGATGGGCTGCACCTGGTCCGGGAGGTCTCGTCCTCCTGCCCTTCTGTGCCTTCCTCAGCTCCATGCTGCATCCTCCTTGCCTTCCCCAGGGACCTACACTCGCCAGGTGCCAGGCTGTGTGCTGGCACCGGAGCTCTGGGCTGGGTGCAGACAGTGATCTCTGCCCTGAGGAGCTCACAGTCTTCCCAGTCTGATGGAAGAAGCAGCCACGAAGGCCCAGCATCACCATGCAGGGGTGAAGCAATGCTGGGCAGGCACACTGGCTCTTCCAGGCACCCCATTCTCTCTGGTGGTTCTGACCCCCAGGCCTGCCTGCCCACCCTGACTCTATCTCTGGCCAGACCACACTTCTGAGCATCAGTCATGTTCAGGGGCCTCCCGAACACAATATCTCCCAGGCTCCTCCAACTCCACACAGTCACCACTGAATTCCCCATCTGCCTCTTGGCCTTGACCCTCAGCCAAGCTGCCTTCTCCCCTTAGGAGTGGCAGCACCACTCCTCCATTAATGGGGTCCCAAACCAGCGATCAGATCTGGTTTCTCCTTCCCCCACCCCAAACCCATGCAGTCAACTCAAATTCAGCCAGGCCTGCCTGCAAACTGGCTTCAAACCTTTCCTCTCCTCTCCACCTTCCCCACTGTGCTATGCTGGCCTTCCCTCCATCCCCCAAGGCTGGTTCCCCAGACCCTTCGCAGGTCTTCCTGCCTCCACACTCCCCCAATCCCATCCATCTAACACCCACCATCAGGGTAATCCTCCAGCTGCTCAAGCATAACCTCAGAAGGCTTCTGTGGGTCTCCACTACTCACAAAATAAACCCAGGCTCGTTAACCTGGTGTTCAACGCTTTTCTGCCAACAGCTAGTATCCACTCCTTATTCCGCACATAATTCCCTCCACCTCCTTCCCCACCCTCACGCATACACTGGCTCAGCCACCCATCCTCTACTGTGTCCTTGAAGACCTATAAGGTGGGAAAACAACAACAGCAAAAACGAGTTAACTGCTCTGCTCAGTAATAATAGTATTGTATGAGTTTCACTAGCTCAGTTAAGATTCCAGAATGAGGCCAGGTGCAGTGGTTCATGCCTGTAATCCTGACATTTTGGGAGGCCAAGGTGGGAGGATCACTCGAGCCCAGTAGTTTGAGATGAGCCTGGACAATATAGCGAGACTTCTTGTCTCCAAAAAAAAAAAAAAAAAAAATGAAAAATTAGCCAAGCATGGTGGTGCATGCCCGTAGTCCCAGCTACTTGGAAGGCTGAAATGGGAGGATTGCTTAAGCTCAGAAGGTTGAGGCTGCAGTGAGCCCAGATTGTATCACTGCACTCCAGCCTGGGTGACAGAGCAAGACCTTGTCTAAAAAAAATCTAGAATGGACTATAAAGGGATGTTCTAAGAGCATCTAAAAAGAAGAAGTGGTAAATCCAGGAGAGCAATGGGGTTGCTAGGAGAAGGCCACATCAGGCTCATGCCTGTAATCCCAGAACTTTGGGAGGCCGAGGTGGGAAGATGACTTGAGATCAGGAGTTCGAGACCGGCCTGGCCAACATGGCAAAACCCCGTCTCTGCTAAAAATACAAAAATTAGCCGGGCGTGGTGGCAGTTGCCTGTAATCCCAGCTATTGGGGAGACTGAGACAGGAAAATCACTTGAACCCGGGAGGTGGATGTTGCAGTGAGCCAAGATCATGCCACTGCACTCTAGCCTGGGCAACACAGCAAGACTCTGTCTCAAAAAAAAAAAAAAACAAGAAAAGAAAAGACCACATCAGATTGGTCCATGTCCTTGTCCACAGGGTGACTAGCCCAATAGGTCAGAGAAGTGAGGCTGTAAGATGGGATCTAGGGTCCTGTGAAGTGCATGGTGAGATCCCCAGGACATGCTCAGGCAAGATGGGGAAATGTGGGATGGACAAAGACACAAGCAAATAACCCCACGACTACAGCCAATGTCCACGGGTGGGTGGGGGTGGGATCTCCACGGAGTGCCCCAAGCTCCATCCTGTTCAGCTGTATTTCACTTCCTTGTGCATGAAGGTAGAGGTGGCACCTTCGCAGGTCCCACAGAGTGTGAGCAAGAGAGCTCCGCTGGGTCCAGAGCCCAGGCAAGGAGAGAGGAGCCCGGTCGTGTCAAGGCAATGTGTCCAGGACCCATAGGGGCTCTCATATTTGAGTCCTAGACACGGAAAGGAGAGTCTCAGGCTACCCAGGGTGTGTGGGAAAAGGGGCCATGGTGGGGGGAGAGGGAGGGACCACTAAAGGGGCTTTTCCTCTGCTGCTAAGCACTTTCCTCACAGGCTCTGTGACACAGGACGAAAGTGGGGCTCCCGCAGGTTGCAGCACCTGTGCATGGTCACCTGGTCGATGAGCAGCAGGGCCAGAGCACCAACCCAGGATGTGCTGCTGTTCTAGGCTGCCTCCCATCTGGGCAGCAGCCTCCACAGCCTACAGACGAGCAGGGTTCATGGTTTTTTTCTACCTGGAACAGATCACAGAGTTGGAAGGGAGAGGAGTCACCCCCTCAGCCCTGGGGCAGCCCCCAGCACTCTCCAAGAACCCCGGGGCTCTGGGCAGCAGAGTTTGAGCACTGGGTCTAGGGTGAAGTGAATAGCCCAGGTGGCTGGTTTTGCCTCTGTGAGAGCAGCCCAGGAGAGCAGCCAGCCGAGGAGCTGCCTGAAGCTGGAGGGGCCAGGCTGGCTGACCAAGGAGAAGCATCGGGAGCAGCCGAGAGGGGCTGCACCTGATGCTGGGGGCAGGAGGGGGCTGCGAAGAGCTCCCTGTTGCTGACTGCCCACCTCTGCAGGGCTGATTGGAGGGGGGAGTAGAGGGAGCTGGGGGGTAGCACATAAAGGCTGATTCTGAGGAAGGACCTTCTCGGAGTTAGAGTTCTGCAAGGATGAGTGAGTTTCCCATCCCTGGAGATGGCCAACTGGGTGAACCCTGCGGGGAGAAATTACAGAGGGAATCCAGGCATTGCTGGACACACTGGGCCTTTGAGGGTCCTTGCAACCTGGAAATTCTGTGATGCTGTTGCATAAGCTGTTCCCACCATCTGGAATATGCCGTTTCCTCGAATTCCACCTCCACACTCAAGTCAAACCTTTCCTCTTGCGGGGTGTCTCCCCAAAGCCACCCGTCGTCCCTCATCTCATTTTCTCTGGCTCCTGCGTTGTAAACTAGACACCCTATGGAACAGAAGAGAGTCAAATCAAATGCAATTGCAGGAAATTGACTAGAACCAGGGAAAACAATAGCACACACTTGTACAGCACCCACTAGTACCAGGCACTGGTCCCCAGGTACGCAGACATGGACCTGTTTAACCCTCACAACCATGATTGGCATAGGTATCGTGTTGGCGCCATGTTCCAGATGAGGGCAGCTGGGGACCAGGAGGAGAAGTGACCTGCCTAAGGCAATGCAGCCAGGGCCAGGGGAAGAGCTGGGATTTGAACCCAGGCAGTCTGGCTCCGGAGTCCATACTCTGAATCACTGCCTTGAGGCTGTCAGGACGATAACATGAGCCAATGCTATGAGAACACAGAGCAGAGCCGGCACTTAGTAGGCCCTCGGCACTCCCGAGGCCCGTCTCCCTTTGTCTCTGCCCCTGAGTGTGCCCACCACTGTCCCTGCCCTGCCCAGCTCTGCCGCTCCCTGCTGCTCATCCTCTCTGGCTTTGTCTAGCTCTCCCTGCCCCTGTGTGTCACTCTATGTCTGCCTCCCTGTTCTTCTCCCTCCCCTGCCCTGTCTTTTGCTCTGTGTCCTTGTCTGTCCTTCTGTCCTCTCTGCGTCTTCCTGTCCCTTTCCCACCAGCCCCCACCGCGTGGACCCCGCTGACTCGTGCTTCTGCTTTCCCCGTATCCCTGGCGCCTCTCATCATCAACGCGTCCTTTGTCTTTACAAGCCGGCCTGGTCTCTCTCCATCTCTCCCTCCATTTACGAGCCTGTGTGTTAGTGGACAGGGCAGCCGATGGAGGCCACTCACTAGTGACCCATCTCTGTGATCACCTCATTATTTATCACCAGGGACGCCAGTGTTTCCATAAATTACCCCGACCTGGAGCCGCCCACGCTGGAATCAATAGTCGCCTCTCGCCTAATACCCAATTATTAATAACCACGGGGGGAAGGGTGGCCAGACATGGCCAGACATGGCACTCCAGGTTCTTGCCTGGCAGGGGGAGGGGCGGGCTGGGAGGGTGCTGGCCCCCATGCTGCAAGATGCCAGCACAGGGCAAGAGGCGGGGCCTGGAGAAGGACAGGGTCCCCACATTCTCTCTAGGACTGGGCGATAAAATCTGAGACATGGTTCCACCCTGAGGGCAGAGGGAGACACAGAGCCCCATCTTTAGGGTCCTCTAGTCTGAGGACAGGAGACCTGGGCAAGCAGTGAAGTCTGCCCTTTTAGGACCCACCGGGGCCCCTAGCCATAAGGGTGCACCTTCCCCAGAGAGGAGAGCTTCATCCTGCAGGCAGACGAAAGACTACCAGAGGCAGGTGCTGGAGTGGGGCTTTGGTTCCACCACGGCACGGGGGTCAAGAGGTAATTTTCCAGCCTTGCCCCCCGGCCCTGCAACACACACTTGGAGCCCTGCAGGTACATCTGGGTAAAGATCTGAACCTGCAGGAGCTGGTGCTTGGTGGGGTGGAGGCATGGCAGGAAGGACAGGAGGAGGAGCAGGACACCTTCAGGGGATCTACACCTGCTGGAGCCCGAGGCTGGGGGCTGGGGAGCAAATCAGAACAGCTGTCCATGCACATGATGGTGGGAGAGGCAAGGCCAGTGGAGGGAGGCCAAGCCCTCAGTGTATCCTGATACCCAGATATACACACGCGCTCAACCACTGACTCTCCCTTCACTGCACCAGAGGTTCAATGGACGGACACACACACACACACACACACACACAGAAACACACCTCACATGCACAAACCAGTGGCATGAAAACACTTTTGCACCGAAGGCATTCTTACAAAGCAGACAGTTACATACACACACACACGGACACCTGCACAGAGTCACTGATAAACACAGATGCGTGAGGGCACCCACACACACCCACACGCAGAAATACAAGTGCATGTTTAGGCCTATGCACACATACACCCCAGATATCCCCCCCACACACACAAACACACAGGCACCTACACACGCTGACACAATGCACACTTGCAGCCCATCCTGCATGCACACCCTTTTGTGCACACAGTGTGCACATGCAGCGACGCGGCCTCTAAGGGCATCTTGCGGAGTGAGGCTGAGGCTTCGTTCAACTCCTCCAGAGCCCAGTCGGTTCCAACACTGCCACCATGTGGCCTCAGGTGCACAGTGCACAGGCCATGAGGCTGGAACACCCGGCCGGTGGGGAGGAAGTCTCGCCCCAAATCTTGGGTCCCTCCATCTAGTTGAGCCGGACTGCCATTTGGCCACTTCCCAGTGAAACCGAACACAGTCCTGGAGAACTGGGTCAGACTGTGTGACAGCTGGAGCCTGCTACTGTGTGCCATTGCTGTCCATCCAGCAGGACTGGCACCATGGCCTGTCTTTGCAACCCATGGCTGGTGACACGTGGTAGGCAGGCGGCCCCCATGTTAGTGTAGACTTGGTGCCAAGTTGTTTAAACTCTCCCAGAGAGACTGGGGTTTAATCCCGACCTGCAATGTAATCATTAGTTCACCCATCAGAGTATCGAGGCTGTAATCTGTGTCGGTGTACGATGCTAGGTTGAAATTATGGTGAGCAACAGACAGTTGCCTCTCCTAAATGTCAGGGGGCCCAACACTGAAGAGATAACACAACAAATATTTATCAGGTTACACCATAGAAAACTGACATTGGTGTAGGTCTAAAATGGTCAACCACTAGCAGAGTATTCACGCAAGATCCTTTGATTCACCCTAATGATGGCAAGTGTCATACGGTTACAGAACAGGGCAGTGGGGCTTAACCTGGGGGTGGAATGGCAGGGAAGGCTTCCTTGAGAGGAACTTGACTCTAAGCTGAACTTGAAATGATGAGTAGTGCTGAAGTTGCTCACAGGGTGGGAAGAGCTGTGCAAAGGCCCTGAGGCAGGAGAGAACTAGCATATTGTGGAAACTGAGAGAAAGCCAGTGTGCTTAGAACCCAGCACCAAAGGTGAGGGGCATGAGTAAAGCCAGAAGGATTGGAGAACCAGGAGCTCCAGGCAGGATCCAAAGTTTAGGGCTTGGGACTATTTAGTACTTGGGACTTTTTTCCTCCCAACAGCACCAGGGAGAGGCTCGCTGAAGAAGAGTGTAAGCATGGGAATGTCATACTCAGCTTGGTGATTTCAAAAGCCCACTCTGGCTGCAGAGTGGAGAAGGACTGAGTGATGGGGTGGGGAGTACAAGCTGTTACCCACATCCAGGTGAGAGATGGCAGTGGGGAGAAGTGCACAGAGCCAAGATCTTGGTCCAGCTGCTCTCTGAGTCCAGGTTTTGTCCTCTGTAAAGTGGGCTGTAATTTCTACCTTGCAATGAGGATGAAATAAGAAAATGAATATAAAGCACTTGGTAGGTGTCTGGCACATAAGGAGTACTCAGCAAATGGCAGCTGTGATTCCTCATCTTATCATCTTATTATTAGAAAGCACAGAGGACCTGTCCCCCTGCCCTCGCTGTGGGCTTCCAGTGGTCTGTGCCACTCGGGGCCAAGCTCACAGATGGCGCCCAGAGCCCGTGGAGGCACAGATGTTCTCGCTTTTGTTCTCAGAGGCCCTGGAGCCCTCAGGTGCCCCCATGCTCCTCAATTTACACTCGAGGTCTCCCCAGGCACGAGCACTCTTAGGGAGTTGGTGCCTGGGAGGACCTTGCCAAGGTTTTCTCTCCTCCTAGATACTGCAAGGAGCTGAGGCAGACACCCAGCCACACAGGCCTGCCAAGGACGTTCATGATCTTGTAGAGATGGGGAAACTGAGGCTCAGGACAGTACATCACACACTGAGTAGCAGTGCTGGGATTTGAGACCACCCTGACTCCCAAAACTGTGCTTTTTAATTTTTTGATCTGAGGTGCAGAAACTTGAGTTAATCACACATCTCAGTTCCCGGCAGACTATTCATGCAGGATCCGTCTCCTGACTTGTTATTACTAAAAAATCGATACGTGTCAATCATTCCCGGAGTCTTATTTTGCACCCGGCTCAGTGACAGGGCCCACACGGGCACATCCACAGGTGGTTCAGCGGCAGGTCCTGTCCTTGGGGAGCATGTGAGCTGGCGACAGTCAACTCTGGGCAAAGAACTTCCACTCTCCTGCCCGGAAGTGCTGATTTAAGGAATTTATCCAAGGAAAACAAGGACGAGGGTCTATAAAGGTGTTTGCATCAGACTGATAACAAAGATTTCATGCCCTTCAGTGAGGAATAAATGCATTATGATATATCCGTCCAGTGGAATATTATGTATCTATTAAAACTGGTGGCAAGAGCATTCCTTTATTGATGTGGAAAGATGGCTACACTTTGTTATTCAGATTTTTTAAAAAATAGGTCATATAACAGTGTTCATAGAGATTTCCATTTTGAAAAACATAGATAATACATGCATATATTTTCTTTATTCTAAGATGCACATTTTTTAACATTTGAACATTTCTAAAATCAGGATGTGCATTGCAATTAATGGATATGTTTAATGCAGTAGTTCTTTTCTCCAAAAGAGCCGTGTAATTAAATCAGTGATGCATCCCCCAATCAGTGTTGTCCCAGAATCAAGAAAAACATATATATACATACACACATAGGACAAATTCCAGAAAGACAGCAACCAAAATGCTAAAAGTCATTAAATCTAGGTGATTTCCACTTTCTTCATCAACCTTCTGTACTGTCTGGGTTTTATAAACTGAACATGAATTATTTTTATAATTAGAAAAAAATCCCCCATTTCCATATTGAAAAACAAAACAAAGTCTCAGGTCAAAAAAAGTCCAAGCTTCTCATACACAGCAGGCCAGAATACTCGCTAAACAGAGCCCCAGAAGCAGGGGACGGGAACCAAGGGGACTTGGCAGCCTGGTTGTAAAGGAGCTGGGCGTCCTAACACAGGAGGGATCTGGGTAGATGGGGAACAGGTTTAGACCCTGCAAGCCGAGGAGACAGTCTAAAAGGAGGCCTGGGGATCCACAGCATTCCCTTCGGGTCTGGAGGGAAATGGTGTGACCGAGGCCAGGCAGATGGCAGTGGTAGTAGTTAGAATAACAACCCTAGCTGACATTTATTGAGTGCTTACTCCATGCTGGGTACTGCTCTAAGCATTTCATACGCATTTCCTTATCGTAACAGACTGCCTTGTATCCCCGCAAGATGCATATGTTGATGTCCTAACCCCCAGTGTCTTAGAGTGTGATCGCATCTGGAGATAAGGTCTTTAAAGAGGTGATAAGGTTGAAATGAAATCACTAGGGTGGACCCTAATCCAGTATAACTGGAGTCTTTATAAGAAGAGGAGATTAGGACACACACATCAACAGACAGAAGAACACGCAAAAGCACAAGGAGGAGAAGACGGCCATCCACAAGCCAGGAAGAGAGACCTCAGAAGGAACCAACCCCTGCTGGCACCTTGACCTCAGCCTTCTAGCCTTCGGAATAGTGAGAAAATACATTTCTGTTGTTTAAGACACCCAGTCCGTTGCTCTTCGTGATGACAGTCCTAGCAAACTAATATACTTCTTTACCCCACAACAACCCCGTGGGGGTGGTTGTTTCAGTTATCTCTTGCTGCGTAACAAGCTGCCCCAACACTTTGTAGCTCAAGATATCAATAATAATTTGCTTTGCTCTGGAGCTTGGCAAGGTCAGCTTATCTACGCTCTGCATTGCTGGGCAGACGACATTCAGGATGGCTCATGCATGTGACTCACATGACAAGCTGGTGCTGTGAGCCAGACACTTATTGTGGCCTCTGCATGTGGCTGCTTGGCCTCCTCACAGCATGGTCACTGGATTCCAACAGTGGGCATCCCAAGAGAACCCGATGAAGTACGTGGCATTCTTATGACCGAACCTTGGGAGTCTTGTAGTGTCACTGGTGCTACATCTATCAAGGCAGTGACAAAAGTCCTCCCAAGTTCAGGGCAAGGGACCACTGTCCCCACTATCCCCTGGGAAGAGTGGCAATGCTCTTGTAAGAAGACCTTGTGGGATGGGATATATATTGTAGCTGACATCTTTGGAAAATGCACTCCATCATGATAGGTACTGTAATTATCCCCATGTTACAGGTGAGGAAATGCAGGTGGAGAGAGAATTTAAGGGACAGGCTAAGATCATGCAGCTTGTAAGTGGTGGCATTGGGTGGGTTGGTGCTGGATCATGAAAGGCCTTGAATGCCAAATCCAAGGTTGAGGTTTAAAGTCGGTGCACAATAGAGAGCCAGTGAGCTTTTGGAAGCAGAGAATGAAATCATTAGGTCTGTGTTCAAGGAAAATCGTTCTGGCTGCAGGATAGAAAAAGGAAGAAGGATAATCTGGAGGCAAGAGGAGGCCGGGGCCACAGTGCTAGGGAGGGGATGTGGACCAATCCAGGGCAGTGCTTGGGGGCTGGAGGGAAGGGCCCCGCTGCTGCTTCTAGGCAGGAGGGCCTCTGGGTGATGAGTAGCACCGACCCCACTCCTCTGCGGACCAGCTGAGGTCCCCGCTCCCTTGGCTTCCCAAGATCCACCGTCTCATAAGATATCTGTGGGCCCTCCTTCTTCAGGGCGTCTGGCGAGGGCCCTGCTGGGTTTGATCTCACTGCACAAAGCCAGCACATAACAGGTCCTTAGTGTTTGCCGAATGAGCAAATGGTGAGTGAATGAATTAATGAGTGGGAGACAGGCCGTAAAAGAAAACTGATAAACTAAGGGAGAAAAAAAGCCAAATATACCTTAACCATGCAACTTCACGGAATCACAGATCTGGGGGGACTAACTGGGTGGTGACTAGAAGCATGGCCAGAATGTGGGCGGGTGGGTGGAGGCAGGAGTTTAAGAGGCCTCTTGAAGCTGTCCCAGGAGAAAGACCAGAGCCGGGATGGGGCTGAGCCCTGATTGGATATAATGGGTGTTCATCGCGGGTGTTCCACCAATGAGGCAATCAGCTCTTGCGCCGCGTCCGCAAAGGCGAGATTCCGCGCGGGTTTGAATCCCTGCTCTGCGACCCATTCACAGAGATGTCTCGAGCGCAAGCCTTCTCTGCAGTTTTCTCAGCTGCACCGTGGAGGTGAGAGCGGCACAGCCCTCCCCTGGTAGCAATGCGGACCTGGGAGGCACTGGGTGAAAAGCACCAGCTTCGGTCGGGCTGGAATTAGGGGCTACTGGGGACTCCTGGCCGGGGCCATGGCCCCGCAGTGGCGTGTGCTGGAGTAGTGGTCCTCTCACTTTTCTTCCCCGCCACCGGACTGGGAGCTCCTGACGGGCAGAGACTGTGTCCCAGGGCTCATCCCAGGGCTGGCAGGAGGAGGACTTGGAAAGGTCTAGGGTGTTAGCTTCAAGAACGGGTGCACTTCCCTAGGGGGCTGTTCACAAAGGGACGCAGAGCATGGAGGGGCAGCCAGGCCTCCACTATCTCATGCAGCCTGCCCCATCGGCAGACCCTGTCTGGATGCCAGCCGGGAAACCCCGGGGCCACAGAAACGCCGCAGCAGAGCCAGCCAGGCCCATGGGAAACGGGTCAAAGGCAAATGAGGGACTTCCAGCGGCTAGGAACCAGAGAGAGAGGAGGCAGGGAGGGGACACCTGGGTGGACAGAACACCTACAACATGCCAGGAGGAAGTCATGTTCTCCTCCCCATTTTACAGATGGGAAAATTGTGAGCTTTGTCCTGTATTACTCCACGGAGACTTCGAGGAGGGGAAGGAGGGAGACGTGGATAAGGCGCAGGGTGGGCCGTCCCCGGCAGCAGCATCCTGGGATCAGAGAACGGCCAGCTGTGGTCTCCACGTCCTTGCACCCCAGGTTCTGTGCCTCAAGCACCCTGGCTTGGGCTTCCCCTGGGTTGGGCCTCTAAGTTTCCTCTGAGGGGCATTCCTTCTGGGTTCACCATTCAGATCAACCTAGGCTGACAGCCAAGAAAGAGTAGATTTCTCTCTTCTGTGCTTGAGGGGCAGAGACAGTGGGGGTCACTGGTACCCTGGAGGATGGGGCCAGTTCAGAGATCCTTGTGAGTGAACATCAGTGAGACAGGATCACAGGACAGGCTGGTGGCTCCCATATTCCTGCCTTCTCTCGGGGCCAGATTCACCTTCAGATTCCAGGGCCCACACCCCTGTGTGCCAGCATGACCTGGAAGGAATTCCAAATAGTCCCAAGGGTTCCCGGACCTAAACCTGGGGCTATGCACTGGGCTTTGGGCTCAAGCTGAACTCACCCCCCGTCTTCTGCCTCATGTCATCTTCACCCAACTAGGATCCCTGCTGGTCACCGCTCAGCCCCTTGCCTGCCCTGGTCAGGGCAGGAAGCTCGTCTGGTGCCAGCAATAGGCACCAGAATTGGCCACACTGCCCTAAGGCCATCAGCAGCCCCGCAGGACCCCAGCCTTGCCCATGCCCTCTCCAGCTGGCTCAGCTCAAGGCCAAGCTCTCATAGCCCTTTGGACACTGATTCAAACAGCTCCCCGTCCTGCAGCCTGGCCTACAGCCAGGCCAGGTCCTGCAACGTTCCCCACCTCCAACCCCCTCAAACCAGCCTGTTCAGAGCCCCCGTGCCCCACCTTCCCCCAAAGCCTGCCTCCCCTGATTTCTGTTGGATTTGACATTCGCCCTGTGGCCCAGACGCCCAGGACCTCCCACAGCCCTGCCTGGGGACCCAGCCCGGGTTCCAGCTGGCTGGCGAGCCCAGCCAAGCATCACCGCTCCCGCGACATCCCTGAGTGACAGGAAACAACTCGCTCCTTCCAAGAGGCGAAGCTCTGACAAACACTCACTAGGAAATAATAAAGTGGCAAAATAATTCTGCATCGGACACACTTACCAGAGCAGAAAGCGTCTGCGGAGGAGACAACATCTTGTACCATCTATCTTCCTTAAATCCCCACGCTGTGACAAAGTGGAGGGCGAAATCATGATGAATGATCGGACACATTTAGCCAGTACCTGTGCTCTGTAACGAGCGTGGCCCGGGAAAGGGGCCCTAATGAAGATCTGTGCCCCCGCCCCAAACCGGGCCTCGTCGGAAACAAGTCTTTATTACGAAATTGGCGCCTAGTTTTCATACCACGCAGGATGGAGGCGCAAGGTGTGACATGAATTAACGCCGGCACCTGCAGGGTCAGCCCAGCCCTCGCTGGCAGTACAGAGACAAACGGGTTCGGCTCCCGCCACCACCCTGCGTCTGGTTGACAAGGCGCCAGTCGCCTTCTGATTGTGCGGGAACACGCCTCGGTTTTGTTCCTACCCGGCCCGCCATCATTTATTCTGCTGCCTCATTTGAATATGATGAATACTGTAGTCCTTTATTTGTTCACAACAACCAAATAATTGTAGATCTGTGGGCTTCGGGGCAATTAATCACACTTTTCCCTCCACCAATCCACTATAAACATGACATTGAACAATAAAGTACATTAACCTCTGCTTTGCACAAAACTTTGCTTATTTAAACACCGCAAGGTTATTTGTTTTCCTTCTTGCCAGGCCCCTGCCATGAAGAAGAGGTAGTGCGGAGAGAAGGCCCACCCCATACTGGGCAACCACACCAGCCCAGCCCAGCCCCCAGCTCAGCCAGGCCCGGGGCCTGGTGTTAGGAGCGAGCAGGTGTGGCTGCAGGCCCTGGAGTGGGCATCCCGGCAGGACCTGAGTCTGTGTATACGTGTGTGTAAGCATGTGTGCACATTTGTGTGTGTATGCACAGCTGTCACTATGCACATACTTGTGTGAATGTGTCTGTATTGCACATGTGTTCCTGTGCATATATATGTTTATATATGTCTGGTCTCAGAATAGAGGTTCTGAGGAAAAAGTCTCAGTGTGTGTGTGTGTGTGTGTGTACTTATAAGCGTTCTTGTTTGCACATGTGTGGCCATTTTAAAATACGGCTGCAAATTATTTCACATCCTTCCCATCAAGAGGTGGGATCTATGTCCTCCCCTCCTTGAATCGGGGTAGACTTGTGACTGCTTTGACCAAATCTCACTGAGGTCAAAAAAGGCCACGCAGCCTTCGCTTTGTTCATGGGAACACTTACTCTTGGAGTCCTGAGTTGCCATTTAAGAATCCCAGCTACTCCGAGGCTACCATGCAAAAGAGGCCACATGGAGAGGCCCTGAGATCTCAAGGAGAGAGACAGAGAGAGAAAGAGATGCCAGATGAGTACCCAGCCATTCAAGACATCCCAGCCCAAGCACCAGACATGTGAGTGAAGACACCTCCAGCCATTCCATTCTTCCCCGTGGAGGATCCAGATGTGTTGCAGCAGGGACAGGCCATTCCCACTGCATCCTGCCTGAATTCTCGCCTCACAGAATCCATGAGCATAGTAGAAGGGTGTTGCTTCATGGCACCAAGATTGGGGTGGCTTGCTATGTAGCAATAGATAATAGGGCTGAAAGTCTGTGCAATGTGTGCATGTGCATGCATTTGGGGGTGCGTACATGAGCAAGTGATGTATGTGAGCAGTACATATATGTGCACCGTGCATCCAAGTCTTCACTCGGCACCTTACTGAACACCTTCTGGGCCAGTCTTTTTCTAGGCATGTGGGATACATCAGTGACCAAAGCAAAGGCCATGTCCTCATGGAACTTGACTTCCAACAGATGGAGATAGACAATAAATAATAAACTAAAGAAAAAGTTAAATTAGATGGCAAGTTATAAGGTGATAACTACTATGGAAAAAGGGAAAGCCAGAGCTGGGTGTGGGGATCAAGAGAGCTGGAGACTGGGGGTGGGTCACAGTTTTCTACAGGGTGGTAAGGGCAGGCCTCTTTGAAAAGACGGCATTGGAAAAATCCTCGAAGGGCATGAAAGAGTTTGTGTATAGGTTTAATTATGCCCCTGAAAATCTCCCCCAAAATGTTGAATTTCTAACCTTCAGAGTTTCAGAATGTGACAAATATTATTTGGAAATACGGTTGTTGCAGATACAGTTAGCTGAGATAAGACCACACTGGAATAGGGTGGGGGCTTAATCTAATATAACTGGTGTCCTTGTGAAGAGAAGAGACACAGAGACAGAGACACATGGGGAAAAGACCATGTGAACACAAAGGCAGAGATGGGAGTGATTCATCTAGGGGCGAAGGAACACCAAGGGCTGCCAGCAAATACCAGAAATTGGAGCCAGGCATGGTGGCTCACACCTGTAATCCTAACAGTTTGGGAGGCCGAAGCAGGAGGATCGCTGGAGCCTAGGAATTGGAGACCAGCCTGGGCAACATGGTGAGACCCTGTCACTACAAAAAATTAAAAAATTAACTGGGCACAGTGGCATGCGCTGGTGATCCCAGCTACTTGGGAGGCTGAGGTGGGAGGATCGCTTGAACCCAGGTGATCAAGGCTGCAGTGAGCCAAGATTGCACCACTGCACTCCAACCTGGGCAACAGAGCACGACCCGGTCTCAAAACAAGAAACAAAGGAGGAGGAGTTGGAGGGGGAAAGGAGGATCATCCCCATAGATATATTCCAAGGAAAGATGGCCTGGCAGACACCTTGATCTTGGACTTCTAGCATCCAGAGCTGTGAGACAGTAAATTCCTGTTGTTTTAAGCCATCCAGTTTGCAGTACTTTGTCACACAGCCCTAGCAGACTAATACAGTGAGTGACATGGAGATCTGGGAGAGGAGCAGTCTGGGCAGGAGGATCAGCCAGTGTGAGGGCCCTGCAATGGGCAGAGCAGCAGGTTCAAGGATCAACATAGAAGTGGGTGGGCAGGGAGAGAAGAGGAGGAGACGGGTGAGCCAGGTGACAGCGGCTGATTCACACAGCCTTGAGCCATTGTAGGGACTTGGCTTTCACTGTGGGTGAAACAGAGCTTTGCAAGGTTCTGAGCATCATCTTTTCTAATCAGGATTGAAAAGGCTCTCTCAGTGCTTTGAGAATAGACTCTGGGGTTGAGGGCAGATTAGGGAGAACAATTAGGAGCCTGGTGCGATAATCCAGTGATCCATGTGTTGGCTTGGACCAGGTGGTGGTGGTGGAGGTGGTGAGAGGTGGTTTATTATGGATATATTTTAGGGGTCCAGACAACAGAACTCCCAGATGCATTGGAATGTGGGGTGTGAGAGAGAAATCAAGGAGGACTCCAAGATCCCTGGCTTGAGAAACGGGAAGGAGAGAGTCATGATCAGCCAAAATGGAGAAGGCTATGGAAGGATCAGGTTTGGGATTGGGATAGACCAGGAAATGTGAGTATATATCATCATATGCATTTATGTGTATGTGAGAGTGCATAAGTGTGTATGTATGTGTGTGTCTGCATGTATCTTTGGACGCATTATGCACTCAGATAGGTCTAGGTGCTTTTGTATGTGTCTACTGATGGATATTTTTGTCTTTAAGAAGAATTTAGGCCAGGCACAGTGGTTCACGCCTGTAATCTCAGCACTTTGGGAGGCTGAGGAGGGCAGATGACTTCAGGTCAGGAGTTCGAGACCAGCCTGGCCAACATAGTGAAACCCATCCCTACTAAAAATACAAAAATTAGCCGGGCATGGTGGCAGGCACTTCTAATCCCAGCTACTCAGGATGCTGAGGCAGGAGAATACTTGAACTTGGGAGGCAGAGGTTGCAGTGAGCCAAGATTGTGCCACTGCACTCCAGCCTGGGCTACAAAGCAAGACTCCTTCTAAAAAAAAAAAAAAGAAAGAAAGAAAAAGGAGAATCTAAATGAGTACCTGCAATGTGTTTGCATATGTGTGTGCATTTATGTGACTTTTTGTAGTGCGTGTACCTGAGGAGTGTATGTGTATATCCGTGGAGGGGTGTATGTGTGTGCATGTGTGCATGTGTGCATGTGTGTGTGAAGTGCTCCAGAGAGACAGTGCAGGGAGGCCAGTCTCCTGTCAATGGACTTGTCTTGGGTGGACAGGATGGAGGTGGGGTTTACATAGGCAGGGCTGTACTCAAAAACCTCTTTGAAGCCAGACCCCAGGGCAGGGAGAGTCTGTTCATCCAGGTTCTCATTGAGAAGGAGGTGGTGAAAGAGAGGTAGGCCTCCCATGGATGGGCACAGAGCTCCAGCCGCACCAGGTGGTACCCACATGCCAACAAGGGGGGAATTGGTCAAGTGGATTGGGAGTCTCCACAGGATGGAATGTAGGTTTGCCTTCAAAATATGGCATCTTTAAGAAATAGTTGGCTGGGTGTGGTGACTCATGCCTGTAATCCCAGTGCTTTGGGAGATCAAGGCAGGAGGATCACTTGAGGCCAGGAATTTGAGAACAGCCTGGGCAATATTGTGAGACCCCCATCACTACAAAAAGAAAGAAAGAAAGAAAATTACCTAGGCATGGTGGCACATACCTGCAGTCCTAGCTATTTGGGAGGCTGAGGCAGGAAGATCTCTAGAGCTCAGGGGTTTGAGGCTGCAGTGAACCATGATCACACCACTGCACTCCAGCCTGGGTGACAGAGCAAGACCCTGTCAAAAAAAAGGAAGAAAGAAAGAAAGAAAGAAAGAAAGAAAGAAAGAAAGAAAGAAAGAAAGAAAGAAAGAAAGGAAAAGAAAGGAAGAAAAAGAAAAGAAAGAAAAGAAAGAGAAAGAAAGAAAGAGAAAGAAAGAAAGAGAAAGAAAGAGAAAGAAAGAAAGAAAGAGAAAGAAAGAGAAAGAAAGAAAGAAAGAAAGAAAGAAAGAAAGAAAGAAAGAAAGAAAGAAAGAAAAGGAAAGAGTTAATTATTTGGGAAAAAAATGTCCCAAAAGAATAATAAACTTTGATAAGAGCTAATGAAGTTCTTCACAAAGAGAAGCCATCTAATGGATACTCCCTCAACTCATAGCTGCCAAACATCTTGGCTATAGGATCTGTACCCATACTATACCATCTTTGCTTCCCACCAGGCTGAACGGAGGATCTTCCCCTACCCATCTCTGAGGTACCCCCTCTCTCCCAGTGGAAACTCATTCCACCTATCAATCACTGTGCCCCTCACTGCAGCTGCCAGGTTGGGCATGGCATCATTGCTAGAGTAGATTAATAAAGCCTCAGGTACATGGTATGTGGCCATTCACCTCATGAACACATTCTTTTCTATTCCAATCAAAAAGAGGATCTGAAACAGACTGCAATAGTTATTTGTAGTTTTGTAGTTTTGCCCAGGGGCTATATTAACTCTTCCATCCCCTGTCATAAAATTGTCCAAGGAGATACAGACTGCCTCCAGATTGCAAAGAACATCACATTGATCCATTACATCAATGATATCATGCTGATACAGACAAGCAAAAAGTGCTAGCTCTTTGGAGGTCTTGGGAAGACACAGGCACACCAGAAGGTGGGCATGTATTTATAATTAGTGTAAACGGTATTGTATAACTTTGCCATTCTCTTACTAATTGTTTTTCAATTGGCACTATGTTTTTAAGATCTATTCATGTTGCTATGTGTACATATATGATCCTTTGCTTCATAATAGTGGGGGCCAAACCAGGTGGCTACTGTCTGTCCTCCTCCCACAAATCTGCAACAGAAATCCTTGTAGATTTCCCAGTGTACAGCTGTGTTAGAATTTCCTTGAATCCTAGGGTACCTATGTGCTTAATTTGCATAAGTAATGTGGAATCACTCTCCAAAAAGGCCTTACCAATTTACACTCTCATCAGCCATGTGTGAGGAATCCTATCTTCCTTATTTCTACCATTAATTGGTATTACCCAGCTTTCTAGTTTTTGCCAGTCTAAGGTGTAAAGTGATATCTCATTTTAATTTGCATTTCTCTGACTGCTAATGAGTTTGAGCATCACTTCATGTGCTTATTAGCTTTGGGGGTTTCCTTTTCTGTAAATTGCCTGTCATATCATTTGCCCATTATTCTATTGGAGTTGATGTCCTCTTGTTGTTGCTTTGCAGAGCTCCTTGTATACTCTAGGTGTTAATCCCTTGTCAATTTTAGACTTAAAAAAATCTTAATCCTATCATCTGACGCTTAATTGGTTTACGTTCTTTTTTTGTTAAACACAGTTTCTTAATTTTGATGTAATCAAATTCAGCAAATTTGTGCATTGTGGCTTGTGCTTTTAAAGTTTTGTTAAACAAGCCTCCTTCCCTTTCCTAAGCCCAAAGATATCCTTCCACATTTGTGTCTATTAACTCTATGCTTTATAACTTTCACATTTAAATCTTTAGTGTACCTAGAGCCCCCGCCTCCCCCCGCCCCCCGCCGCACATGAGGCAAGACAGGAGTCCAGTTATAGTTTTCTTGGTAAACTGCGCCAGTTTTTCCTACTTTATGTGCAAAACAATCCATCCTTTACCCATCTATTTGCTGCAACACCTCCTTTATCCCTGTTAAGTTTCTATAGGTAGGTCTTTGGGTTCTCCATTTTTGTTTCAATGATATAATTTGTCTATTCATAGTAATTGAAAATTGTGGTGTAATTAAAAACACCAAAGTTTTAAATTACTATGGCTTTATAGTCGTTCTCAATATTTGGTGGGGCAAGTCATCCCCCCTTCATTCTTCTTTTTTTAAGTTGACTTAGTTCTTCATGGAACTTCCATTACTCCACATAATTTTTAGAGTAGATTTACCAATTTTCTTAAATACATACACACAACTGTAATTATTATTGGGATGGCAGTGAATTTATGAATTAATCTGATTAGAGTTGACTTAATTATGATATTAAATCATCCTATCCAAGAGATGTCAATTACACAAGACTTAAAGCTCAGTTCATGGAGATCTAATATGATCTTGGTTTAATTCTCAAATACTTGGTAATTTTTGTTGCTCTTAAGATGATATTTTATTTTTATTACATTTACTTACATTTAAAATTTCTTTTATTATGATTTCTTACAATTCCATACTATATTTGTCATCTTTTTTCTACTGAATTTTTAAATTATATTTTCTAGTTGATTATTGCTGATGTAGAAATCCTATTGATTTCTGTAGGTTAATCTTGTACCTGGGCAACCTTAGCTGGATTCTCATATTCATTCTAATAATTGGTCTGTAAGTTCTTTTGGTACCCATCTAGATGGGTTACGTATCTACAAATATGACAGTTTTATGTTTTTTCTTCCAGACTCCACAATCTTCCTTTCTTCCTTCCTTATAGAATTTATTGGAATCTGTAATACTATATTAAACCACTCCAGTTATGAGATACTGAGGTCTTAAAGCTATATGTCTGAAGTTTCTCTGTTCTGTGTATTATTTACTTGGGGATGTATAAACTTTATTAAATTAATTTATTTCTACTCCAAGTTTTATAAGTTTTTGTAATCCTAAAAGGTATTCAACTTTATCAAATGCTTTTTCTGCATTGATATTATCATATATTATTTTTCTCCTATTAATATATTGAATTAAATGAAAACATTTTCTGATGTTGAACTATCCTTGCATTCCTTGAATATGATGTATTATTTTTAATACACTGCTGGATTCTATTAGCAAACATTTTGTTTAGAATTTTTGCACCTATGTTTATAATAGGGCTACAGTTTTCTTTATTTGCATCATCACCATCTGGCTGTGGAATCAGGATTGTATTAGCTCCACAAAATTAGCTGGCAGACTTCTCTATTTTTCTATTTTCTGGAAAAAAAACTGGAATAAAATAGAAAATAAATATTCCTTAGAAGTTTAGTAGAATTTGTATGTAGAACCATCTGGGTCTAAGTTTTGGCAGAGAAGAGATATTGGTAGAAAGGGGAGATATTTGACTACCATTTCAATATTTTTAACATTTATTTGTTGGTTCAAGTTGATTCATATGTCTGTTCAAGTCCAATTCCCCTTGCACAAATTTTGGCATTTTGTATTTTCCTACACGTTTTTAATTTATTTTTTAATTTTTTTATCCTATACAGTTTTTATATAGATTCTTAAACTTGTTAGCATCTAGCTCTTCCTAACAGTCTTTTATCATTATTAATTTCTATCTCTTTTAATTAGATTTTTCCAAGAACAAACTTTTGGTTTTGTTCATTTTCTCCACTTTTTTCCTTCATTATGTCATTGATTAGTGGGTTTATTGTTTCTTTACCTATTTGGGGGGATTTGTGCTGTTTTATTCTTTTTATTTTTTAATTTCTTGATAAATAAATCTGTTTATTTGATGCCATAAATTTCTCACTAACTGTTGTTCTTGGCTATGCCCATAGTTTTGACAAGTACTGTTTCCATTCTCATTTACTTCTAAAATACTTCTTCAGTACATTTAGTACTATATTATACGTGGTAAATTCAGAGGCTTTGTAGCTTGTCTGCCTGGGTTTGAATCCCTGCTGTATCACTCACTAGCTGTTTAACCATGGACAAGTTACTAACCTCTCTGTGCCTTACTTTTTTCATTTAAAAACAGTCAATTTAAATGAGTATTAGCTCATGTAATGACCAATACAGAACATGCCTACATAGAGCAAGTGCTATATAATTGTTAGCTATTAAAGGTTCCAAACATATGGAACATTTTAGCTCTCCTTTAATCATTAATTTCTAGTGAGATATTGCTCTTAGACAGGGGAAGCTTCCCGGCTTCTTCTGAGACAGTGAGGGGAGAAACTGAGGGAACATGTGAGGTTGGAGAACTTGATTTATAAGAGGCACCAATCTTTAGTACCGTGGTGTGCTCTCCTGAAGGCTTTACTGCAAGGTGTGAGTGTGGAGAAGCCAGGCTGCTTTCAGGGGGGAAGACTGCAAGGTGAATGAAAAGGAAGGACAACACGACACCATGCCTGGCTAATTTTTGTATTTTCAGTAGAGACGGGGTTTCACCATGTTGGCCAGGCTGGTCTCCAACTCCTGAGCTCAGGTAATCCACCTGCCTCAGCCTCCCAAAGTGCTGGGATTACAGGTGCCCGCCACCACGCCTGGCTAATTTAGACGGGGTTTCACCATGTTGGCCAGGCTGGTCTTGAACCCCTGAGCTCAGGTGATCCACCCACCTTGGCCTCCCAAAGCTCTGGGCAACAGAGTGAGATCTTGTCTCAAAAAAGAGAGAAATCTCTATGTAAGTCTGAGCCACAAATGACAAATTGTATAATTTTGATGTTTTGCATACTAGTTAAATGTTCTTATATTTGCATTTAAAACTCTCATTGCACAGTATAAAGATGAATAGAAAAATGGATGCTAATAACTTACATTTTTAAAGTTGTTTTTACTTAGAATGACATTAAATTGTTTATTAAAAAATATCACCGGTCGCGGTGGCTCACACTTGTAATCCCAGCATTTTGGGAGGCCAAGGAGGGTGGATCACCTGAGGTCGGGAGTTCGAGACCAGCCTGACCAACATGGAGAAAGCCCGTCTCTACTAAAAATACAAAATTAGCCAGGTGTAGTGGCACATGCCTGTAATCCCAGCTACTTGGGAGGCTGAGGCAGGAGAATCGCTTGAACCCAGGAGGCAGAGGTTGCAGTGAGCTGAGATCACACCATTGTACTCCAGCCTGGACAACAAGAGTGAAACTCCATTTCAAAAACAAAAAAAAAAAACAAAAAAATATCATGACAAGCCCAGAGAGAGAGAGACCATGGAAGAAAGGAAAAGGGTTTATATTTCAGCACATTTTATACCTTTTTTCCAACGTTTCCCCTGCTTTATGAACAAGGAGCCCTGCATTTTTTATTTCCCACTGGGCTCTGCAAATTACTAGCCAGATCTAGTATCATCTCCTGAAGGTCTCACTCAGCCTTCTCAGTCTTTACTGTTTATTCACAAGCCAGACTTAAGTTACAGAGTGCTGTCTTCTTCCTGCCTTTCTCACAGACATCATTCCTCACTGAGAAGACAAGGTCCTCCTATTGAGTGGATGTGTGTGTAACGTACGAATCATGCTCACTTTGTAGCTTGATGTTTTCAAATGGTATATTATGAACACATCCCCCTTGCTAATAACCATTCTTAAACACATTTTAATAGCTAAGTATTGTTCTAACATTCTAACATTAGACCACAATTCAGTGACCCCCTGTTTTCAGCTTTTCAAAGTTATTAGCAATAGTAAATGTTCATGAATACTCAGCACACAGCAACAAAAATGTTCCTTTTACAAATCAACAAATATTGGTTGGATAAATGAAATCATAAATTCACAATAATTTTCTTAAATTCTTACAGGTATACTGTCAGGGTCAAAAAGTATGTAATTTGAACAATTTTAATATTCTCCCAAAATGTAGTACTAGTTTGAATCAGCAGTCAACAATGGATCTCACTGTTGTGAATTTTTACCAAATTCTTTAAAAAATAATCTCTTTTAATTTAACAGGCAGAATTTCCTATTATTAGTTTAATAATCATTTCTTTGATTTCTAGAGAGTCTGAACTTTGCTGGCCATTTGTATTTTGACCTCTGTGAATTATGAAGGTATTGTTTGCCTATTTGATATTGAGTATTTGTCTTTTCCTTACTGATTAGTAAGAGTTCTTTATATGTTGATACCAATTCTGTATGTCACATATATTGACAATAGGTTTTCTTACTTTGTGACTTGTTTTATAGTTTCATTTGTTCTATTAATGCTCTTTAAAGATTTTATTTTATTTATTTTTTGAGACAGAGTCTCACTCTGTCACCCAGCTAGAGTGCAGTGGCGTGATCTCGGCTCACTGCAACCTCCCCATCCCGGGTTCAAGTGATGCTCCTGCCTCAGCCTCCTGAGTAGCTGGGATTACAGGCATGGGCCACCATGCCTGGCTAATTTTTGTACTTTTAGTAGAGAAGGGGTTTCACCACATTGGCCAGATTGGTCTTGAACTCCTGACCTCAGGTAATCCACACGCCTCAGCCTCCCAAAGTGCTGGGATTACAGGCGTGAGCCACCATGCCTGGCCTAGGATTTTATTTTTAAGAAGTCAAGTTTCTCCATCTTTTTCTTTGGAGATACTTAATACCTTCTCATACAGGCTCACAAAGCCCTACCTCCACAAAGCCCCCGGCTCTACCCCTAAGAAAAGAAATATATTATCCAATATTCTTATGATTTTCTACCATTAAAAGGCGAGTTAAAGCCCTTTTTACATTATTGATATCACATTCTTTTGTAAATTTAAAGTCTGATGGACACATTTCTTAAGTTTTGTCCTGTCATTTGGCTTCCGATGTCTATGTGCCTACACACTCACACACACACAATCTTTCCCTATGTGGTCTGCTTGCTCTTTGTATTCCTTTTATGCACAGGAATGTGGTTTACGTAATGCTCTTGGTTCTCTCTTTCTGGAGATTATATTGGTTCCCTGCTATGAGCAATACTGACATCAGCTCGTGAACTCTTCCCCTATCTCTCCTTCCCTCCCCACCCAGTTTTAGTCACCGCTCTTAGGTTGGAGCTACTCTCTGTACTCTCTGTACCCTTGAGTACAGTTAAGTTTCCTTCTTGATTTGGAGGCTTCAAATGACATCCTTTCACTTCCAGCTAGTGCCTCCGAGGCAATTAGTCCCTGCACTTTGGTCCTCCTGTGTCCCATGTGTGTTGGCTGTGCTATTTCTACACTGCCAGCACACACGGCATTCACACACTGTCTCTGAGCCCTTCCATTTGCCATCCGGATCCGCACTCTCTACCCTTCTCTGTTCTCACCTGTGTGGATTTCATGAACAAGTTCCTGTGTCCACCACCTCCCGTGTCCTCCACCTCCACCTCAGCCGAGGAGGAGCCCAAAGGACATTGAAGGAAAGGAGAAGAGTGAATTCAGTGAATTCAGGTTAGTGATTCCCAGGCTTCCTGTCTAATCCTCCTAGGTTGGCAGTGTTTCTCCACCTAATTTTTATTATTTTTATTTTTATTATTTATTTATAATATTTATTATTATTTTTTGATACAGGGTCTCACTCTCTTGCCCAGGCTGGGTGCAGTGGCATGATCACCACTCACTGCCGCCTCAACTTCCCAGGCTCAAACGATCCTCCTGCCTCAGCCTCCCAAGTAGCTGGGACCAATAGGTGCATGCCATCATGCTCAGCTAATTCTTATTTTTTTTGTAAAGATGAGGTTTTGCCATGTTGCCCAGGCAGGTCTCAAATTCCTGTATGCAAGTGATCTTCTTGCCTTTGCCTCCTAAAGTGCTGAGATTTCAGGCATGAGCCACCGCACCCAGCCCAGTTGACTTTAGATCCAAAAATCACTTCTCTCATCCCTTGGGACCTAGTGGTAGGCCCGGGGTTAGTGCACCATTCCTTATAGTCACTGTTTCCTATCTTTGTCAGTCATCCCTTTGTAAATAGACCTTCTTTTTGCCAATATACCTTCTGCTTCCTACTGGGACCCAGAATTAGATACATATAGTTTTATCACTGTATTAGTCCGTTTTCATGCTGCTAATAAAGACATACCTGAGACTGGGTAATTTATACAGGAAAGAAGTTTAATGGACTCACAGTTTATATTTTATATTTTCTAGTAGTCACATACAAAAGTAAAAGCAAACATGCAAAATTAATTTTAATAATATATTTTATTTAATCTAGTATGCTCAACATGGTATCATTTCAACATGTAATGTATTAGTCTGTTTTCATGCTGCTGATAAAGACATACTTGAGACTGGAAAGAAAAAGAGGTTTAATGGACTCACAGTTCCACATGGCTGGGGAGGCCTCACAATCATAGCAGAAGGCAAGGAGGAGCAAGTCACATCTTACATGGATGGCAGAAGGCAAAGAGAATGTGTGTGCAGGGAAACTCCCCCTTATAAAACCATCAGATCTCATGAGACTTATTCACTATCACAAGAACAGCACAGGAAAGACCCGCCCCATGATTCAATTACCTCCCTTTCCCACAACACGTGGGAATTGTGGTAGCTACAATTCAAGATAAGATTTGAGTGGGAACACAGCCAAACCATATCAATCACCTTTATCCTTATCTTTTCACTTTAGGTTTTCAGTTAAATATATTCAATGCTGACCATGAAACTTATAAATCCAATGATTTGTTAATTGTCTAAATGTCTTTCTCTACTATTCTCCTTAGGAGAGTCTCATGAAAATAATATTCTCTGGGTTCTTTCATGTTCATAACTGTTTGGTTGGTAGCCTTCATATTTGCAGGACAGTTTGCCCACATACAAAATCTTTGGCCTATTTTCTTTCCTTAAATATCTTTGAAATGTTGCTCTATTATTAAAACATAAAATGTTACTGTCTAGAATCTTGATTCCATTCTGATTTTCTTTTCCTTAGAAATAACTTGGAGTTTTTTACCTGCATGCCTAAAGGATTTTCATTTTGTCTTTAAGGAACAATAACATCACCAAGCAAAGTCTCAGTGTTGACCAGTCTAGGCTAATTTTCTTAGGACAGAATGTGCCCTTTCACTGTAGAGATTAAACCTTCTTATATTTCAGCAAATACTTTTTAAAATTCAGTTTTAAAATATGTATTCTGTTCTGTTGTTTAGGCTTTATTCTCTAGAGCCTTGAATTGTATGTATGTTGAATCTCCTTTGCCTAACTTCTGTATCTATCACTTTCTCTCAAATCCTTGTTATCTCTTTATTTCTGTTTGATCTTCCTCACTTTTCTATTTTCTCTATTTTCCTTTTTGAAACACAATCTGGCTCTATTGCCCAGGCTGGAGTGCAGTAGCACCATCCTGGCTCACTGCAACCTCCCCACCTCAGCCTCCCTAGTAGCTGAAATACAGGCATGTGCTACCATGCTTGGCTAATTCTTGTATTTTTATTAGAATACAAAAATGTTTCACCATGTTGCCCAGACTGGTCTCGAACTCATGCGCTCAAGCAGTTCACCCACCTCAGCCTCCCAGATTACTGAGAGGCATGAACCACCACACCTAGACTATATTCTCTATTTTTATTACTGTTCTTTTGGAGATGTTTACTCACCCTTGTGTTTCTTCTAATTTAATCTTCATTTCTGAAAAAATATTGTTTTCTCTCTGTTTTCCAATTCGATCTGATTTTTAGAAATCCTCCTGTTGTCAGGCCATCTCATTTCTGTGCTCTTCTCTTTCTGCTGTGTACTGTTCTTTCAAAGCTTCTTTTATTTTCATAATTGTTTTCAGCTCATTTAGATTTGTGTCCACATACGTTCTTGTCATCTATCACAATAGTATTTAGTTTATTTTTATTTCCTTTTCTTTCTTGTAAAAACTATTGCTTGGAGTTAGATTGTATTTTGTTGTTGTTTCTTGAATTTAAAAAGTTGTTTTTCCTGGATTCTTAGAAGAAAGCTTCTATAGAAGGGGCAGAGATGGGCCAGATGGCTTTCTTTACCTTTTCTTTTATTATTATGAAACACTCAAATGGTGGTCTCTCCATGTAACTGCTTTTTAGTTTCTCAGAATTAAGCCTGGGTCAAAAAGGCATACAGCCTCTAGCCCTGGGTTTCCCGGAGTGCTATGGGACTTACTCTTCAAGGTAATGCTCTAAGCTTTAAATTTTCATTGTCCAATATTGTAGCCACTAGCCACATGTAGCACTTAATACATGTCAAATCTGAATTGAGATATATAAAATACCATATTTCAAAGACAGTATGGAAAAAAGTAAAATAGCTCATTAATACTTCTTTTGTTGATTACTTGATATGGTTTGGCTGTGTCCCCACCCAAATCTCATCTTGAATTCCCACATGTTTTGGGAGGGACCCAATGGGAGATAATTGAACCATGGGGGCATGTCTTTCCCATGCTGTTCTCATGATAGTGAATAAGTTTCATGAGATCTGATGGTTTTATGAGGGTGAGTTCCCCTGCACAAGCTCTCTTTTTGCCGGCTGCCATCCATGTAAGACGTGACTTGCTCCTCCTTGCCTTCTGCCATGATTGTGAGGCCTCCCCAGCCACACGGAACTGTGAGTCCATTAAACCTCTTTTTCTTCCCAGTCTCAAGTATGTCTTTATCAGCAGCATGAAAACAGACTAATACATTACATGTTGAAATGATACCATGTTGAGCATACTAGATTAAATAAAATGTATTATTAAAATTAATTTTGCATGTTTGCTTTTACTTTTTAATGTGACTACTAAAAAATATAAAATTATGGCTTGCATGTGCGGCTCACATTGTATTTCTTTTTGACAGCACTGCTTTAGACTTTACATTTTTAAATTTGCTATTACAATATGGCAAAATATGCTCTCAACGACTTCCTTCCTACTCTCTGAACCTTTTCTCTCACTTACCCCTAGGCTTCCTTCCCTGTTGGATTTGTTTTCTAGATGTTTTCTTTCAATATTAAACTTCTGGAATGAGTCTTGTGGATAAGGATTAAATCCTTCAGGATTTAGACCTCTCATAGAATTCATCCTTCAGCATCACCTTTTTTGAACTTACCCCTAACTGGCATTTTGGGGAGCCACATCCCAGTGTTGACAGTGATTCTCAGATCTGCTTGCCCAGAGCCTGCTCTGGATGGAGTATGTAAATTTTTTAGGGATTTTTGGGGTTCTGTGGTTCAGAGTGCCCCTCAGCAGTCTGTCTTCACTTCAACAGTCTATCTTCACTTCTGGTGCTCTGATTCACAGCTGCTACCCTGTCCAGTACTTTCTGGTACTCCCAGGAGTTTGGCCATATCTGCCCCAACACTGGGGTTTACAGAGAATCATCATCTAGTTTTATTAAAGAGATTGCCTGTGGACTTTTTTTTACCTTTTGCTGTTCTGTTGATTTTCAGGAAAAGTTTTGGTTTAATTAAAAACTATACTGCTGCCACAATCTCAGTATGACTAGAATTTCTTCACTTGCTATATTTAATTTTGTAAACTATGTGGAATTAATTTTGATGAATAATGTGAACTGGAAATCTAATTTTATTTCTTCATTTTTTAAAGCAATTCTACTTTTTCTTATTAGGAAACTTGCATGTACATATTGAAGAAAGCATACAATATAGACAAGCAAAAGGAAACAAAATAAAATTTTATTATAATCTTCCCACACAGAGAGAATCATTTTAACAGTTTAATCTATATGCTTCTAGGAGATTCAGTATCATTATTTATGAAACAGGGGAAATACCACATTTTATTGAATCTAATATGCAATCAATTGTAAGAATTACCTTTTGTTACCATCAACAGAAAAAAACACAGCTAATTAAACTAGGCACACTAGCAACCAATTTTAGGTATCTTGATATATGAAAATCTGTTAATCTTCAAATCAAATAGAAGTTATAATAATGACCTTACAGGACTGTTATAGAGATCAAATGATATAATGTATATAAAGTACAATAAATGATAACTATTATCATTCCATCATTTGAATATACTGAAATTTATTTATCCAACCTCCTATTGTTGAACATCTAGGTTATTTCCAACTATTAGCTACTATAAACATTAATAATTTATAAATAAATAAATGCAAATGATCACCAAACATAAAGTGTTAAATCTTAACACTAATTGGGAAATGCAACTCAAAACAGTGATGAAATACCAATTGCTCTTTTTGAATTAACAGGATTCCTTCAAGTCAAAGAAAAATTGAGAAAACCCCAATGCCTAACAATGGAATGTAACTAAATAAATTGTGATGCAATGGTATTCTCAGCCATTTAAAAAAAGATGATATACAAAGGTGAACAATTTATAATGTTAAAAGCTACAACTCTTAATGAAAACATAGCTATGTATATCTGTGTACTGATAGGAGATAAAAGAAGAAACAAATAGAAACACATTAGTAGTGGGAGATTTAAATTCAATTCTCTAAGTTCATGACATGCACATAAAAAAAAATTTAAAAAAAGACCTAAAAACATAGCTAATGAGATAAGTCTCATATAATCACATTGACTAATCAAAAAAAAAAATAATGGACAATAAGCTGGGTGTGGTGGCTCACACCTGTAATCCCAGCACTTTGGGAGGCCGAGGCAGGTAGATCACAAGGTCAGGAGTTCAAGACCAGCCTGACCAACATGGTGAAACCCCGTCTCTACTAAAAATATAAAAATTAGCTGGGCATGGTGGCATGTGCCTGTAATCCCAGCTACTCAGGAGGCTGAGGCAAGAGAATTGCTTGAACCTGGGAGGCAGAGGTTGCAGTAAGCCGGGATCACGCCACTGCACTCCAGCCAGAGTGACAGGTGAGACTCCGTCTCAAAAAAAAAAAATACTGACTATACATTTCTTTCTAGTGCTTCTATTGATTCTCAAAATTGATCATATATTACTTCAAAAAGAAAACAAAGGTAGGAACAATGAGACAATAGTCTTTGATCACAGTAAGACTAAAAATTAAGTCTAATACCCAAACACACAAAAAAATTCTATCTGTAAAATTTAGAACTCTCAAACAATTCTTGGGTCAAGAAGAAATTAAACCCTAAACTGGAAAGTGTTTAGAAAATAATAATAGTGAAAGTCCTGAATATTAAATCTATGAGGAAAATTCATAGCCTGTGAGCACTCAGAGGAAAATTCATAGCCTTTGATATCATATTTATGATTAAGAAAGAATCAGCTAAAATGCTCTAAGTATTTAACCTAGGAAATTAGGGGAAAAAAACTAAAGAAAACCAAAAGGAAGGAATCATAAAGAGAAAAGCAGACACCAGTAAATTAGCAAAGAGAAAAAAGATAGCTCCACTAAATCCAAGTGCTAATACTTTGGGGGTAAAAAGAATATATCAGTGGTTTGGTAACCTAATCCAAAAATAGGAAAATAAAAACACACAAAATAATAATGACAATTGGAAAATAAACACAAATAAAGAGATAATTATAAGCATTGTAAGAGATACTTTGCTCAACTTCATGTAAATAAATTTGAAAACTAGAAGAAATCAATACTTTTATTAGGTAGAAATAATTTATCAAAACTGACTCCAGAAGAGAAAGAAATAATATATAGACAAATGACCACAGAGGAAATATAAAACAGTGGTGGAGATTTATCCATCTTCTCAAAAAATAACCCTGTCCAGACAGTTCTACAGAGGAATTATATCAATTATTTAAGAAACAGGTAATTCCAATGGTACTTAAATTGTTCCAGTGCCTATTTGAAACAAGATATTTAAACTGTTTTTGTGAAACAAAACTCTTTGACCCCCAAAACCCAACAAAGAGATGCACACATACAGCCCACATGCAAAAATAGACTTGTGAAGATTAATACAAAAGTCCAAATTAAAATAGTAAAGGAAATACAGCAGTACTTCAAAACAAAATAAAACTAATATACTAAGACAGAGTGAAGTTTAATACAGTAATACAAGAAAGGTTCAATATTTTAAGATCAATTAAAATCAATATTTTAAAATCTATTATCTATTCCATGATAAGGCAAGTATAGTAACATGTTAATGGTAGAATGCAGGTAGTAGGTATATGTTTGTTCACTGTAAGATTCCTTCAACTTTGGTATACGTTTGAAAAATTTCATAATAAAATGTTGGGAAATATCTATTAATATAATTCATCATATTAATAGGTCTGAGGAGATGGCTCATAGAATCATCTCCTAAACACTGAAAAGGCATTTGAAAAAATTCAATATATATTCTTAATTTTTAAGACGTTCAATAAAATAGAAAGAAATAGTTATTTCTTTAGCATATAAAATAGATTCATCTCAACCCATAAGCCTTTAGTTGATACTTTTATTAGGAAAAAAATAATTTATGCTTAATGCTTAATGGGAAAAACACTACAAGCATTCCCATTAAAGTCAAGATAGAACAAAAATGTCCAATATTACTCTATTGGACTATTATTAACATTGTTCTGGAATAAATAACCAATGTAATTAAAGAAAGACATTAGAGGTATGAAAATAAGAAAGTGGGATATTAAATTATCTTTATTTGAAGATGATGTGATTGTATAGCTGGAAAACCCAAGAGACTGAACTAAAAAACTGTTATAAACAATAAGATTGTTCAATAATGTGGATGGCAACAAAATTAAAAGGAGAATCAAGAGTATGTATGTATTATTAATACCCATGTGCACACATTCAGTATTTTATCATAATGAGATATTCAGTAATTTTATCATAATGAGATAAAATATTCAGAATTTTATCATAATGAGATACTCGTAATGAAAAATGTGTAATAGATAAACGAATAAAGCCTTGAGATACTACTGAGGGTCACACATGATGACTTTAACAATGGAAAGTTATTTTATGTTCTTGGGTAGGAAGATTCAGTATAAAGATGGCAGCTCTTTTTAAATTAATTTAAAATGTATCAGCATCTCATCAAAATGCCAACTGTATAGTTTGATGAAACCAGCCAATTCTAAAGTTCAGCTAAAAATGAACAAACCAAAATAAGAAACTAATTCTTAAATGCCAAGAAATCAGGGGAAAATAGTGCACCAGATAATAAAACACATTGTAGGGCTGTAATAAGTAGAACAGTGGAGTAAAGGCACAGTACTTGCATACACAGATATCAACGCTAGTTTAATGTATGATAGAGGTGGCATTTCAAATCGGGGCAGGGGAGTTGAATATTGATCATTCAACAATAGATCTTGAGATAACCAAGCAGTCATCTGGGGGGAAGAAGTTGAATCCCTACTTTGTATTTTACATGAAAATAAATTCCAGGCTGGGCGTGGTGTCTCACATCTGTAATTTCAGTGCTTTAGGAGGCTGAGGTGGGAGGATCCCTTGAGGCCAGGAGTTCGAGACCAGCCTGTGCAAATGGAGAGCCCCCCTCATCTCTGCAAAAAATAAGACAATTAGCAGGGCATGGTGTTGTGCACCTATAGTCCCAGCTACTCAGGGGGCTGAAGTGGTAGGAGTTTGAGGTTATGGTGAGCTATGATTGTGCCACTGCACTGCAGCCTGGGCAACAGAGCGAGACCCTGTCTCGCTCTCTAAAACAAACAAACACCCCAAAACCATCAAAATAAATTTTGGTGGCTCAGATATTTAAACATGGAAAATGAAACCATAAGCTACAGGAGACTGTACTTATAATCTTGGAATGGCAAAGGCCTTTCTAATATGACAAAAAAAAAAAAAACCCAGAAGCCATAGGAAGATTTATAAATTCAACTACATTTTTTAACATTTGTAAAGCAAAAACTGTAAGAAGTTAAATCCCAAGAAACTGCAAACTGGATGGGATTATTTGCAACTCACAAAACAAATGAAGCATTCCTGAAAATTGAAAAGAATAAGAGCAACCCCAAGAGGGGGGAAATGTACAAAGGCTCCAATGCATACATTTCTCAAAGGGTGTGATATGGCCCCCAAGAGAGCAAAAATTGCTTCTTGAGGGACAAAGTATCTCAGACATTGCAATGGTCTGTGGCCCTCCAAAGCTGTTGTCTTAATCCACTTATTTTTCCAGATGAGTTTTAGGATAAAATCCCATGTGTTGCTTGGAGTTTCAAAAATTCTTAGATTAATTGGGGGAGAATTAACATCTGCACAGAAAATCTGCAGTCAACTGTTCTCATTCCGGAACATTTCTTGCCGATTCTCAGATATTTGTCATTCATTCAAGCTTCCTTTTATATAAAGTTTTATGGCCCTTCCCACATAGGTCTGCATATATGTTTTAGTTGTTTAATAATTTGAGTTGGTTTTTGAGTTATATTTTAACCCAATATTACTTTATACATTTTTATTTCTGCCATATTTTACAAACGGCTACTTTACCAAATCATATTAGTTTTTGACTTTTTACCCCTCCATTTTATTTAATTTTCAAAATGAAAATATCATTATTGTTTTCTGGATATATAAGTACTACCCATTCATTATTTTAAAATGCAAAGTACTTAGAAGAGTAGAAAGTGAAAGCCCCTCAGTAAGTCTACCCCTGGGGTAACCACGATTTCTTATTAGCTGTAAATAATTTTTAGTTAATTATCTGGGATTTCCCAGATAGAAAAATCATCTCATCTTTAATTAACATATGACAAGGTAATGTTTGGAGCATTAAATCAGTGCATTTTCTTTAAAAAGTAATTTTAATTATGAAATATGTTGAATATACAAAAAAAGTTTAGAAAATGATGATACATACCCATTTCAGTGTTATCAGTTTAACATTTCGCCGTACCTAACCCTCCTGCATTCTTTTCTCACTCTCCCTCCCCAAAGAATACCACTCTCCTGGACTTGGTGGATGTCATTCCCATGTGTTTACAGCATAAGTGTATATCCACAGCAATGTATACAAGTTGTTTGCACGTTTTTAAATTTATATGAACAGTGGCATACTCTTCATATCTTTTTAAAATCTGATTTTTATATTTACTCATGTTGATACATATAGATTTAGTGCATTCCTTGTATCTGCTTGCTAGCATTTTATTGCGTGAATATTTTTCCATTTCCTTTTTAAGGTACTGTAGTATTGTTTCTCTTTTTAAACTATTTCAAGTAGTACATGAGAAATATTTTTATTCATGTCTCTTAGGCACATGAGAAAATTTGTCTAGGGGAGATACGTGTAAGTGGAATTGCTAAGTCACAAGTTAGGTGCACCTTCGTCTTGATTAGTCCAATACTACCAAAATATCTCCAGTGTTGCACCAGTTTACCCACCCACCAGCAAGAGTTCTTGTTCCCTTGAATCTTCTCCATCACTAGGTATCATCAGCTTTTAAGTTTTGCTGATTGATAGATGTGAAATGCATCTCCTTGTTGCTCTAATTTCATTATCCTGATTACGAGTGAGTTTGCAGAGTTTTTCACCTGTTTATTTGCTATTTGGATTTTCTCTTAGAATTCTGTTTAGAGCCTTTGCTCATTTTCCCATTTTTCTTCTTATTAATTTGTAAAAGTTCATTATATATTGTGGAGACTAATATTTTGTTACAAATAGTTTCTCCCAGATGGTGGTTTGTCTTTCACTTTATGATATGTTTATTGTACATAAATATTTTATTTTTAGGTACTAAAATGTATCAGGTTGCTTTTATGATTTAGTGCTTTTTCTATCTTGCTTAGCAAATCCTTCCCATCTCCATGTTCTAAACACACGTTCCTATATTTATTATAAAAGTTTCAAAATTTTGCAACTTAACAATTAGTCTTTAATCTAGCTGGAATTTATTTTTTATATGAAATAAGGTGGGAATCTAATTTTATCTTTTCTATATGAATAAATCACCCCAGCATTGTTTTCTCCCTTTGTTTAATTTTAGAAAATGTCAAACATACACCAAAGTATAAAGAGAGAATAGGATCATAAACTTCATGCGCTCATCACCCAACTTCAATAAGGATCAAATCACAGCCAATCTTATTTCATCCCTACCTCCAAATACTCCTTCTCTTGAATTATTTTGAAGGAAATCCAGACATCATACAATTTCATCTGTAAATATTTGAGCATGAACCTTTAAAAGTTTAGATCTCTGCTAACCACCATAACATTATTAAATCAAAAAACAACGCCTTTATATCAATAAAGAAATTTCCACAAATTATATCATTTTCTTTTTGCAGTTTGTTTTAATCAAAAGCCAAATAAAGTCCATCCACTGCACTTGGTTGGATGTTTCCTAAATTTATTTTAATCTGTAAGTATCTCCTTTCTCATTTTTCCTCTTGAAAATTCTTTATTAAAGAAACTAGACTGCTTGTTCTGTACAGAGTCCCACATTCTAGATCTGCCTGATTGGATCCTGTGGTATCCTTTAACGTGTTCATCTGCCCTTGTGTTGCCTGTAAGCTGAAAGTCAGTCAGTCAGCCTAGAGACTTGATCACATTCAGGTTTGATGTCTGGTAGGAGCGCTTCCAACAGGATTTTGGGTACTTCCTTCAGTAAAGGATATAATATCTAACATCACATTTTTGGGATGTTAGCAACCATAGGAGATTATTGTCTAGATCCATCGCTTCCTTAGGGCTTTTTCAAAAGGTGATGTTCTAATTCCACCACTCCTTGATCATTTATCATAGCATCACTTATTAAATACTCCATCCTTTTCTCACCATTTGTGCAAATCCCTTAGACACGTAGGTCAGTTTCCAGACTCTTTTCTGTTCTTTTGACCTGTTTGTGTGTCTTGGTACTAATGCCACATAATTTAAATTACTCCATTTTCTTAGCTGGCAGGAGAACATATCACTGAACTCATAGGCTGATACACACACTTATCAAAAAAATAGCTCTTCTTGACTCTCTGTGATTGCAGACATATTTTGAAATCAGCTTATCAAGTTCCAGGGAAAAGTCTCTTTTTGTTTTGGAATGGTACTGCATCAAATCTATATATTAATTTAGATAAAATTTTCATATTTATGATATTGAGTCTTCACAGCCGTTAACATGACTTATCTATGGATTTATATCCTTCAAAGAAGTCTTTTATATCTTTCAAAGAAGTTGCATGATGTTCTCTTTAAAGTTCTTGCATATCTTTTAGATCTTATGAGTTGAATCTTTTTAAAAATTACATTTTTAAATGATTTGTTGCTGGTATGGAGGAAGGCAATCAATTTTTGTATATGGAATTTGTATTTATTGGGCTTGCCAAACTCTGCTATTCTGATAGTTTGTTGGTAGATTTCCTGAAAACTTATTTCAAATGTGAGCAAGGATATTTTTACCTGGGAATAATGACACTTCTATCCTTTCCAATCCGTATATTTTTCTTATCTTATTAATTGTAATTGTCCAGTACAATATTGAATACAAGTGGTCATAGCAATCAGTTTTACTTGTTTTGTTTTTTTTCTCCTTCTTCTTTATTTTTAAATAGAGACAGTCTCATTATGTTGCCCAGGCTGGTCTCAAACTCCTGCGTACAAGCAATCCTCCCACCTTGGCTTCCCAAAGTGTTGGGACTACAGGCGTGAGCCACAACACCCATTTTTGTTTATTTTTGCATTTAATAGGAATGCTTTTTGCTATTCACGAGTAGATAGCATGTATAGTGTAACTTTTATATACATACCTGATATGGTTTGGATCTCTGTCCCCACCCAAATCTTACCTTGAGTTGTAATAATCTCCAGCTGTCAAGGACAGGGCCAGGTGGTGATAATTGAATCATGGGGGCAGTTTCCCCCATACTGTTCTCGTGAGGGTGAGTGCGTTCTGGCGAGATCTGATGGTTTTATAAGGGGCTTCCTCCGTTGTTCGGCACTTATTTCTGTCTCCTGCCATCCTGTGAAGAGATGCCTTCTGCCGTGATTGTAAATTTCCTGAGGCACCCCCCCACCCCGCCCCACCACCACAATCATGGGGAACTGTGAGTCAATTAAACCTCTTTTCTTTATAAATTACCTAATCTCAGGCAGTTCTTTATAGCAGTGTGAGAACAGACTAATACAATACCCCTTATGAAACCAGGCATGTTCCTCTCTCTTCCCCAGATAACATTTCATAAATGAGCATTCAGTTTCGTCACATGCTCTCTCCCACCATTGTTGAGCTGATAATATGGTTTTTTTCTTTTCATATATTACTGGGCTAACTACGTAAGTACTTTTTAAGATTAAACTTTCATTCCTCAAATAATCTCTACTTGGTTATAATGTTTTCTTCCATTTTTCATGTATTACTCGATTTGTTTCACTAATATTTTATTAAGGATCTTTGCCTCTGTGGTCATAAGTAACTGTGTTATACCGGGCAATCCTAGTAGTCTCCTTGTCTGTTTTGGTATTAAGGTTGCATCAGCTTCATAAAATGTGCTAAGGCGCTTTTCTTCTCTCTCTATTCACTAGAACATATTGTACAGAATAAAGATTTTCTAGTCCTTGAAGCTTTGATATATCTCACTTATAAAATCATCTGTACCTAGTAATTTTATTTTGTCTTGTTTTTGTGGTTATAGTTTAAAATACTGATACAATTTTATTAACGGTTGTAGATCTATTCAGGCAACCCCTTCTTCTTGGGTCAGTTTTATAAATTCCATTTATCTTAGAACATTGTTCAAGCTTTTAATTTATTGTTATAAAATTCTTCATAGCACCCTCCTTTGACTTATTATATCTGAAGTTTTGTTCCCCTTTTTTATTTTTAATATTGTTTATTTGTGCTTTTTTTCTTGATAAATCATGCTAGAAGTTTATATATTTTATTAATCTTTGCGAAGAATCAATTTAGGGTCTTGTTTCTCTTCTCTACCGTTAATTTGTTTCATATTTAATTGATTTCTATGATTTTCTTTGTTCTCATTTTTATCATTGTCCTTGGAGTTTACTTGGTCTCTATTTTTCTGGAATTGGATGCTTAACTCATTGTTTTTCCATCTGTTTAAAGTACTTTCTTCTTTCAGTATTGCTACTCATATTTTTTTTAAAAACATGGTACTTTTATTTTTGTTTCATTTCCTAAATTAATGGGGCATTTTGGCAATCTACTTATAATTGATTTCTAATTTTATTACACTGTTATCAGACTATATGATCTGCATGACATTGCAATTTTCAAAAACTAGTCTGGTCTAGTACTAGGTTGACTTTTATAACTATTCCATAGATACTTGTAAAGACTGATTATTCTCAAAATTTTGAATATAAGGTTTTAAACAACTTTATTCTTTCAACCTTGTTAACTGTGTTGTTCAAATCTTCTCATCCTTACTAGTTTTACTTTTCATCTCTTTGACATGTTAATAAGAGAGAGCACATTAAATATCTCCACGATTGTGGATTTGTCTTTTTCTTGTAATTCCAGAAATATTTTGCTTTATATATTTTGAATTTGTTGTTAGATGCATACAAGTTTAGGATTCTTACATGTTTCTGGTTGTTTCTTATCATTTTGTAACATTACTCCTTGTTTCCATTTTTTTGTCTCAAAATCTATTTTGCCAGATCTTAATATAGCTTTTAAATTTGTTTTTGGATTAAATTTCTCTAACATAACACTTTCTAGTTTTTAAAAAAATATCCAATCATCACTGGGCATGGTGGCTTACACCTGTAATGTCAGCACTTTGCAAGGCTGAGGTGGGAGAATCACTTGAGGCTGGGACTTAGAGGTGAGCCTGGGCAACATAGCAAGATCCCAGTCTCTACAAAAAGTTTTAAAAAAAATTAGCTGGGTGTGGTAGTGTGTGCCTGTAGTCCTGGCTACTTGGGAGGCAGAGGTGGGAGAATCACTTGAGCCCAGGAGTTCAAGGCTGCAGTGAGCAATGCTCATGCCCTTGCACTCCAGCCTGGACAACAGAGCAAGACCCTGTCTTTAAAATAGGAAAAAAAGAAATCCAATCTTTCTGACACATAATCCTTCACTATATACCTGTTCACTTCCCCACCCCCAATCTGAGTATCTTTGTCTTTTAACTGGCAAAGTTATTCCATTTACACTTATTTTGAGTACTAACATATATTTCCTCGATCTTATTTTGAGAGCTTTCTGTTTCCCATCCTTTTTCTTTACTTCCTCTCCCCCACCCCCTACCTCACCCCCTCATTTCCTGCTTTCTATTTGATCAGGCAAATTTCTTTATTTCCTCTCCTCCTTTCTTCTCCTAATTATTTGGAAAGCTTTATTTAACATCTCTTATATTTCTCTGCTTTCAGATGGTATGCTTAAATTTTTATAATGCATGCTTGAATGACCAAAGTCTGAGTTAATCAGTATTCATGCCCTTGTCCCAACCCATTCAGGGATCTGATAACCACTCCCTTCCACATTGTCCATGTTATCCTTGTCTAGAAATTTAATTCCACACTGTTTTGAAACTTATCCAAATTAATGCCCTATGTAATATCTAGTCTTCTCACCCAACAGCTATTGAACTTTAGTTTGTACTCCTACAGCTCTGACTTTTGAAAACTTCCCTCCTTGTTTCTATCATCTGGGTGTTTGTGTGTGTGTGTGTGTGTGTGTGTGTGTGTGTGTGTGTGTGTGTGTTTATGTGTAAGGGAATAAATAGAACCCGTACTTTGAAAGCATTATGGAATATTTGATCCAGGATTTCTAGGAGGATTCTAGGTGAGAGAAAAAGGGGTACCACGTCATCTCAGTTTGCTATTTGCTATATTGAATGGCATGGCAAGATTTTCTAGGCATTCATATAGATGAACTTAGAGAAGGAAATTTTTTTAAACATACATTCTATTGTATATACTTTCCTGCATCTTTCTTTTTTCCATCGGTAATAAGCATCTTTTTTTGTCAATATCTATATATCAATCTGATTCATTTTAATGATTACAGTGTATTGCATAGTATGGTTTAAAATAGTTTATTGAATCACATTCTGTTTGATGGACACTTAGATTATTTCCAAGTTTTGCTATTATAGAGAATGCTGCAGCAGACAGCATGTACAAGCTGCCTTAGGAATGTTTGACAATGTTTCTTGCTCTAAGGTAGCAAAGACATGGAATTATGTTACACAGTGTACAGTTTTTCATCTCAGTCCTGCCCAAATGCCCTTGAAAGTGGGAATGCCATTTTGAGTACATTTTATACAAACTTTATATTGCTCTTATAATGTATGAATATATTACCCCCATCTTGCCAACACTTATTATATTCAAACTTAAAAAAAATTGCTAAGGTAATGAGTGAAGAATAGTATCTCTTTATTTTACTTTGCAGCAAGTTCCCTGATTATTAGTAAAATGAAGCATCTTTTAAAATAGGATTAGTGACCATTATTAATTTCCTTTTCTGTGGATTGCCTATCCACATCCTTTGTCCATTTTCTATTAGATTGCTGGATTTTTTTTCTTATTGATTTGTAAGAGTCCTTTCATCTTGATCCTAGTCCTGTGTCTCTTAAATAGGTTGTCAATATTTTTAGCACGCTTGTCATTTTTCAAAATCTTTTGTAGTGTCATTTATCATGCAGAATTATGACTTATAGTGTAGTCAAATTTATTAAACTTTGCGTTTATGGCTTTTGGTTTCTGTGCCTTATCTAAGAAGCTGCCTGTGCCCCAAGTTGATATTAAAGTCTCCTACATCTCCTACATTTCTTCTAATACAATTGTTTTACATTTTGCTCTTAGGATTTTAATTTATTGAACTTTTTCTTATGGATAGTGTGAGGTAGGATCTAATTTTATTTTTTCCAAATAGTATACAATTTTTCCAATATCATTTATTGAACACTACATAGTTTACTCAAGCATTTGGCATTGTATCTTATTTAAATTCATAAATCAGTGAACACGGTATATCTGAACTCTACTCAGTTCTGTTCATTTAATTGCCTTTTCCAGCACCAATATCACACCCTTTTAATTCCTATTATTTTATAAAATTATGACTCTTATAGAACAAAAATAGATTCTTTTAAATATTCCTCTGGTCAATTTAGGTACATTTGTTCTTCCATATTAATTTTAGAACCAGCTTGTAAAATTCCATGAAAAATCATATCGAGTTGCAATTGATATCTCATTGATTTTAAAGGCTATTTTGAAAGAATTTATTTTATTTTCCAAATGCTTTAAGCTTTTTATTTGCTTACACTTCTGTTATGAATTTTTTGTTTTATTGCATGCAAAAAAATACAGCCTTCTCCCAGCAATAAATGCTAATTGAGAACCTACTCAATTGTATAGCCACTGTACTGGACTCTGAGGACCGAGTTGTGATGAGACAGACATGTTCTCTGCTCTCTTGTGGCTTAAACTTCCTACCTTTTGAAAGTTATTAACATTTCCTTTGTGGGTTAGAAAAATGATTACTTTTTTTTAAAATGCTAACTGGAACATGTTAAGATTATATATTCTATATTTGTAGATTGCCGATTTTGAAATGTATCCAGTAAATAACCTTATTAATGAAATTATTCATATCTCTCATATTTTTATTTCTTTTTGCCTACTTGATTTGACAAAGACTAAGCAATGCAATAATATTAAGGTACCCTATTAAGATTGTGACTTTGCCAAATTCATCTTGTTATTTCTCACAGCTTTTGCTTGTATATTGCTTTTTAAAAAATACCATTTGTTAGATTTTTTTAATAAAGAAAATGTTAAAGAATATCCCATAATCTCACCATCAACATAATCTTTGCTAACCCCTATTGTGTGTGCACATGCATGCACACACACAGGGCTAGGAAATACAAATGGTACAGAAACACTGAAAACAAAAACTCAAGTCTTCTGCGTCACTATCCCTCTTTCCACTGCTAACCATTGGCAGGATTTATCTGCAGTAACTTTCTTTCCCTCCAGTGCTGTCCCATAGAAGCTTCCGTTTCTGGAACTTCAGTGATGAACTGGACGTGGGCTCTATCTAATGACACAGCCTCCATCATGACTTGGAGCTGGTGTTCTCAAAACCCTACCCCAGTCCTGTTGCCGATGCCTCCTGCTCTGAAACTGCTTAAGGCTAAGAAGCCTTCCTTCTAGAGCAGTGCTTCTCGGGTGTCCATGTGAACACAGATCCTGAGGGATGTTGATAAAAAGCAGATTCTAATTCAGTGGGCTGGTGTAAGACCTAAGATTCCGTGTCTTTTTTTAGACAAAGTCTTACTCTGTCGGCCAGGCTGGAGTGCAATAATGTGATCTCGGCTTACTGCAACCTCTGCCTCCTGGGTTCGAATGATTCTCATGACTCAGCCTCCCAAGTAGCTGGGATTACAGGCGTTTGCCATCGCGCCCAGCTAATTTTTGTATTTTAAGTAGAGACAGGGTTTCACCATGTTGGCCAGGCTGGTCTTGAACTCCTGACCTAGGGCAATCCACCCGCTTCGGCCTCCTAAAGTGCTGGGATTACAGGCGTGAGCCACCGCGCCCGGCAGATTCTGCATTTCTAACAAGGTAACGAGAGTGATGTTTGTGGGCCACCCTTTGAGGAGCAAGGACCTGTCCTTAAACTTGGCTGTACTTCGGAATCCCTTGAGGAGTTTTATAAAATATGAATGTCTGGGTAACAACCTCCACCCCCCACCACCCAAGAAATTCTGATTTGGTATGGGTTGCAGCCTACACATAGAGCAGGTGAAAAGCTGCCAGGTAATTCTAATATGCAGCACAATCTGAGAACCACTGTTCTACAGATGCTGTCTCCCTCATCTCCACACTTGCTTTTGCTGCAAGGTTACTCTCAGCAGGTGCTTGAACTGACGCAGTGTGTGCAGCTTTGGTAGCCTTTCCCCTGGGGTCCTAGAGAGGACCAAGATCTCTGCCATGTGCTTCTCAGAGCAGGCTTTCTTTGCCTTGGAAAATTCAGTTCCAGGCCTTGAGGATTCTTCTCACTTTGTCTTATTCTGCAATCATGGGGCATGTCCCTGAAGTTTCATGCTCCCTCAGGGTTCCCCTTCTACCAGGAAGGCACTGTTTTTGTCTTGTGGTATCTCCCAGAGTGAGAGATAACAAAATCAGAACGTTCTGGCTATGCTGAAAGCATCCATTGAGCAAATATATCTTTCCCCATCTTTACTTCCTAAATCAGATCACCTTCCCAGGAGATCTTCTCCATCATCCAGCATTGAACCGAGGCCTGCCTCCATCTGCCATTGTCCTACCTGACCCCCCTTTATTCAGTTTTATCTTTGCAGTGCCTTTCCTTAGAAAAAGTGGTCCTCAAAGTGGGTCCCTAGGCAGTAACCTCAGCATCATCTGGGAATTAGTTAGAAATTCAAAATTCTCAAGCTGCACCCCAGACCTACTGAAGCAGAAACTCTGTGGGCAGGACCCAGCAATTAGTGTTTTATCAAGCCCCCCAGATGATTCTGATGCCTACTCAAGCACCCCTGCCTGAGAGCATCAGATGCTGATTAATTTGACCTGGGGTGGTGGTCAAGCATCACTAGGTTGAAAATATTCCCCAGGTGAATCTTACATGCAGCCAGGGCAATGAACCACTGCTTCAGAGGGTCCTAATTCCTTATGTTAATAGGCCATTTCTCAGGGACCAAGTAATACCTTGATCTCCAGCTACAGTGGTTCTAGCACCTTGAAACTCACCTAGTTAGTGATGCTTCTAGTATTTTATACTGATCTTCCTCTTCTTCTTAAATTTGTCTGGATTTTCTGTAACTCCTTGGATTAGATGCCCCAGTATCTAAGGGAAGGGTCATCATTTGCTCCAATGGTATGTGCTCACTCACTCTCTCTTTCTCTCCCTTTCTCTCTCTTTCTTCTCTTTTTCTTTCTTCTCCCGTTCTCTCTTTCCTCTCTCTCTCTCTCTCTCTCTCTGTGTGTGTGTGTGTGTGTCTGTCTGTCTGTCTGTCTGTCTGTAAGAGGTTTCCTGGATATGGTTCCCTTGGGGAGAATCATTCTAGTCTCTTCTCTGAGACCTTGCTTCTCTTCCTTAGTGAATTTCTGTGGCCTCAATTACTGTTTCTGGTCTAGTAACAACTGAGACATGGCCCCTTCTCGAATGCTATGCCTACATTTATTTCCTTTTCCTGTAAGTCTATCCTGCCTTCAAGATCACATTTGCCATTTCAGATCCATCCAGTCTGTTCCCAAGATCTCAATGTTTCTCTTCAGAAAATCTGTCTCTTCCTCCAGCTTAGTGGAGCTGTTTTTAATTCTGTTTCCTTTCTCCTACTGCATCTGTTTTGATCATCTGAGGCATACTTTGCTCCAGACACCCTGATTTCCTCGACAACTTAATTCTCAGAGACACAGTCCTTCAAGTACGAGCTTCCTTAGCTCTTTTTGTAATTTTTGGGGTTTGCGATGTTACTGAGTTGTTCCTCTGTGAACCTGAGATGACAACACATCTCTTTATAACAGGTTCTCTGTTCCTTCTTTACATTCATAAAATATGCTATTTTGACAGTGAAGCCTGGAGTTGAATCTCTAAATCCAAGGCCATGATTATTCCAGAGGCAACTGTAGACCATATGGTGGGGTGTGTGAACCCTAAGAGCCTGTGGGGAAGCCACATTAATTCCCAGCTCTCCTTAGCCCTGTACCACAAGGCAACATAGAAAGACATGGGGTTTTTGGCAGCCTCCCTCCACTGTCTACCTCAACCTCACACTAGCAATACAATGGTGCAGGCTCACACTAGGTATTGTAGGGCATGGAACGTGGGTGCAGTATAAATTGTACTGAAAGATCATAAAAGCGATAGATAATCATTCCTCCTCTTAATGTATCAAAGGTCTGTGTGGCAGGATATCAAAGAGATATCTGCACTCTCATGTTTATTGCACCACTATTCACAATAGTCAAGATTTAGAAGCAATCTAAGTGTCCATCAACAGACACCTGGACAAAGAACGTATGGTACATATATGAAACGGAGTACTATTCAGCCATAAAAAAGAATGAGATCCTGTCATTTGTAACAACATGGATGGAACTGGAGGACATAATGAAGTGTTAAGTGAAATAAGCCAGGCCCCTACTCGGGAGGCTGAGGCAGGAGAATGGCGTGAACCAGGGCGGCGGAGCTTGCAGTGAGCTGAGATCGTGGCCATTGCACTCCAGCCTGGGTGACAAGAGTGAGACTCCATCTCAAAAAAAAAAAAAAAAAGGGAATAAACCAGGCACAGAAAGACAAACTTCACATGTTCTCACTTATTTGTGGGAGCTAAAAATTAAAACAATTGAACTCACGGAGATAGAGAGTAGAAGGAGGGTTACCAGAGGCTGGGAAGGGTAGTGTAGGGGAGAGGAGGGATAGTTAATATTTACAAAAATATAGACAACAGGATGATGACAGTCAATCCAAATTTATTATACATCTTAAAATAATTAAAGGAGTATAATTGGATTGTTTGTAACACTAAAGTAAGGACAAATTCTTGAGGTGATGGCTACCCCATTTACCCTAATGGGATTATTATGCATTATATGCCTGTATTAAAGTACCTCATGTACCCCATAAATATATATACCTACTATGTACTCATAAAACTAAAAATTAAAGAAAAAGGTCTATGTGGTAGGCTGAATAATGATGTTTCTGTCCAAAGATGTTTATGGCTGAGTCTCTGGAGCCTGTGGCTATGGTAAAGGGATATTGAAGATGTGATGAAATTAAAGATCTTGAGATGGAAAGATTGTGCTAGATGACCCCAGTGGGTCCTAAATGTAATCACCAGGGTCCTCCTAAGAGGAGGCAGGAGGCTCAGAGTGAAGTAAAGATGATATAACAACAGAACAGAGAGGGACGAGAAGATGCTACACTGTTGGCTTTGAAGGAGGAGGAAAGGATCATCAGCAAAGGAAGACAGAGGGCTTCTAGATGCTGGAAAAGGCATGGAAATTGATTCTCTCCTAGAGCCTCTGGAGGGAGCGTGACTATGCACCTTTATTTTCAACGTGACTATGCACCTTGATTTTGACCCAGTGAAACCCTTTTGGACTTCTGACCTCCAGAACAGCAAGATAAGAAGGTTGTGTTGTCTTAAGCCACTAAGTGTGGCAATTTGTTACAACAGCAGTCAGACACTAAAAGAGTCTATATATGGGTAAACTTTCTTTTCCCTATAATCAAAGCATATCTGCAATGCCTGTCCACAGGGGCCCTAAGGCCTACCGGCATCTTCAGAGAACCTGGTGGCCCATGCTGAGGCAGGCACGGTTTTGCCCAGGGTGAGCTGCAGCCGCTCTTAGCCTAAGGCCTCAGGAACCAACTCAACCCACTTTTGCTAAGGCTTATGCCTGTATAAAAATAGCAGCTTGCCTGTAAAAATATAAAATAAAATAAAATAAAAATCTGATGGCCTGGTCCCCTCAAAAGCCTCAGTCCTTGAGTATTAATTTGCTCCCCACGTTCCACTGCTTGTTCACTAGGCACTAGGCCCAATGTGTCAGCTAGGAACACTATCCTGAATGTGCAGACTTAGCCACGCTAACTGGGGCCGCCTTCCCCGAAGGATCCAGCCTGCCCCTGTACATTTATGGCTTATGGGGGCTGACCAGAATGGGTGCTTCCCATAGACAGCTGGCTCCTGAGAATGGAAGAGGAAGCAGCTGAGCTACCCAGACCCAGCTCCTGCCCTCAAGCTTCTCTACCAAGCACATCACCTCCCACTTCCAAAGGCAGAACCCAGGAAGCAGACAGAGAGGCCAGGGGTGCTACCCAGAGGGACCTCTCTCCTCCTGGAAGGAAACACCAGAAGTGGGGAGAAGAGTTTCTCCCAGCACACTCATTGAACACTGTGCACCAATCAAGCCCAAAGCTCTACAGAATCTATCTCATTGAGTCCCTACAACGACCCTATGGAGATCAAGTCTATTCGCATTACCATTGAGTTCTACACTTAAACCCAGAGAAGTGAAGCAATTTGCAACAACTACTAAAATAATTTTGTGCTTCCAACCAACTAATTCAGCAAGCATCTCTGTTCTGCCATGTTCTTAAGTTGATCCCAATGGCCCTTCCTCCAGAAACAAGAGCAAGGCTATGGTTGAGTGCCAGTGAACACTGGTGGGTAGGAAGGTTAGTTCTTCTTCCTCTGTTTCTCATTTGCCATGGAGCCCCCATTGATCCGCACCTGGTCTTCAACATCATCACCCATGTGAAGCTTTGCAAGGCACAGGGGGCCCAGATATCTCCCACAGGTCAATCCTGGGTAATTCTGGAAAGTCAGCCCCAAACGTTGCAACTGGAAACAAAATTTTGTTTTAGAAAAATAAATCTGACGTTGTAACTCCCCTACTGAAAACCCCTCTATGGCACCACATTGCTCTTAGGGAAAGTTGCAACTGTTTAAAATGGCCCATGAGGTTCTGCCACGTCTGGTACCTGTTCACCTTGCTAGTCTCCACCTCCTAATTTCTTTTTTTAATTGAATGTTAAAATGTTTATCAAAGTACATGTATATGGTTTAGAGTCAAATAGCAGCATGAACTTACAACAAAAACAATAGTCTCCACTATATCTTCAGTTTCCTCTCCCACAAGACAGCCACTTACATGCGTTCACTGGTATGTTCTGCTATTTACCTTTGTACTTCAAAACACTGGTTTATACTGCTAGTTTCACATTTTTAAAGAAAAATCTGTTGGCTTTCTAGTAAAAAGGAAGAGTATTTAGTTATCTTACACCACACCACACATATCCCCCTCTTCCCATCCTTCCAACATAGTTACATCACAATTTTTGTTGAGTACTCAATATTTATATAAGAACTGTATAAATATTGACCATAGCTGAGCCATGTAGTGTACTATTAATATATGCTTTTCTTGTATGATTTTTGTTTTTTTCCAGAGTTAATAATTGCTTCGTTTTTATCATTTGCTAGTTTTCACCCCAGTTTTTGCCTTTGCTTTTCTGTGGGATCTCATTTCCTGGATCCCATGCTTTTCTCTTTCTTGATTTTTCTCCCTCATTTAGCTGTAGGCGTATGTCTTCCAGTAGCATCTTGAGAAGGAACACATAAGAACTAACTTTACTTTTTATCTTGCATATCTGAAAATGTGTTTATTCTACTCTTAGGGACAGTTAAATTATAGCTACATGAGCTTCAGTATTCTTGGTTGGAAATAGTTTTTTCTTATAATTTTTAAGTCTTTGTGTCATGTAGCTTCCAGGGTTGCTATTGGGAAGGTATACTGTTCTGGTTCCCAATTCTGTGTATGTAACTTTTTCCTTTCAGGAAATTTCCAAGATCTTCTCTTTATACTTGGTGTTATGAAATTTCACAACAATATGCCTAAGTGTGGGTCTTTTTTCATTGGGCTAGAGTGTTTCCTTCCTTCCATCCTTCCTTCCTGCCTTCCTGCCTGCCTGCCTGCCTTCCTGCCTTCCTTCCTTCCTTCCTTCCTGCCTTTCTTTTTTCCTTTGAGACAGAATCTCACTCTGTCACCCAAGCTGGAGTGCAGTGGCATGATCACGGCTCAATGCAGCCTCAGCCTCCCGGGCTCAGGCAAATCCTTCTGCCGCAGCCTCCTGAGTAGCTGGGACCACTGGCACATGCCACCATGCCCAGCTACTTTTTAAATTATTTGTAGAGATGAGGTCTCCCTATGTTGCCCAGGCTGGTCCTAAACTCCTGGGCTCAAGCGATCCTCTCGCCCCAGCATCCCAAAGTGTTAGGATTATAGGCAGGAGCCACTGTGTCTGGCCTGGAATGTTACCTTTCAATCCTGAAATTCAAGTCCTTCAATTCTGGGAAATTTTCTTGTATTTTTTTTGATAATGTTCTCCTTTTTGCTTTCCCTTCTCTTTTTCTAGAACACTTATTAGCATCATGCTAGAACTCCTGAATTGATTTATTTCTTCTCTCTTTCTTGGTCTCTGATAGTTGGCTGTTGGACCTCCTGGATTGATTCTTTAATTTTCTCATACTTCATACCCTACTTAACAACAAATTTTCTTAGCTGGGCAACATGGTGAGACCCTGTCTCTATAAAAAATACAGAAAAATTAGCCAGGCATGGTGGCACATGCCTGTGACCCCAGGTACTTGAGAGGCTGAAGTGGGAGGCTCACTTGAGCCCAGGAGGTCCAGGCTACAGTGAGCCATGATTGCACCACTACACTCCAGCCTGGGTAACAGAGCAAGACCCTGTCTCAAAAAAAAAAAAAAAAAGAAAAAAAAATCTGTTTTTATTCTAACTTCTGAGTTATCTGAACTTTATCTTCCAACCCTTTTGTGTTATCTCAACATTCCCTTAAGAAATATATACGTAACATTTAAATCTTATTTTATGACTGCAATGCCTTCTTGTATCTTTCAGGGGATGTTATTTATGGGTGTTTATTTAAATGTATTGTCTCTTTTTCCTCCTAGTTGCCTTTTTCTATTTTCCTGAATCTTTGGTCTCTGGCTTTCATTATACAGTTTTCCACAAATATCTGGTGACTCTTGACTGTCTGTCATTCATGTTTAAAAGTGTGGTGTAAGAAGCTGACCGGGGCTGGGCGCAGTGGCTCACGCCTGTAATCTCAACACTTTGGGAGACCAAGGCGGGTGGATCACCTGAGGTCAGGAGTTCAAGATGAGCCTGGCCAACATGGCAAAACCCTGTCTCTAGTAAAAAATAAAAATATAAAAATTACCTGGGCATGGTGGCCCTTGCCTGTAGTCCCAGCTACGGGGGAGGCTGAGGCAGAAGAATCACTTGAACCCGGGCCAAGATCACACCACTGCACTCCAGCCTGGGCAGTAGAGGGAGACTTCATTTCAAAAAAACAAAAAACAAAAACAAAAACAAAAAAAGCAAGCTCTATGCACCTGGGTGGGGCCCAAGGGTGACCAGGCTGAGACTGGAGATTTCATTAGATGGTTTCAAATCTCAAATCGTGGTCCCCGTAGACCTTGTCCCCATGCCAAGTGGTTTCCCCAGAAAAGAATTCTCTAGTCTCCTGACCTGGAGAGGGAGGGAGACATGGGAACAGCTTGAAGCCCAACTGCCCACATCCCGTAAACAGCGTGGGAAGACAAGGTGGGAATCCCACCCTTTAATTCTTTAATTTGTTTTCCTCCCAGTTTTAGTCTGGGTCTCACTCTTTCCTTTGCGAATGCCCCAAATCCTGAGTTGCCTCCAGTCAGCTTCTCAAAGAGTCGACTTCTTGTCTTCTGCTGTGCTGGGAGGTATAGTTGGTCGCCTGGCTAAATGAGGCTTCGACCTGTCCTCTCCTGTCGCTCCCTCTCTCTGCCCTGTGGTCCATGCCTGTGGTCCTAGCTACTCAAGAGGCTGAGGCAGAAGGATTTGCCTGAGCCCAGAAGGTTGAGGCTGCAGTGAGCCATGATCATGCCACTGCACTCCACCCTGGGTGACAGAGTGAGAGTCTGTTTCAAATAAAGAAGTGCCAGGCTCCCATGTTTGAGCCTTTCCCAGGTCCCCGGGTCTCAGGGGCTGGTTGCTTTGCTCCTGGCAGGCTCCCCTTCCTGCAGGCTGAGATGTCGGCTTTCTCCGCTTTGTAAGTCCCTTGCCATCATCCATCTGCCCTCCGGCTTCCAAAATCTTGTTAAAATCTCCTGTCTGCTTTTGTCTCCCTTCCTCTTCTCTTTATTCTGTGGGTTTATACATTTTAAAATTCCACTAAAGTCCATTTTGGTGAGGTTTCAGGAGTGAATAGGAAAAACACATCTTCAACCAGCCATCTTATCTGACATTCCTGACATTTCTCCATGGTTTTCTTTGTGTGAGCAGCATCAGCTTCCTCTCCAGTTCTCAAGCATGCCAGCATCGTCCTGCCTCTGTGCCTTTGTGTGTGCTGCCTCCCCTCCTGGAACATGCTCCCCTCCTTTCACCTGCTCGTCACCTGGCTCACAGTGACTTACCAGACTTGTGTCAGCTTAAAAATCGTCCCTCAGAGAGGCTCCCCCAATCCCGGGCCTCCTGCCTGCCTAAAGCGGTTCTAGTGACTAACTTATCACACACCAGCGCTGCTGCTCCTGAATCTTCTGTGGCCCATTCTTTCCCTCTCAGACTCAGGCGGTTTTCAGAAAGAGATAGAGAAGCCAGGAGGGCTTCCTTCCCGGAGCCCAGAGCGCCCTGCGGGAAGCCCCTCGGGCCTGGGCCTAGTTTCACTCACCCTCTGCACCGATGCCTGGCTGCTGCCCTGAGTAGCTGAGCCCATCCCTGGGATCCCTTCCAACTGCTGGCCGAGAGGGAGAGGTCAGCTGAAACAAGGCCTTCTCTTTGTTCTCCCAGCCTCCCCAGGCATCCTGGATCTTTTCATTGCACTCTCTTTTTCTCTGTTCCTGTCACTCTCTGTGTGTCTCTCTCTATCTCTGTTTCAGTGTCTCTCTCCCTGGCTCTGTTTTCTCCTCTCCTTCTCCCCACCTGCCTTCTCTTCTCCCATTCTCTCTCTTCTTTTCTGTCCACCCACCTCATTTCCCCTTTGTCTGTCTCCATGTTCCTCCCACGCCCTCCCTGGCTCTGGCTCTGAGGATCCCTCTCTCTCTCTCCCTGGCACCCATGCACTCAGAAGGCACCTCCGCCTCCTTCCACTGCCTCTCTTCTGGTGCATGGCTGCCAGGGCCTTCCTGCAGTGAGGTCCAGGTGTAGTGTGGCCCGGTGGCCGGCCGGACTGCCTGCTGTCTCACACCCTTGTAAGGTTACTATTTATCTAGTGCAACCGAAGTTGGCGCACACATCTGGCGCCTGGTACTTAGTGCAATTATTTATGATTTCCACCAAGATTTAAAAGCTCATCGCCGGCCTTGTAATGCAGTAACTGATTGCGCTGCTAATGTAATTAAGAAAAGATTATGATGTCCACGTGGCGTACCAGATGGTGGCATTCATAGTAATCGGCGTGCACAACTGGCAGACAACTGCACAAGGGCAGCCGAGCGGAGGCAACTGGAGACCAGCATCTTCCTCCAGTCACTCAGGAAGGAGAGGAGGCTGCTGGGAGTGCTGGACAGGGAAGGGTGGGGAGGGGAAGGGGAGGAGGAGAACCCAAGAGGAGAGGAGGGGTCCAGCTCCCCTCATCTGTGGCTCCGAAGTGGGTTCTGTTATTGCACACACACACATGCACTGATAAAGTTTTGCTCATACACATGCACTCAAGGGCACATGCAGACACACACACATACACAGATGTCCATGAATAAGGGAGTATTGCCTTCGTGTATTCAAAAACTTAGACTGTCTAGTTGTGCTAAGCCTTGAAAATATATCAGTAAATAAAACAGTGATTCCCTTCGTTGTGGAGCTCAACAGAGTAGAGAAGGAAAACCCATTGATCAAATAACCACAAGAATACATGAAAAGTTGAATTGCATTTAATGTTACAGAGAGAGGTGGGTTGTGTTATGATGGCTTCGTGGGGCGTTTGACTGGGTCGGGGAGTTCAGGGAAAGCTTCTCTGAGGAAATAACAACTGAGGTGTGATCTGAAGAATGAATAAGAGCTAACAGGTGATAAGAGAAAGGAAAGGTGTTTCAGCAGAGGGAGGATGTGCAAAGGCCCTGGGGTTAGGGCGGAGAGCACAGCTAACACACGAGTCTAAGAAAAATCCAAGGCAAACTTGAAGAAGAAAAACAAAACTGTATGCCAAGACTTTTAATAAAGCTATGGTAATGAAGGCAGTGTGGTATTGGTGTAAGGGTGGACAAGCTGACCAATGAAATAGAGGAGAAAGTCTGGAAACAGACCAACACATACATGATTCCTGTATGTATGACAAAGACAGCACCATTGTCCAATGGGAAAGGAGTGATCTTTTCAGTAAATGGTGCTGGGTCCGTTGGATATCCATAACAAAATAAGTGTGTCTTGACCCCTATCTCACATCACACACAAAAATCTATTCCAGATTATTGTAGAACTTTGCAGAGCTAAATGTGAATGGTAAAACAATAAAGCTTTTTTTTTTTTTTTTTTTTTTTTTGAGATGGAGTCTCGCTCTTTTGCCCAGGCTGGAATGCAGCAGCACAATCTCAGCTCACTACAACCTCTGCCTCCTGGATTCAAGCAATTCTCCTGCCTCAGACTCCCGAGTAACTGGGATTGCAGGCGCGTACCACCATACCCAGCTAATTTTTTATATTTTTAATAGAGATGGGGTTTCACCATGTTGATGAGGCTGGTTTCAAACTCCTGACCTCAAGTTATCCACGTACCTCAGTCTCCCAAAGTGCTGGGATTACAGGCATGAGCCACCGTGCCCGGCCCAGCCAATGATAAAGCTTTTAGAGGAAAACATAGGAGAACAGCTCTATGACCTTGGAGTAAGCAAACATGTCCTAAACAAGTCACAAAAAGGCTATGTAAGAAAAAAAATTATAAATTGAACATATTAAAATTTAAAAATTCTATTCCTAAAATATACCAGCAAGAGAGTGAAAAGCTAATGGAAAGAGTGGGAGAAGATGTTTACAACTCATTTAATGAAGAACTTAGATTCATAAGATATATAAAATTTGCTACAACTCAATAACAAAAAGACAAACCACATTTTTTTAATGGGGGAAAAAACTTTAACAGGCACCTCACAAAAGAAGATATTCAAAAGGCCAATACACATATGATAAGGTGCTTGACTTCATTAGTCATAAGAGAAACGCAAACCAACTAAAATTACAAGATACCACTGCTACCCACCATGATAGTTAAAAAGATAAAATATCAAATATTAAAGAGGACATGCAGAACAAGAACTCCCATGCACTGTAGGTGGGTACTTTGGCAAATTCATTAACTGCTAAAGCTGAATATATGCACACCTGTGGCCCAGCAATTCCACTCCTTGGTATACACCACACTAAATATTTATCATGGACATGTACGAAAGTGTCCATAGTTGTACTATCTGCCATAGTCAAAAACTCAAAACTACCTAAATGCCCATAAATAATAGAATGAATAAATTTATCAAAATAGATAAATTGTGGTGTATTCACACATTTAAATATTATACAAAAATGCAAATAAATTACAAAAGGGTCTGATATCGTAGAACCTTGGAGAGACTTGGCCTCAAAGACGCCATGTGTAAGGGAAAGTGGAAGTGGCACATGGGGCTTAAAACAAGGGGGTTGACTGAAGGCTGGTAGATAATGCTATCTACTCCTAGACCTCCCAACCCTACTTCTACACACAGAACACCCAGAACTCTAGTGTCTAGCCACCAGGCAAGAGGTCAGAGGGTTCCTCATTGGAGAAAGCCCCAGCAAAAAAGACTACCTCATTCTAGCCCTACCTCATTTGGGGTCTTTGGCTCAACTACTCATGTATGCAGGGCTCCCAGTCAGCTTTTCATTGCCTGCCTCTTAAATATAAACAGATAACCAAGATAAAATAGAGAAATCAAGTGTATAAACAGAAAACGTGAACCCAGAGGAAATCAAGATAACATGCAAAGTAGAAGAGTATTTCAAAAGAATCAAATTAGTGTGCTCAGAAAAATTAAAGATGAAAAACTTGTAACTAGACTGTACTGTACTGTCTATGAGAAAGGAACTATCAATAAGAAAGGACTCTGAGAAATTAAAAATTGAAGTGCTGAAGTGAACAATTCAATAGAATTAAAAGATAAATTTAAGGGATTTTCCCAGGAGGTAAGATAAAGATAAAGGAGGCAGAAAACACGAGAAGAAAATAAGAAACATAAAATATTTATTTAAGGGTTTCAATAGTTGACTAATGGTAGATCCAGAAAAAATTGATTTTAAAAGGGGGCGTGGAGGAAGAATTAACAAAGATATAATACAAGAAATTTTCTCACAGCTGAAGAATACAAGTCTACAGAATAGACAGAACCACTGAATGCTCAACAAAATGCAAAGTAATCAACATATAGATACACTGCCATGAAGTGTCAGAACACTAAAAATAGGCAATATAAAAAGCTTCAAGAAAGAAAAATATGTCATACATAAAGGATTAAGTACCAAAATGCCATCACATTTTTCAATAGTAGCATTGGATGCTATATTTTCAATATCATCAAAATTCTGAGAGAAATCATTTTCAACTGAAATTATATGCCCAGCCAAACTGTTGATCAATGTGAGATTAAAAGAAATAGTCTCACAAAGTTTACCTCCAGTGCACTCTTTTTAAAGGAAATTATTTGAGAATGTGCTCCAGCAAAATGAGGGAGTAAACCAAGGCAAAGGATACATGGTATCCAAGAAACAATGGGCCAACCCAGAAAAACAGCAAAGAGAAATCTCAGAAGAGAAGCAATGCACAGAGCCAAGGAGGAGCCAGACCACATTGGAGATGGAGTCTCTGGAAAGGGAGAGTATAATAAAATATGGAATTGGATGGGAAGGCTGGAAACAAATGAAAATGTGATAATGGCAAATAGCACAAGGGGAAAAGGGCAGGTAGAAATTCCAGGTTGGGGTTGGGGGTGCGGAATGATATTAAAAAAATAAAATACAATCGTAATACACTACTTGGCTCTCCAAAGGAACAGTATTTAAATAGTGTTTTCGGTGTGGAGGGGTATAAGCTAAAACCTCACCTATCACAGCAGGAATACAATGACTAATGAAAGATACATAATAAATCAAGAAACAGAAATTGAAGCATATTATTGCAAGTGATCAGACATACTGTAACTAGGAGCTGTAAAGGAGCTGAAATTCTGGGATGAGAACTAGGGATTCGGGGTGGATGTGGGCAGAGATCTATTTTTTTAACCAACGTATGTAATACACTGATGTCTTTTTTAAATGGCCTTTAACTCTGGTGGCAGGGTAGAACTCTGATTACAGGTGGTTAAGAATAGATTCAGGGAAACTGGTTAGGAGAGTATTGCAGCAGTACCGGCAGGAAACAAAGGTTTATTGGACTACATTTGTGGTTGGTGGAGATGGGGACAAGATGATGGAAAAAATGCCATTAGGAGATCAAATTGACAGGCCTAGCTGGTGGGTTGGGTGAAGGGATAGTGAGAAAGATGGGGATCCAGGGAGGATGCCTAGTTTCCTGCTTGTGCATGTGGGTGGACAGTGAGGCCCCCCACTGAGAATCCTAGTCAAGAATCAAGTTGTTAGGAGGAAGTAGTGGGCTCAGATGGAGACAGGTAGAGTTTAAGGTGCTTGGGAGGCATGGAGGAGAAGACACTAGGCAGGAGGTTATGAACACAGCTCTGAGCTCCCATCACATATCCAGGGCTAGGCAACAAGCCTGTTAATGCAGGTGAGCTCTCCTAGGGAGGGACTGAGGATGCCAGAGAGAATTAGTTGATGGTGTAAGGGTGACACTGGTCTCACATCAGATATATCCAGCACAGAGGATCCGGAGTGGTACAGATCTCAACATAGTCACACAGTCACAGCATCCTTACAGGCACACTTATAACTCAGACCCCCCAAGGATTAGCCATTACTTTAATTTTTTTTTTTTCAAGACAGGGTCTTACTCTGTCACCCGGGTTGGAGTGCAGTGGTGCGATCACAATTCACTGCAGGCTCTACCTCCCCGGCCCAATCCATCCATCCACCTCAGCCTCCCCAGTAGCTGGGACTACAGGTGCATGCTACCACACCCGGCTAGTTATTTTTTATTTTAACTTTTTGTAGACACGTGGTCTCACTATGTTACCCAGGCTGGTCTCAAATTCCTGGGCTCAAGTGATTCACCCACCATGGCTCCCCAAAGCACTAAGATTACAGTCATGAGCCACTGTGCCTGGCCTAATATTAAAATAAGATAGTTCAAGCACTCATCCTCATGCTGTGGAAGACCTCGTCCAATATTTCTATCCTTGGTTTGCAGGAAGACTCTCCTGAGTCAGATCACACTGTAGCTACCCTCAGCACAAGCCCCAGCCCCTAACTGTGGCCCCGACTTCCAACTTTGGCTGATTGTACCCACATACCCACCCCATTTATTTTCCCCAAATGGCACCAGCAAAGGTTGTTGTGTGTAGCAGACTTCTATTAAAAATTTGGGACAGTTACAGTATACAACAGGAAGCAAATTAAAGCAGTATCAGGCATCATCATTTCTAGAAATGTATCAGCTGTACCGCACCATAGGGAATTCTGTACTGGCCATGACTTTGCATGGAATCCCTCCCTTGCTCCCTGTTAGGGTCCTCTTCATTCCCTCTGGCCTTTCCTCCCATCTCCCTTTGTCTTGTCTCTGCATCCTCCAACCCCTGCCTCCCAGGCTGACACCAGAAATTATCCGAGAAATTCAACTCTCTCTTTGTTCTCCCTCACCTTGCAGACCTTGCCAGGCCACTTACAATACCCAAGGGGGCCAACAATTTATTTCACAAAACAAAGAGCCATCTCTCATGAGATGAATGATGTCTGTCCCCTAGAATGGTAGGTAAACTGGCTGCCTTCTGGCCATTCTTTATTTTTATTTTATTATTTTATTTTTTCAGAGGCAGCGTCTCACTCTGTTACCCAGGCTGGAGTGCAGTGGCATGACCATAGCTCACTGCAGCCTCTAACTCCTGGGCTCAAGCGATCCTCCCACCTCAGCCTCCCAAGTAGCTGGGACTACAGGCGTGTGCCACCACACCTGGCTAATTTTGTATTTTTTGTAGAGATGGGGGTCTTGCTATGTTGCCCAAACTACTGGTCTCAAACTACTGGGCTCAGGTAATCCCCCCAGGCCTCGGCCTCCCAAAGTGCTGGGATTACAGGCATGAGCCACCACACCCAGCCTGGCCATTCTCTAAAAAGCACCCCTCACATACACTCATATGCAGGCATGTACATTTACTTTTACATTTGCTTATGTGCACACATGTTCATAATTGCATATACACACTCATGTGCACACATTCACACTTATACACACTTGGACATGCAGATGGGCTAAAAGCTTTTCACAGTGAGCATCTAGGGGTAGATGGAAATCACCCACTCAGGTTAACCCCACCCCTAGTGCGAGTGTGTGCATGCACGTGTCTGTGCGTACACTGGCTCTCTGCTGCTTTACGCACTGAGCTGTCTTAAGGGAGTCTGCTTCTGAACCCGTGCCTGTCACCTGGGGAAAGGTCTCTCCTCTGCCCAGCAGCTAGAACCGAGCTGGTGAGCCTGAGTTGGCTGGGACTGTGCTGGGGTCTAAAACATGGCTCTGTCACAATGTCACAGAGGCGGCCTCACCCCGGGCAAACAAGCCAGGAATGGGGGGCTGTGGCAGGAATAATGGCCCCCACCAAAGACGTCCACGTCCTAATCCCCAGAACCTGGGAATATGCCAGTACCCATGTGCACAAGGGGCTTTGCAGACATGATTCAGCTGAGGATCTTAAAATGAGCTGAGCAGGCCCAATGTAACCACAGGAGTCATGAGGGAAAGGGAGGCAGGAGTGTCAGAGAAGACAACAGGACAATGGGGGAAGAGGTCAGAGGGCTGGAACACGGGCTTTGAAGATGGAGGAAGAGGCCCCAAGCCAAGGAATATAGCAGCCCCTAAAAGCTGGAAAAGGCCTGGGAAGGCTTCCTGGAGCCTCTGGAAGGAACGCAGCCCTGCCTTCCCCTTAATCTTAGCCCTGTAAAGCTCCTTTTAGACTTCTCCAGAACTGCGAGGGACTACATTTGTATTGTTTAAGCCACTAAGTCTGCTGCCATTTGTTTTGGGTTGTTTGCTTGTTTGTTTGTTTGTTCTGAGACAGAGTCTCACTCTGTCGCCCAGGCTGAAGTGCAGCGGCACAATCTTGGCTCACTGCAACCTCCACCTCCTGGGTTCAAGCGATCCTCCCACCTCAGCCTCCTGAGTAACTGGGATTGTACAGGCATGTGCCACCAGGCCCAGCTAATTTTTGTATTTTAATAGAGACAGGGTTTCACCATTTGGTGAGGCTGGTCTCGAACTCCTGACCTCAGGTTATCCACCTGCCTTGGCCTCCCAAATGCTAGGATTACCAGGTGTGAGTCATCACACCCAGCCTGCTGCCATTTGTTACTGCAACATTAAGAAACTAGCGCGGGTGCCCTGAGGTGCTGCCAGCTCTTGGAGGCCAGAGATCAGGATAGGGTGAGGTCCTGGGAGGTGTTGCCTCCAGCGGGACTCAAGTTCAGGCCTCTCTGGGTCACTGTCCTGCAGCTATGTGGGGAGCTCGCAAAGACTAAGGAGAAAGGTTCTGCCCAGGCTGCCAGGGAGCAGGGGCTTTCCGGGACTGCGTGGTGTCTCCGGGAGTAGGAGGCTCTGGAGAAGGAGTTAGGCCTGATCATGAAGCAGCCCCTCTCCAGAGGCCACTCCTGCAGGAAGAGAAGCTGGAGGCCAGGGACCCGCTTTCAGGAACAGCAGCCATGAGCCCCTGGGTCTGTGGCTGAGGAAGGGGCAAACCCTGCCATCCTACCGTCTCCCTTTGGAAGGGATTCCAGGTTCTTTAGCCGATGATAGCCAAGCCCCCAGCCTCAGAGGAGAGCCAGTCAATCCCAGCTTGTGTTAATTGCCAGACCAGGCAACTCAGATTCAGGTCTGTGCCAGCCATCTCTGGACCCCACGCCAGAGCAACTGTCCAGCAAGCACCAATGAGCCTGTGTAGGGGGCAGCAAGGGACAGGAAGCCCAGACCCATCTGGGATTGCTACAGAAAAGGGGATCCTCTGGGGCCCATGAATCATCCAGCCATGTTCCTGGACCTCCTGAATGGAAAATTCCAGGGCATCTTCAACCTTAGTTCCTCACACGCTTGGATGAGATCCTAAGTGTCACTCTTGACTTTGTGCTCATAATTCCAGCAGAACCCATGGTTCTCCTGGGCTGTGGCAGTCCAGTATAATCCCAAGAAATGACCTTGGATGAATGTCTTGAGTTCTGTAGTCCTCAGTCTCTTTCTCTGTGAAATGGATCATGTAATAGTTATCAACCTCACAGTGCTGTTGTAAGGATTAGGTGAAATAATGAGTATAAACTTCCTGGAATAAAGCGCAAGAAAAGACCTCTTTTTAAAAAATCTTTTAAAGTGTGGGGACCAAATTTCTGGATCACATTCTGGCCCATCACCATCTGATGCCCACCAAGCACTGGCTATCCTAAGAAAGCGAGTACTCTGGGCCATCCAGAATTTTCTGGGTTTTGCAAATTATTAGACCCTGGCCCCCCACTGGCCACTTTTCCAACTCCACTTCCCTGTTGATAAAAGTTCTCAAAAATGGGTGGAGAATCCTAGAAATCCCTTCTAAGGATTTATCTATGAATGCTAAAGGACAAGAGAGCAAGAGTGGTGTTTATTATGGTGAAAATGGAAAATTCCATGGCCAATAGCAAAGTTATCATTAAATATATAAAATGGGTTTGCTGACTAAAATGTTATGCATTGATATAAAGGTGTTTATACATTTTCTGAAAATTATGACGATGTATCTGTATGGAAATAGAAATATGTTCATGATATATTAAAAAACTCATTATTTAAAACTATTGTTAAATAATTATGTATGTAACATATAATACACACATTTTGATGTATATATGTGTGTTTATGTCAGATACACACAAATATCTTAGATTTATGCACATGTATACATATACACATATACATATAATTTATATTTTAAAACATGTATACGTGTGTATCTGTGTGTGTGTGTATGAATCTATATACACAGAAAATGGAAAAACAATCTGGAATTAAATAGACCAAAAAGTTAATGATTGAAATGGTTATTACTGATTAGTGGAATTTCAGATGCCTTTTATTTTCTTCTTTATAGCTTTATGCATTGTCTGAAAAAAATGCAATATATATACTAGTCTTTTTCACAATGTTAAAATAAAACATTTTACACACACAGTATTGACGATGTCATAAAATATCATGAAGCTACCAATCAACTTAAGACATATGTTACTTTTATTGAGAGGAAAATTAGTTTAAGTTATTTTTTAAAATATGTGTTCCATGTCTTTGCTATTGCCAACAGCACTGCAATGAACATATGCATGCATGTGTTTTTTTAATAGAATGATTTATACTTCTTTGGGTATATACCCAATAATGGGATTGCTGAGTGAAATGGTATTTGTGTCTTTAGGTCTTTGAGGAATTGCCACACTGTCTTCCACAATGGTTGAACTAATTTACACTCCCACCAACGGTGTATAATCACTAGTCACAATAGCAAAGACATGGAATCAACATAAATGCCTACCAATAATAGACTGGATAAAGAAAATGTGGTACATATACATCATGGAATACTATGCAGCCATAAAAAAAGAATAAGATACTGTCCTTTGCAGGGACATGGATGGAGACAGAGGCCATTATCCTTAGCAAACTAACACAGGAACAGAAAACCAAATACTGCATCTTCTCACTTATAAGTGGGAGCTAAATGATGAGAACACATGGACACATAGAGGGGAAATTAAACAAAATGGGGCTTTTCAGACGATGGAGGATGGAAAGAGGGAGAGGATCAGGAAAAATAACTAATGGGTACTAGGCTTAATAACTGGGTGATGAAATAATCTGTACACCAAACCCCCATGACACAAGTTTACCTGTGTAATAAACCTGCACTTGTACCCCTGAACTTAAAATAAAAGTTTTAAAGAAAAGTTTTCTATTATTATTCAAATAATAAGAAATATATAAAAATAAAGTCTCTAGTTCACCTCAATTTTATTGAATTATGAAATTTTATTGAAAAACTTTAAAATGTAATATGAAAAACTGGAAAATATATACCATATTTTTGGAGGGAAAGGCTTAATATAAAATGTCAATTCTCCCAACAGTAATGTATAAATGTAATGAATTATATTATAGTACCATTATAACTCATTATAATGAGTTACATTATAATACCATCTGATTATAGAACCATTTTTAATTGGATGAAATGATAATAAAGTTCATGTAAAAGAATAAATGTCTAAGAATGGCCAAAAAAAATTTAAAGGGAAATATCTTGCCTTGCCTTATAGATATTAAAATATACTATAAAGCCACTAGAATCCAACAACATGGTATTGGCATAGAATTAGTGGATTCACAGAAAATTTTGGAACAGAATAAAGAACCCAGAAATATGTCGTAGTATGAAAATTTAATACATAATAAATACTTTACCTCATTAAGATAAAAATTAATAAATAATGCTAGCAAAAAGCAGCTATTTGATTGTAAGAAAATGAAGTTGGATCCTTCAAACCAACACAAATTTAAACTCCAATGGGTTAATAAGACTTAAATATAAAAACAAAACATAAAACCTTAGAAAAAAATTTAGGCGAATACATGTATAATGCAGTGTGTAGGGGGCACTTTTACCTGTGACAAGAAACCTAGAATCTATAAAGAAATAATCGTTTTTGACTACATAAAATTTAATCTCATCCAGTTAATTTTTATTTCAGATATTGTATTTTTTGGTTCTAGAATTCCCATTTGCTCATTTGTATAGTCTATTTCCAACTGAAGTTTTCTGTTTAATCATTCATTGCTAGTATATTTTTCTTCATGTCCTTGAGCATAGTTATAATGGCTACTTTTAAATTCTTGTCTCTTAATTCTAACATCTAGGTCACATTAAGGTTATTCTCCATTGATTGCCTTTTCTATTAATATGGCTCACATTTTGCCGTTTCTTCATATGTCTAGTAGTTTTGGATTGTATCCTGGACACTGTCAATGATAAGTTGTAGAGACTCTGGATTTTATTATGTTCTTCTGAGTGTCGACTTTTTATTTTAGCAGGCAGTTAACTTGGCTGAACTCAAACTTCAAACTCTCCCCTCTGGTAGACAGCAGCTGAAATCTCTGTTCAGTTATTTTAGCCACAGTTAGGATTCCAGGAGCCTCCCAGATGAATTCACAGTTCAGAAAACAGCCTGAAGTTTGGGTGGAGAATTCGGAACATATACCTCCATGGAGTTCTCCTTCCCGGAATTTCCTCCTTTACTTTTCAATTTCTGTGGAAGTCCCAGATTCTGCCCTGTGATTCCTTAACAAGTAAGAATGCAGATTTCTATCCAACTTTTAACTGACTTATGTGGTGCTATGTGGGGCCCGCAGGGCAGTGACCCAGGGAGGCCTGAATTTGATGGCAGCCAAGCCTCTGGCCTCAGAGGGGAGCCAGTCATATAAAATATAAAAATAAGAAACACTGTCATTCCCTTCTTACAAATGTCAGATGTTATAAGTTCTGCCTGGTTTGGGTCACTTTTAGGGCCCCCACCTAGCCTTTTGTCCAGAATTTATAATTGCTATCTGTGGGAGAGATTGTCTTTTACAAGGTACTCTGTCATTATTGGAAGTACAACTCTCTGACTACATACAATTTAAACTTTTTTAGGCCGGGCACGGTGGCTCATGCCTGTAATCCCAGCACTTTGGGAGACTGAGGCAGGCCGATCACCTGAGGTCAGGAGTTCAAGACCAGCCTGGCCAACATGGTGGAACCCCGTCTCTACTAAAAATACAAAAATTAGCCGGGTGTGGTGGGTGCCTGTAATCCCAGCTACTCAGGAGACTGGGCTCAGCAGGAGAATTGTTTGAACCCAGAGGCGGAGGTTGCAGTGAGCCAACATCGCACCACAGCACTGCAGCCTGGGCACCAGAGTGAGACTCTGTCTCAAAAAAGTAAAAAATAAATAAATTTTAAACATTTTTAGATGGCTAAATGTTCCCATAAACAAAGCTAAAAGACAAGCACTGAATTTGGGGAAAACATATTCGCAACGCCTACGACGGAGAAAGAGTTAATTTTTAGCTCTTACAAATTGTTAAGCAAAAGACAAAGCATCCAGTAGAAAAATATTCCCAGGATATGAATAGGCTCAGAGAAGAGTAAACCCAAATGGCCAATAAACGTATGGCTCAACCTCCTAGTACTCAGGGAAATGCAAATTAAAGTAACAATGAGGTAGCACTTCTCACCCGTCATACTGGCAAAAATTCAAAAGAATGTTAACACCTACTACTGATGAGAGTGATAGGAAAAGTATATTTTCATACATTGCTGGTTCAAATGAGAACTGATACTGCCTTTTTGGAAAGCAATATGGAACAAATCTATTTTAAAGATCTAAGTATACATAGGCTTCAACCCAACAATCCCACTCATAAGAAATTTGTCCCAGAAATAAACAAAAGCACTCAGATGTAGGAATATATAAAGGTGTTAATGTCACAATATTTGTAGTGGCCAAAGAGCTAGAAAGAATCTGTCAATAGAAAAGGGTTTAAATAATTATACGGTCATGCCATGGAACAAGAAGCAACCATTAAAAAAAATAGATTCAGCCGGGTGCGGTGGCTCATGCCTGTAATCCCAGCACTTCGGGATGCTAAGGTGGGCAGATCACCTGAGGTCAGGAGTTCGAGACCAGCCTGGCTAACATGGTGAAACCCCATTTCTATTAAAAATACAAAAAATTAGCTGGACATGGTGGTGTGCGCCTGTAATCCCAGCTACTCAGGAGGCTGAGGCAGAAGAATCGCTTGAACCTGGGAGGTGGAGGCTGCAGTGAGCCGAGATCACGCCATTGCACTCCAGCTTGGGCAACAAGAGCGAAACTTTGTCTCAAAAAAAAAAAAAAAAAGAATAGATTCACTTGGATGGGTTTCCACAATGCATTGTTAGTTGAAAAATTCAAGAAATATATGTAATGTGATCCATTTGGTCAAATAAAGATCAGCAAGCCCTATATGTATACGATGCACAGGCACATGGAAGATATGGGATACACGCCAGGTTATTAACTTTGGTTTGGGGAATATCAGGGAAAGACCAGGGAGATGGAAAAGAGGGTCAGACAAAACAAAAGCGTTTTAAAAGTTTCCGTGAAAACAGCAAAGTATGTGATATATTTGTGGACAAACGTGTGTATGAAAGCAGAGAAACAGAAAGGTATTTGAGGACTGGGCACGGTGGTTCATGCCTGTAATCCCAGCACTTTGGGAGGCCGAGGAGGGTGGATCACCTGAGGTCAGGAGTTCAAGACCAGCCTGGCCAACATGGCGAAACCCTGTCTCTACTAAAAATACAAAAATTAGCCGGGCGTGGTGGCAGGTGCCTGTAATCCCAGCTACTCAGGAGGCTGAGGCAGGGAGAATTGCTTGAACCCAGGAGGTGGAGGTTGCAGTGAGCTGACATCGTGCCACTGCACCGCAGCCTGGGTGACAGAGCAAGACTCCATCTCAAAAAAAACAAAAAAAAGAAAAAGAAAAAAGAAAGGTGTTTGAGCAGGATCAAAATGTCCATGGTGAGGTTTAGGGAATTATTAATTTGTTCTTTATACAATTTTATATACTTCTTTCTTAAAACCTTTTTATTTATGGTAGAGATGAGGCCTTGCTATGTTGCCCAGGTTGGTCTCCAACTCCTGGCCTCAAGTGATCCTCCCACCTTGGCCTCCCAAAATGGGGAGAGTTTGAAGTTTGAGTTCAGCCAAGTTAACTGCCTGCAAAAATAAAAAGTCGACACTCAGAAGAACATAATAAAATCCAGAGTCTTTACAACTTATCACCTAGGCTGGAATGCAGTGGCATGAACATAGCTCACTGCAGCCTCAAACTCCTGGGTTCAAAGGATCCTGTCTCAGCCTCCCAAATAGCTAGGAATACAGGCAAACATCACCATGCCTGGCTAATTTTTTGTAGAGATGGGGTCTTGCTATGTTGCCCAAGCTGTTCTCAAACTCCTGGCCTCAAATGACACTCTCACCTTGGCCTCCCAAAGTGCTGAGATTACAGGTATGAGCCACTGCACCTGGCCTTTAAACACTATTTTTTAAAAAATCTTTTAAGTATGTGTTAACTACATAAATAGAAAAAGTAAAGGTATTTTTATCATGAAGAAAGATTTTTTTAACTCCAGAAGTATATAGAGTCAAAAGTGAAAACTAAAAGACCAACCCCATTTCCATTCTCCAGAGCTAATCACTTTTAACATTTTGATGAAGGCAGGTCCAGATTATATAGATTACATATACATATACAAAATACATATATATGCATACCACATACATACACACACACACACTATATATATATATATATATATATATATATCCTATTTTCTTTTTTAATAAAAAGGTCAGAAAAATAATAAAGGGGGTGGGAGGAAACTTTGGGAGGTGATGAATATGTTTATGGCCTTGATGATGATGGTTTCACACGTATATACTTATCCCTAAACGCATCAAGTTGAATAGATTAAATATGCACAGCTTTTTATACGTCAATCATGTCTCAATAAAGCAATTTTTTAAAAAAAGAAAAAGAGTCAAAAGAAGAAGAAAAGATGAAAGTGTAGCCTTCTGGGAGTTTCAGAACCCGGGTTACAGAGTCTAACCTGCCCCTCCTCCACTGCGTCTCCTCCTACCTCTGTAATCCTGACACAGATGCCTGGGGCACTGTCACAGGAGGTCCTGGGCCCGGGACCTCTATCCTCGTGCATTCTCCTTACGGAACTGTCTCCTGTCAGCACCAAGTGTCCCTAAAAAAGGTGCCATCTCAGCAGCTGGAATGGTGCAGCACTGGCACAAGCACCCCCAGCTCAGCCAGACGAGGGGACCCTGTCGTCCCTGTGGCTTGAATACTTCCCCATATACCATGGATGGTGCTGGGACTTAATTGTGTTCTCCACAAATTCATATGTCGAAATTCTAATTCCCAATAGGACAGTATTTGGAGATGGGGCCTTTGGGAGACAATTAAAGTGATACCAGATATTATTGGATCAGTGTTGAACTTCTTGGGTTGACCATGGTACTGTGGTTATGTAGGAGAGTGTCCTTGCTCTTACAAGATACTCTGAAGTATTTTGAAGTGAAATGTTGTGATGTCTGCAAATAACTCCCAAATGAGGCTGGGTAGGGGAGAAAACCAATGTTACAAGATTTTAATAGGTTGGTGAAGCTAGGGGATAGTAACTATTCTTTTCTTTCCATTTTTTGGTGAAGTTGAATTTTTTCAAAATAAAAGTTGTGGGAAAGCTGGGTCCATGTCTGGTCACTGGCCAGCTCCCCACTGCTGCTGTGTTGATCCTCCCCTTTCTCCCTCCTGATCCTTCTTCCCCACCCACCAGTCTATTCTCGCAGAGCTACCCAAGAGACTGTCTTAAGACTTGCCATTCCCATGACTAATTCTTTCTTTCTTTTTTCTTTTTCTTTTTCTTTTTGGATACAGAGTCTCACTCTGTTGCCCAGGCTGAGTGCAGTGGCATGATCTCAGCTCACTGCAACCTCCACCTCCCGGGTTCAAGTGATTCTCCTGCCTCAGCCTCCCGAGTAGCTGGGATTACCGGTGCGTGCCACCACACCTGGCTAATTTTTGTAGTTTTAGTAGAGATGGGGTTTCACCATGTCGGTGAGGCTGGTCTCGAACTCCTGACCTCTGGTGATCCGCCTGCCTCAGCCTCCCAAAGTGCTGGGATTACAGGCGTGAGCCACCACGCCTGGCCCTCCTAAGGCTTTCTTGACTCCTAAAACAAAATCCAAATTCCCTACTGAAGTCTCTGAGTCCTTCCACGGTCTGGCCCCACTGGCCTGCCATCCTCACCACACTCATTGTACCCCAGCCTCAGGGCCTTTGCACAGGCTGTTCCCTATGTCTGAACCCTCTGCCCCCAGATTTTCATGTGGCTCTCTTTTTCTCATTATTCGCACATCTGCTCAATGCCACCTCCATTGAGAAGCCCTCCCTGACTACTTTTACTTAAGTAGCTTCCCCATTCCCACCCAGTTGAACTCTCTCTGTCAACCCAACTTAATTTTCTTCTCAGCACTTGTTTTGTTTCTGTCTCCCCTGCTGGAATGTAACATGCTCCCAAAGTGGAGGCTTTGTCTAGTCAATGATGTTCTCTTAGCACCGAGAACAAAGCCCAGCACATAGTAGGTACACAATTAATACATCTTAAATGAAGATGTAGATAGTCACTGATACAGACACATATAAGTGAATGTGCTTACACAAACACACACTGTCACACAGGTAGACACACAACTGCTCAGTGAAGTACACGTAGAGAAAGAATCACAGACACATCTGTGAACAGCACACAATTATGTAGCTCATATAAACACATAAACACACATTCATACAAGACATCCGGATGGACTCACGCACTAACACACGTTAATCTTTACCTATACATCTACTAATCCACACACATACGAACATTGACGTGCACAGTCACGTATACCCAGACAAAAAAACATGCTCACGCAGCCACACGTGTATGAAGAGTCAGGAGTACAGTCATGAACGGACACCTACACACACACACTCACCCTTGCCTGGCCTGGGACTGATGCCCTTGCTAAGCCTGGCTTGGGTGGGCACCACTGGGTCACTCTGCAACCCTTGGCTGGGAGGACCTCAAACCTCCTGGCAGCACTCCCCTCCCAGGATAGACGATCTGAGAAGGGGTGGGGGCTGCTAGGCACCTCTAGAATTATGACTGCTCTGAGGCTGCCGTTAGGAGCAGCAATGTCACCGAGGCCATTAGCTGCCTGGGCAGAGCCGTAAAACACGCCTGGCTCAGCACCCTCTCCTCCAGCCACGTCTGTGTCTGTGGTCACCCTGCCTACAGGGCAGTGCCGAATGCCAGAGACAATGGCCTCTCATGGCCAGGTGCTAATGAGACGAGGTCAGCAGGAAAAAGCTCCCCAGTGACCCCAGGTGGCTAATCACCTGGCCGGTTGGCTGACGACCCTATGGGGTCAGGGCAGGCAGCAGGCAGTGGTTCTCAGTGAGGCAAGGCAAACTGGTCTACGCTCTGCCCAGAGCCAGCTGGAGCCAGCAGGGGCTGGGGCTAGAGAGGGCTATGGCCACCAGGGGAGGGGCTGAGATGACACCTGGCCACCCAGGTGGGCTCTGTCAGTGCCTGGAGCTCCCAAGGCACACTCAAGGCCAGACGCCAGGCAGCAAGCCAACCCTAGAGCCCAGCAGCTGGCATAGCCCAGGCTGCTCCAGGCCCCCTGCCTGATGTGCCGAGGATGCCAGTCTGAGCTCCTGAAGTCTTCTGGGAGCTGGATGTGCCTGTTGCCCCAGCACCCATGTGGGAGACCCTGAAGAACCCTCTGTGGCCATCCTCCCCAGCCCCTGCTCACGGGGAGCCTTTGGGTGACGCCCCCTGCTGGGCGCAGGAGTGGAGGGACAGCTTCCAGAGGGGTCCCTACCATACGTCTAAAAGCCTAGAAGCTGAAGAGAATGCAGTTTGTTCAGGAACTCAGTGACATAGCTGTGAAGAGGGACCAGCATGATGGAGGGCGGCGGTGGGAGGGGACATGGTGCGTTCAGGGCTTGAGAGAAACCTAGGCTGGCTGGAAGGGGGTGGGGGAGCTAAAGAACAGGTGATGCCCAAACCATGCAGCCCCAAGACAACGATTTGGGGCTTTAGCCTGAGAACACTGGGAGCCACAAATGGGTAAAGGAGTGATGTGATCTGATTTGACACGATGTCCCTGGCCGTCTCCTGCAGCACGTGGCCATTATTCCAATACAGAAGTGCAGAGGTGGACTGGGACAGGAAAAGGGGAGGAGACATCTTACATTGTGTCAGGGACTGTGCACCAGCAACCCATGTTTTGCCAAAAGAATGCTACTTGCAACCGGTGTTAAACCAAGAAGCTGGGTTCCATTCATTCATTCATTCACACATGCATGCGTTCTTGCATCTACCATCATATAGGCCTCACGGAGATAAGAAATAAACCAGATCCTGCTGTCCAGGGGTGTACTGTCCAATAGAGGAGGAGGAAAGGGAAGGGGCAGGAGCTGGAACCAGCATTTATGGAGCACCTGCTGTATGCCTCACAATCACCCACTGAGGGAGGTACTTCCCAGGCCATTTTATAGACAAGGAAACTGAGACTCGGGGTGAAGCCACCGGTCCACATTCTCACAAAGGGCTCCAGCCCCGGGGGCAGAAAGGTTTCAGAGTGACAGAGAGCAGCCTGAGCTCCTCCAAGGGTAATTTCAATCCTTGTCTTCAGGCCCAGCAAGGTTCTGAAGTTCCCAGAAAGGATGAGACCCTCGGGGATTGTCTGAGGGCCCAGCGCTGCCTCCCCCTCAGCTGTGATTAATGCCTGACAGTCCCTCCACTTGCAGGGAACTCATCAGACTAATATTTCCTGATGTGAACTCCGTGTCGCCCTCGAATGAGAAATCCCAGCCCCTTCACGTTCCGTGCCCCAGATGAATGGGCTCCCGTCCCGAGTCCCGTGAATGATGCAGCCCACATCTGCAGAGGGAGCTCGATAAAGACCCTTTATCAGCAGAACCATGGCTCCCCATGGCCAGCCATCGGACCCCAGCTCCCCTGTCACACTACTCCCCTGGAGCTGACCCTGGACTGCCTGCCAGAGACAGGGAGGCAAGGTCAGTGGGAAGGTCTTTCTTCCCAGCAGATGGGAAGAAAGGGCTCCGTAAAGGAGGGATAGGCCTTCTCCAGCCCTGCCTCCCATAGCTGGGACTCTTGAGGATCAGAGGGAAGGGGCGGGGTCTGCCAACATTTTGTGGTGAGCCCAAGGAGGGCGTGAGCATGTAGCCAGGCTAGGATCAGATGCCTGCTGAAGGCAACCTAGAACCTCCAAAGTTCTGTGGAGTGGAAATGGTGGGTGTGGAACCAAGTGGTTCTAGGAACAGAAACACCAGTGGTTGGTCTAGTGGTAAGAGAAAATAGAAACGATACCCAGTATCATGTATTGAGTGCTCGCCATGTGCTAGGCATGGTGCCAAACATCAATATGCATTGTTGCCCCTGATCCTCACAGAGCCTCGTGTGAAAGGAGGTATGATCCCCTTTTACAGGAGAGAAAAGTGAGGCCTAGAGCAGTTAAATGATACTCTGAGTGGAGGTGTCAAGATTCAACCTTAGATTTCCCTAGCTTCCAAGCTGTGCTTTTAGCTATTCATCATGCAGACATTCAACTGCTATTTGTAAAATGCCATCTTTGTGCCTGGCATTGAGCCAAGTGCTGGGACTACACAAGGCAAACATGGCCCCTGTCCTCCTGGAGCTTGCAGTCCTGTGGGGAGCTGACCTCCCACAAGGGGACTGTGGTGCTTCAGTGAGCATGTGGGTGAGGCCTGGGTGCTCAAGGAGAGTCTCGCCAAGGAGAGGGAAGCACCTTATCTTGCCCTTAGCACAGTGCTTCCTAGGGAGAAGCCAGTCCAAGCCCTAGTGTGGGTCCTGAGAACAAGTCCTCCTTGAGGTGGCCAAAGGTGGAAAGAATCCAGGGCTGAAAGTCAAAGCACTGAAGGCCAAAGCCAGGAAAAAGAGAGCAGCCATCCTGCCCAGCAGGTGCCCATGGGCTGATGGCAGAAGTGGAGTTGGAATGTGGATGGGACAGAATCAACCAGAAGGAAACCAGGGGTCTCCTGCTCGAAGGAGGCGGCCAGAGCTGTGTGGACCCTGGCTGTGGGGCAGCTTGGGCTGGCCTCCAGATGGAGACGGAGAGGATGGATGTCCACACCCGAAAGGGATCTCCCCGCTGAGGGTGCCCCCCGCCCCGACAACAGGATATACTTGGAGTCAGGTACACAGCAGGTGATCCATCTGTGGGAGGCCCCGAGCCAGAGGCTCAGGGAGCAGGTGTGACTCAGGGGTGAGCTGGCATGCGTGATGAAGGCGGCTCAAGCCCCAGACAAGCAGGGTGGGTTCCAGCTCAAGCTCCAGGCCCTGCAGGAAGAGGGACAAGGGTAAGAGCCAGATCTAAGCAGACCCACAGCCAGAGCGGAGGGTGCTAAGAGTAACATTGAAGGTCACCTGCTGATGGTGCTGTGGCCAAGCGGCCACTCTCCAGTCAGTAAGGGTGGGCCTGGGGCTCCCACTGGGAAAGGCAGGGTAGGCAGAGCCACCCACCCACGCCTGGGGCTGCCAGGAGCTGGAAGTATGGGGTGGGAAGAGCCTAAGCCCTGGCTGCAGAAAAGCTCGTCTCTCCCCTGCATTTTACCTGTAGTTTGGCTCTAGGACCTCATCGTGTGCAGTTTCCTGTATTGTAAAGGACGGACACATCATGCCCTCTGACCTGCTCCCTCCCTGAGCCCCACATGCGCAAGGCTCCACCCTGTTTCTGAAGCTGCCTTGAACCTGACCCTCAATTCATCCTTGACCCTTACCCTGTCCCTGACCCCATTCCTGAGCCTCACTCCGTCCTGAAATTTCTTCCATCTCTGGGCTTCAGCCCCTCCCTGTCTTTTCACCCCTTCCTCAGTCCACTCCAGTTCTAAGCCTCTCTCCTCCCACATCTGGTTACCCCATTTCTGACTCCCGCTCCAACCCTCCCATCCCACACCCTACCCCAGATCCTTCCCCATCCTTCCCGCCCACACTGCCTCTGGAATGGGGTTGGGATTCAGCAAGGCTCTGGGAAGAGAGAGGAAGGTATCTGTTGTTCATATGCCTTATAAATTATTTCAAAGCTGACCGGGCGCGGTGGCTCGCGCCTATAATCCCAGCACTTTGGGAGGCTGAGGCAGGCACTTGAGGTCAGAAGTTCGAGACCAACCTGGTCAACATGGTGAAACCCTGTCTCTATTAAAAATACAAAAATTAGCCAGACCAGGTGGTGGGGCCTGTAATCCCAGCTACTCGGGAGGCTGAGGCGGGAGAATCACTTGAACCTGGGAGTTGGAGATTGCAGTGAGCCAAGATAGTGCCACTGCACTCCAGCCTGGGCAACAGAGTAAGACCCTGTCTCAAAAAATAATAATAATGATTATTTCAAAGCTGAGAGGTTCCTGTTTTCTTTGGGTAGCGGGGGCAAAAAAAAACAGGTGGGAATTTCAAAATCTACTTTATAAAACAGGTGGGAATTCCAAAATGACCTCATTAAAATGCCAGATATAGTATCAATCCATAGCTTGAGACATCAGAATAGTGGTCCCCCTTGTGCGAGGAGGGAGGATTGAGACTGGAGCAGGACACAGAGGGAGGGGGACTTCTGGGGGCGAGTGATGTGGTTTCTGGAGTTGGATGTTGGAAACACAGGTGTATTCAGTTGGTAAGATTCATCAAGCAATATATTTATTATTTGTGCACTTTTCGGTATCTATGCTATACTTCAATAAAAAGTTTTTCTGTAATGCTCTGTAACCTGGGCAGGTTGGACCCTCAGGGCAACAGAGCTGGCTGCTGGGTCCCTGTAGCAGTGGGGTCATGCCACCCTGGGGGCACGCCACCCTGGGGGCCTTCGGAAAAGCATAGTCTGGTTCTCTGCTCCCAGGACGGTTTCATCCCAACGGGATGCTGACGAGGAGCCCCCACCCGCCCTCTGCTCAGCCACAGACCCCATTGTCCGCTGGGACCTTGCCTTGGTGCCAGCTGCCTTTCCTACCCTAACAGCTGTATTTTTCAGGTACAATATGACAGGCTCAATCTATTCCTGTTATATATTTCCCAGTAAATGGACAAGGTGAAAACAGTGTCAGTTCAAATCACTATCATGACACTTAATTCTGATTTACTGTACCTTTTGCTGCAATCTTGAAAGTGCCTGCATCTGTGGTGAGCTGGATCGCCCAGCCAGGCCCCACGGGGTCGACGTTAAGATCAGCTTCAATAAACGAATTTAGGGTAAGGCAGCCCCAGGTGGGTGGGGGGCAAGCTGGAGCCCAGAGGACCAGCCAGCGGAGACGCTGAAGCTGCTGCTCTTCCACACCTCCCTCCCTCGACTCTTTGTCCCCAGCCCTGTGTTTGCAGCAGCTGGGAAATTTATGGAGGCTCCATAAACGGGTTTTACAGACAGCTGTTAGAGCGTGCGGAGCAAGGCTTGGCTGTCGGGGGACCCAGTCGCAGGCTTACAGCCAAGACACTTAAATATTATGGCCCCACATATATAAAAAGTGTGCTGTGCACGTCCTCAGCTGCCTCCCTCCTCCTGACCCAGGAGCACGGGGTCTGGCCAGAGAATAGCAATGCTCGCAGTTGCTGGCTCGGCAGAGACAGAATGCCCGCTGCAACCCCTTACCGCAGCCCCTGCAACCGCCACCGGGAAACTCTGGCACGGCTGGGAGCAGAGAGATTCATCCAAACAGCAGTGCCAGCGCGTGCTGGCCCCCGCCTGCCCCTGCCCTCCGGGCCTACTGCGCCAGGCTCAGCTCACCAAGTTCTCTTAGCCTCACGGCCTTGCTCCAGCTGTTTCTACTGCCTTGAAAGCGCTCTTTCTTTCTCCCAATCCCCTAGCCTTTTCTTGGCCAATTCCTACCTACCCTTCCAGAACCCGGCCTAAATGGTGCTTTCTCAAAGGCACGGTCACCACCCTTCAGAGTCAGGACTCCTCTTAGAAATGCTCATAGCCCCCCTGGACTTCTTCATAACATTTATAACAATTGTAATTAAATAATTATTGGTGTCATTATCTGTTTAATATCTGTCTTCCCCACTGGACAATAAACTCCGTGAAGACAGGGACTCTATCTGAATTATCCCTACTGCCTTGTGCAGGGCCTGGCACTCAGTGAATATGCAATGAATGATGGCATGCCTGAATGAGTGAATACGCAGAGATGAATTCCACACAACCCTCAGACAGAACACAGCGAAATGTGCTCAGTTCCTAAGAGCAGGAGAAGGATTCCTCAAAGAGAAGGCACTCTACAAGGGGGAATCCAGACAGGCTTCCAGGAAGAGGCACCATCAGACCTCATAGTATAAGTAAAGCGCTTTCATTCAGAAGCCCCAACCATGAAGCTTAAAATGTGAGACAATGAGTGAGTCCTTTAGTCTCGGTGAGCCTCCGCTTCCCATCTTTAAAATGGGACTAATGATGGTTCCTACATCATATGGTTATTGTGAAGGTCAAATGTACTTAGCACAGCACATGTAATAAAAGTTCTTTAAACTATATCACTAGTAAATACAGCTGGAGCTTGGTAATGCCAGGCAATGGGAACAACATATATGCAGGTATTGATGAGGAATAAAAATCATTCTCTGCTGCCTCGGAAGCCATGCCTTGTATCTCAGAAATTCAGCCTGAGCTATTTGATCAGGGGAGAGTGTCTGACCTGATAAGAGCCAATGATAGGTGGCTGGTCAGGGACCTATGACCTAAGGCCAATGAGATTTCCTCTCATGGGTGATTGATTGAAGAGACATGAGAAGAATTGGCAGGAAGAGCAGAAACTGTAAGTTCCATGATGAAAATATCATGGCACAACAAAATAGAAATTAAGTAAGTGCAGGGGTCAGAGAGAGCCAGTCCAGCCCCTCTCAAGCCTTATGATGGAAGTCTTATTTTTTTCTGTTGGAGGAGGCAGCATAGTAGTGCAATTATATTCAACTTCTCGCTCACAAGCGTACAAGCTGTGTGACCTTGGACAGAATACTTAACCTCTCTGAGCTTCAATTTCCTTATTTGTAACATAGGGATGATAAAAGCATTATCTCAGAAAGTTGTATGGATTCAATGAAATAATGTGGTGGACTATATTACCATTCACTGGTATCCTCACCAAGACCAACCAGCCTGGTTTCAAAGATATTGTGATTGCTTAAGACTTGGCACTACTCCAGGGCCTCTAATCTTTTGTGGATAGAAAACAGGCTGAGAGGCCAGGCATGGTGGCTCATGCCTGTAATCCCAGAACTTTGGGAGGCCGAGGCAGGTGGATCACCTGAGGTCAGGGGTTCGAGACCAGCCTGGCCAACATGGTGAAACCCTGTCTCTACTAAAAATAAAAAATTAGCTGGGCGTGGTGGTGCGTGCCTGTAGTCCCAGCTACTCAGGAGGCTGAGGCAGGAGAATCGCTTGAACCCAGGAGGCAGAGGTTGCAGTGAGCCAAGATAGCGCCACTGCACTCCAGCCTGGGCAACAGAGTGAGACTCCGTCTCAAAAAAAAAGAAAAGAAAACAGGCTGAGAAATATGCCTAACCCACAAACTGAATATATTCTCCAACATGGAGAAAGGATAGGTGGAGACTATGAAAATTGCCAATATTCAACCATTTTGGTTCACAAAAGCGGTCCCATAGAGTTCAACATTAGAAGAGGAAGGATCCCTCAGGATCCAAGAGCCCTGGAGAACGCAGGACTAGGGCATTCCTCCCAGGAGACAGAGTCAGGACCTGATCAAGGAACATTCCCCGTGCCCAGTGAAGGAACCCTTTGAAATGTGGGTCCAGCCTGATTTCAGAATTTCTCCAGTGCTCTGACTGCCATGTGTCTCCTATTCTGGTCCCTTCGAATAGAAGTGTTTAACTGAGATTGCCCTGTTCCATTTCACCACGGCATATTGAGTCTGTGGGTGGGAGGTAGCCAGTCTTTTTGGTTCATAGATCTCTGAACCAAAATGAGCCAGTTATTTCCTCTCCCTGATGAGTTTCAACTTGATCACAAGATCACACAAGATCCTGGACTTTGGGCTTCAGCCTGAACTAGTGGCTGGATGGAACTTTGGATTGCTTGCCTGGAGGTGAACATGTTCTACATGTAGGAGGTAGAGGGAATTGAACATGTGGTGACCAGAAGAACAGGGCCAATCCAGATATTTTTTTGGCCACTAATGCCCTAGCCCATTGAAGTCAGTCTTCGCCACGTAACTCACTTTGACCAACAAAATGTGAGTAGAAGTGACATGTCACTCTAAGCAGAAACTGCTAGAGTCAATTTGTATTTGGCCACATTTTCTTTCCTACTAAAACAACAAACACAACCAGCAATGGTCCAGACAGAGAATGCTCCAGCGGCCTGGATTCTGGAAGAAAAAAAGTGAATTGCCAAACCCTAGCCAACTTGACCTGGACAGTAGCATGAGTGAGAAATAGACACTGTAAGATCCTGGGATTTTCGAGGTTGTTTGTTACTACAACATAGCTTGGCTTATCCTGACTGACCCAATCACTCAGCACAGAGCCTGGCTCAAAATAGGTGCCATCACGACTTTTTTCCTATCTCTCGAAAGCCAGATAATCATATTAAAATTCCTGGAGACACACATAAAGTATGAGTTTGGTTTGGTAAAGAATTAAATGGAACTAGAGTGAAGCCTACATGGAGGGGAGTAGTTAACAATAAAAGTGAGAAACTGAGGCTGGGTATGGTGGCTCATGCTTGTAATCCCAGCAATTTGGGAGGCTGAAGTGGGCTGACTGCTTGAGGCCAGAAGTTCGAGACCAGCTTAGGCAACAAAGTAACACTCTGTCTCTACAAAAAAAAAAAAAAAAAAATATATATATATATATATATATATACACACACATATATATATACATATATATATATGTATATATATATAAATTAGCTAGGAGAGGTGGCATGCACCTATAGTCCCAGCTACTGAGGAGGCTGAGGTGGGAGGATCACTTGAGCCCAGGAATTCAAGGCCACAGTGAGCTATGATCACACCATTGCACTCCAGCCTGGGCAACAGAGACAGGCCTCCTCTCTAGAAAATAAAAATAAAGCGAGAAACAGAGGCCAGATTATCAAGGACTTGCAATAGAAGCCATATGTTTGGCTGAACTTATTTTGTAGAGGGTACAAATAAAATCACCTTTATAATTCCAATGTTAATTTCCCTATCAGAAGAAAGAGTATCTTTCTTACCCTCTCACACCAAGTTAAATCTGAGATCCCCAGCAGGAGTCAGTTGAGGTTACTGCTATCTCACAGAGAGGAGCAGAAAATCCAATCTGTCCACCAGAGGGAGGGCCTGTGTTCCTGGCTGCTGGCTTCTCTGCCTTTCAGTGTCACAGCTGAAAACAGACCCGCCCAAAACAAGCAGCATAAAAGAAACAATTGATAGACTTCCCTACGCTAAAATGTAAAACTTCTAAATGACCGCAGACACCATAAACAAGCTAAAAACAAGCTACAGCCTGGGAGAAAATATTTGCAATTTATATAACAGATAAGGGATTAGCATCCAGAATATATAAAGAATTCTAGCAAATCAATAAGAAAAAGACAAATGGCCCAATAGAACACTCAGCAACTGATAAAAAACAGTCGATTTTTAGAAAAGGAAATTCAAATGGCCAATAAACTTGAAGAATGTTCAATTTCACTAGTAATCAAAGAAATAAAACATTAAGTGACTTTGAACTATATTTCACTCATCAGATTGGAAAAAAGAAATTAAAGCATTAAAGCTTGATATGAAATGTTAGTGAGAGTGTGTGGAATTCGGGACTCTTGGATCCTGCTGGTCATGATGCAAATTCGTATCACCGCTTTGAAGAACAAGAAATCCACTTGCCGGTATCTCCTCTGGAGGGAATGTTTGCACATGTACACAAGGAGACCTCTGTGAGGGTTTTTACTGAAGTACTTTCCATAAGAATAAAAAACTGGAGACAGCCCAAATGTCTATCAACAGGGGATTTGCTCAATAAACCATAGCATGGCCCTACTATGAAGTATTATGCAACCATTTAAAAGAATGGGGTAAATCTATGACATCACCTGGAGAGATATTGTTGGGCAAATAAAGCAAGAGGCAAAAAATACTTAGAGTAGTACCTTTTATGTAGAGACAAAGAGGATGAGAGAAACAGAAACACCCAAAGTAATTTTTTAAAATTTTATATGGATATGGATGCATAAAAAATATTTGAAACAATGATTCAAAAGGAAATACGAGTAGCAATCTCTGAGACTTCAGGAAAGGACTTTGTGTGGTGGTGGTGGTGGTGGTGGTTATGGTTGAGAGAGTGGCAGGAAAGAATTAAAGGGGACTTGAGCTTTATCAATATTTTTGTATTTTTTACAGAAGATAAAAAGAAGAAAGTATTTATGAACTGCTTGTATAATTGAAAATTAATTATTCATAAAGAGAAAAACAGGCTGTCTGGCAGCTCAGTGAACCCCCTCCCACTGACAGAAAGACAGCACAGAGCTAGGAGCACACACATCCCACCACTGATGGGGGACAGTCATTTTTCAGGGCACAGTGGAGGGAGAAACAGTGGGTTAGTCAGGACAACCTAACTGCTGTAAATAACAACACCGACATCTCAGTGCTTTAACACAAGTTTTTGTCTCACTCACTTCACAAGTTAATGCACAGTTGGGTGGAGGCTCTGTTCCACACAGTCACTCAGGGGCCCAGGCCCCTTCCATGTTATGGTTCTGTCACCTCATGGTGCTTTGCCTTTCAGGCCTAGAAGTAACCATACCTCACATTCTATTGGCCAGAACTGAGTCAAATGGTTTCACCTAACTGCAAAGGAGGCTGGGAAATGTAGTCTAGCTGGGTGCTAGGAAAATGGCTTGATGATCGTATAGCAGTCTCTGCTACACTCAGCCCTGGTGGCTCCAGCTTCTATTTACACAGTTGTTTTAGGACATATCCCAGCCTGGCTTCTCACAATAAAATGGAACAGGGACCTATTACCTATAAGCCATCTAAAAATTCAGGTCTTAAACGTAAACTGCCCAATTCTCCTTGCTTGGCACCCTGCAAGTAAATGTCTTCCTTTCTCCCACTACAAACCTTGGTGTGGATATCTGGTCCTACTGTGCCAGGCAAGGGCACCCCACATTGGTTTGGGAGTCACTCAACTCCCAACAGCCTCTCCCCCGACCTCCCTGCACCAAGCCATTTTCCCCAAGGCACCCTCAAGCTGTCAGTTTAGGAGGGGTTTCCAACTCTGACCATCCTCTAAGCCTAGACCCACCCTCTGTCCCCATCTCACTGTCTTGGTAGTGTAGCAAAAAGGAAATCCCTCCCTAATCCCCACGTCCAAATGAAATACCCACCCTATTTGTATGCCCCCTACTTTCTCCAGGAGGAACGTTCACCTTTTGCTACACAGGGCTGGGGAATGCAAATTCCACTCAGAAGCAACAGGAAACTTGGAAAAAGTTCTGAGTAGGGCACTGATGTGACGAAATCCATGCCTCAGGAATTGGTGATGGGGCAGCAGTGAAGGGGTGAACCGGGTTTGGAGGTGATAACAGGGTCCTGCTGTGGTACTTGATGTGAAAGGATCACTTAGGCAAGTCTGGGGCATAGGAAGAAGATGAAGAAACACTCAGCTCTCCTCAAGATGTGTCCTTGTAGCTCCCAGCATCCGGAAATTAGGTCAGCTGAAAGGATGGACTTCCAGACACTGCCCAGTCTCTGACACAGGGCAGAGGAGCTAAGACAGGTGGGAGAAGTGCTTGGCAGAGGAGGGAGCCCTGGGTGAGCCCCCATTTTCTGAGAGGGAGCGGCTGGGCCACGGAACCAGAAGCAGTCCAAGGGAGGGGAAGCTGCATGCCAAGGCTATCTTGAGGGCAGGAATGTGGCCAGGGTAGGCAGGGCCAGGTTCATGAGTAGGTACCTGTGAAGTCACACCCAAGCTCCAGCAGGCCCTGAGCTTGGTTTAATGCTCTGCTGTGGCTGTTTTGAAATTCTTAGCAATTTTATCTTTGAACTGTGTTTTGTAAGTAAAGATAATAGGGGCAATGGAGCATGCCGTGAACAGAGTAGATAACATGCAAAATGCACATCCCTGTTCCCCATTCTCAGTGGTTTCCATGCCCATGAGCACAGAATTCCAGTGGACCCACAATGAGTGGGAGTCCAATGACTCTCAAAGCAATCAGAAGGCAAGCGTGTTACTTCTGCGGCTAAGTGGGATGCTGAAAGCCCCAAGAGGCCACACTCCCTCTGCAAACCAGAACTTGCTTCAAACGGAAAGGAGGTGTTCTGAGAAACGTGAACTACCAAGCAACCCTAGCATATCCTTTCCTATCCATGATACTTCTCCGCATTAGCCAACCACTTAGCCAAAAACCACGATGGGAGCAAAGGAACAGATAGCGCAACTGTCGTTCCTTTTCCTTTCAGACCTTCCGTACTCACCTATAAGCTGGAGGTAGACAGTGTTAGGAGAGTGTGAATATATCTAGAAGTGGAATAAAAGCAGGGAGTGAGTGTTGTGCAGTATTTCTACGTTCTGATGAGGACAAAATGCATATGTCTATGTGAGCTATGAAATACGTGTATTGGTGGCGGGCGCCTGTAATCCCAGCTACTCAGGAGGCCGAGGCGGGAGAATTGCTTGAACACGGGAGTCGGAGGTTGCATTGAGCAGAGATCTTGCCATTGCACTCCAGCCTGGGCAACAAGAGTGAAACTCCATCTCAAAAAAAAAAAAAAAGAAATATGCGTATAACTTAGGTGACTCTGCACATGAGTTAAATGCTCTGTTTGCATTTAAAACTGACTTTGTAAAATACAGAGTAAAATTTGTACTAATAATTTGAAATTATGTGTTTTTTATTTTTACTTAGAGTGACATTACATAGCAAACTGAAACCATTATAAGTCAAGAGAGAGACCACTGAGGAAAGGAGAAAACTTTTTATTTTAATATTTTTTTGGTGGCACTTTTCTCCTGCTTTTTGAACAGGGGACTCGTTTTCATTTTGGAACTGGGCCCTGCAAATTATGTTGCCAGCCCCAAGGCATTTTTTTTTTTAAGTGGAATCTCGCTCTATTACCCAGGCTGGAGTGCAGTGGCACAATTTCGGCTCACTGCAACCTCTGTCTCCCAGGTTCAAGTGATTCTCCTGCCTCAGCCTCCTGAGTAGCTGGGATTACAGGTGCCCACCATCATGCTCAGCTAATTTTTGTATTTTTAGTAGAGATGGGGTATCACCATGTTGGCCAGTCTGGTCTCGAACTGCTAACCTCAAGTGATAAGCCCGCCTCAGCCTCCCAAAGTGCTGGGATTACATGGGTAAGCCACCGCGCCCAGGCTGGGAAAGCATTTCGACTTGCTTTCTTCTTGACCAGGGATTTGAAATCTTCTGTAATCTGGCTCTATCTCTGATTCTGGTAGCAAATTGTCCCATGGTTTAGAGCTAGGCTTGAGCCAGGCTGCCTTGATTCAAGTCCCAGCTCAGCTTTTGCTGGCTGTGTGATCTCAGGCAAGTTACTTGACCTCTCTGGCCTCTATTTTGCCATCTCTTGAATGGGGATTTCGGTAACAGTACCTACCTCCAAGGGTTGTTGAGAAGGCTGGATGAGTGAATACCTGCAAAGTGTTTGCACAGCCCTTGAGATCTCCAAATGGAACTCAGCTGTATGAGCTATTATCACAGCATTTTCCACAATTCCACTGCCCAGTGGAGGAAGCCCCCAGGTGCCATCTCCTCTTGTATCTTGGTGCCACCAGGAAATTGGGCCAAACTCAGGCTGAGGAAGGGGCTGTGGGAAATGTGGCCCTGGGCTTCATGTCTGCAGGGGTCCATGCTGCCTCCAGGGCTCTGTGCAAGGCTGTGAAGGCGATAGTGGGTCTGGGGTGGCACTGGGGGACATTGAGGGTCTCTTGGCCTCCATGTCTGAATTCATTTGCCAGGGCTGCCATGACAAAGGACCACAGACTATGGCTTACACAACAGGAATTTATCTCCTCAGAGTTCTGGAGACTGGAAGTCCAAGTCAAGTTGCCAGCAGGGTTGGTTTTTCCTAAGGCCTCACTCGGCATGGAGATGGCTGTCTTCTCCCTGTGTCTTCACGTTCTTCCCTCTGTGTGTGTCTGCGTCCAGATCTCCTCTTCTCCTAGGGACACCAGTCCTATTGGATTAGGGACCTCACCCCAGTGACCTCATTTCAACCTTCATTACCTCTTTAAAGGCCCTCCCTCCAAACACAGCACATTCTGAGGTAGTGGGTGGGGGTTAGGACTTCAACACATGAATTTTGAGAAAGACACAATTTGGCCCACAACAATGTCTGTGAATGCTTGGCCATCCCTGGGCCCCTGTGACTGTGTGATTGCACATCTGTGCTTCTGTGTCAGAGTCTGTGTGTCTGTCTGTCTGTCTGAGCGTCTGAGCACAAAGAACTCTGTCCTTGTGAATTTTGGGGGCTGGGACTCCTGGGTCTCGGCTGCCTTTGCTTATGAGACCTCGACAGGGTTCTGTGTGGACTTGACCATGTCTGTAAGTTGGCCTGCAATCCAGGATGTTATAGGTCAGGGAGACTGGGACCTGTGCAAACAGGATCTGTCCCTGTCTGGGCCCCTGTGACTGTGGGTCCTATCATGCATCTATCTATGGTCTGAAATCCAGCCATCTCTGGGAATGTGGCTGTAAGGCAGAATTTGAAAGGAGAGGGGAAGGATCATATTAATTTGAGATTTGAAAGGAGACAGAGTGTTTACAAAAGCAGAGGAACAGCGGGTTAAACATCTGTTGACGATGACGGTGAGGACAGCAGCTGAGGCTGGGCAGGCTCCAGTGTGAGCTCTGTGGCATGTTGACATCTTTAAAACTGTCACAAAACCAGATACAGAAGCAAAACAGTGGGACTGAGGGAATCTGCTGATGGGGGCCGGGGCGGGCAGTGCAGGAAGCAGAAGGGTCTGGGAGGGGGACTTCATGAAGAGGCCTCTTTGTCTCGGGACCAGGGAAGCGCACAGCTGACCCCTCCAACACTGACCTCTTTCTCTCTCTCCACCCATTTTCTCTGCAGCTGAAACAAATCTGTGCGCCCCAAGGCCTGGGGCTGTCGGGTGGGCATGGCCCTCCCTGCCAAGACACCACCCAGACTGTGCTCAGGGCTCTACAGGAAGCTTCTGTGTTCCTCCCTACAAGCCTGCAAGGGGCAGAGGGCAATTATTATTCCCATTTAAGAGTTGAGGAGGCTAGGCACAGTAGCTCACACCTGTAATCCCAGCACTTTGGGAGGCCCAGGTGGGAGGATCATTTGAGCCCAGGTGTTCAAGACCAGCCTGGGCAACATGGCAAAACCCCATCTCTACAAAAACACAAAAATTAGCTGGGCTTGGTGGTGCATACCTATAGTCTCAACTACTTGGGAGGCTGAGGCAGGAGGATTCCTTGAGCCCAGGATGTTGAGGCTGCAGTGAACTATGATTGCACCATTGCACTCCAGCCTGGGAGACAGAGAGAGACCCTGTCTCAAAAAAAAAACAAGGGAAACTAAGACCCAAAGAGACTCGATGACTTGGTCAGGCTGTAGCACCTAGGATTTCAGTGAGGTCTAATTGCTCTAGTTGCCCAGGCTGGAGTGCAATGGCATGATCTCAGCTCACCGCAACCTCTGCCTCCCGGGTTCAAGCGATTCTCCTGCCTCAGCCTCCCAGTAGCTGGGATTTCAGGCACCAGCCACTACGCCCAGCTAATTTTTGTACTTTTTAGTAGAGACGGGGTTTCACCACGTTGGCCAGGCTGGTCTCGAACTCCTGACCTCAGGTGATCCACCCGCCTCGGCCTCCCAAAGTGCTGGGATTACAGGCATAAGCCACCATGCCCGGACTGTAATTTTTGTCTGTTAACTCACACTAAGCAGGGCCTGTCTTCCCTGGGTCTCCCGTGAGCGCTGGGTTGTGTCTATAGAGCTGTTCCAAGCTTGCCTCCACGGGGATCCAAGATTTTCCTCTGGTCCCAGGTGAGATTGCTTACTAATTTCGCAGGGTAAATGCCAGTGGCTCCAGGCTTTATACTGGGGCATGCTCTAGCCCTGGACTCCCATTATTTTTTCCATTCCTGGCCCAAGAGATTGGCAAGACTATTTGCCTCCTTTGCAGACCAGCAGGCAAAACTTTTCCCTACAAGTTTTGATAGGTAGAGCTGCTGTGCTTGTTTATTTGTAAGCATGGTACTTTCTAATTTCCATGATATCAAGGCTTTGGGCCCCATTTATGAGTTTTGACAAGGAGCATTTTCCAACCCAAGCATCCCAAAGGCCCTTGAACTTTTGGCTTTGACCCGTCATTGATTCACAAATCTTTTGTTTAATTTCCAAAGTTTCCTTTTTCTTCTGATCTTTTGTCAGTTCCAACAGATTTTTAGAGTGGATACTAACTAGAAAGGATAGAGCTAGAGAGGTGTCTAGAGTTGTTATTTTAGTTGAATGTTTAACTAAATTGACAATGCCTGATTATCAGTATGCAGGCCAGTTATGGAGTGGCCGGGTCAAATCCCTGCTCCAGGCCTGACTTAGCTGTGCCACTTGGATGCCCCACTCCACGAATGGTCTCAGGCCACTGGCTGCTCATTGGGAGGACAGTGGGAGCCATGGGCAGAGTTGTTCTGTCCCTCTTCCCCTGTGGCTCCTGGCTGTATGCACATAGCACTGTTCCAGCCCATTGCATTCACAGGGCCCAAGGCTCCCAGCACCCTCCCTCTCCCCAGCAAGCCCCTCAACCTCACATTCTGCTCACTGTCCCAACTCTGAATTTCCTCTTTCTCTGGTCCCTGGGGCTTCCTTTTTCTTGGCTAGGAACTCAACCATGCATTTATATTTTTTGTTTATATTTTATTGAGTATTGTAATGTATATAGAGCAGGAGGGGGGATTTCCCATATTGGCAGTTATGGCCTGAATGTGTCCTCCCCAAATTCACATGTTGAAACCTGATCACCAAGGCGATGATATTAGAAGGTGGGGCCTTTGGGAGGTAATTAGGTCACGAGGGCTCCATCCTGTGACTGGGGTTAATGCCCTTATAAAAGAGGCACCAAGGAGCTGCCGTTCCCTTCTGCCATGTGAGCACACAGCAAAGAGCCACCTATGAAGCAGAGACCCCTCACCGGAAACTGAATCTGCTGGCACCTTGATCTTGGACTTCCTGGTCCAAGATCCTGGTCCTAGAACTGTAAGAAATAAATGTCTTTTGTTGTAAATTACGCTGTCTAAGGGATCTTGTTACAGCAGCCTGAATGAACTGAGACACTGGCTCAGTGCACTGCATTAGTTAGAATCCCCAACACAATTAGCTACATGACTTTGAGCAAGATACATAATTTCTCTGAACCTCAGTTTCTTCGTGTATAAAATAAGTAGGTCCTACAATAAGAGTACCTATATAATAGGTTTTGTGGGTTTTCTTAGGCAGAGTCTTGCTCTGTCACCCAGGCTAGATGGAGTATAGTGGCGTGATCTGGGTTCACATGGCTCACTGCAACCTCCGCCTCCCAGACTCAAGCGATTCTCCCACCTCAGACTTCTGAGTAGCTGGGACCATGGCACCCGCCACTGCCCCTGGCTAAATTTTTTGTATTTTTAGTAGAGACGGAGTTTCACCATGTTGGCCAGGGTGGTCTCGAGCTCCTGACCTCAAGTTATCCACCCACCTTGGCCTCCCAAAGTGCTGGTATTACAGGCGTAAGCCACTGCACCTGGCCCCAAAATAGGTTGTTATAAGGCTTGTGTAGACAGGTGTGCCAAGAGTTTAACATACATGGTGTCTGGAACAGGGTAGGTGCCCAATAAGTGATAGGTGCTATTGTCATTCCTGCTCCTGTTTTACATATAAAGGTCTGGGGCTTAGAGAGATTGAGTAGCTTGCCTAAAGTCACACAGCTGGACAGCAGTATAATCCCCAGATGTTTGAGTTTTGCCAGACCAGGAGCCAGACATGGGAGTGAATGGGTCTTCAGAATGACCTGGGCCGCAATCACTGTCTGAATACAACTTCATGAGAAACCCCAACTGGGAACTGCCTAGTAGAACCCAGCCAACTCCCAGATTTGTGAGCAAAGCAAACAATTCCTGTTATTGTAAGCCACTGTTTTAAGAAGGCTGGTCACACAAAACTAGATAACAGGAACAGTGTCCTAATGCTTACAGGGTACAGTTAACTCCTCAGCAGATGCAGGGAAACACAGAGCTGCATCATTTGTTCATCCATCCTGTATTAGGCCATTCTTTCATTGCAATAAAGAAAAACCTGAAGGCCGGGTATGGTGGCTCATGCCTGTAATCCCAGCACTTTGGGAGGCCAAGGCGGGCGGATCACCTGAGGTCAGGAGTTCAAGACCAGCCTGGCCAACATGATGAAACTCTGTCTCTACAAAAATTAGCCGGGCATGATGGCTGGTTCCTGTAATCCCAGCTACTCGGGAAGCTGAGGCAGGAGAATCGCTTGAACCTGGGAGGCAGAGGTTGCAGTGAGCTGAGATCGCGCCATTGCACTCCAGCCTGGGTGACACAGCGAGACTCCATCTCAAAAAAAAAAAAAAAAAAAAAAAGAAAGAAACAGAAAAACCTGAGACTGGGTAATTTATAAAGAAAAGAGGTTGAATTGGCTCACAGTTCCACAGGCTATACAGAAAGCGTGCTGCTGGTATCTGCTTGGCTTCTGGGGAGGCCTCAGGAAATTTACAATCATGGCAGAAGGCAAAAGGGAAGCAGGCATGTCACATGGCCAGAGCAGGAAGAGAGAGAGGGGAGAGGTGCTACACACTTTTAAATGACCACATCTCATGAGAACTCACTATCATGAGGACAGTACCACAAGGGGATGATACTAAACCATTCATGAGAAATCCATCCCCATGATCCAGTCACCTCCCACCAGACCCCCACTCCAATACTGGGGGTTACAATTTGATATGAGATTTGTTGGAGACAGAGATCCAAACCACATCACATCCACTCACTCAACAAACATTTATTAGCTCTTGTGTGCCCTGGGCTCTTTGCTAAGCACTGGAGATTCAAGGGCAAATAAGACAGAAACATTGGAAAGATGGGAAATAAACAAAAACACCAGGTAGTGAGGCATTGAGATTAAAATAAAACTTGGTGAGATAGAATGACAAATGGGGCTTTTCAACTTTTAGATGATCAGGGAAGTTTGCTCTGAGGAGGTGGCATTTAGGTTGAGGTGAATGTTAAGAGGAAATATTATCTGGAAGCAGACTATTCCAGGCAGAATGCAGATGCCACTGGGGGAGTGAGCTTGGTCTGTTTGAGCCTCCTTCAAGGGCCAGTGTGGCTGGAACAGGGTGGATGTGGGAGCCGAGGACAGGAGAGGGTACCTGAGAGGTAGGCAGGGGCCACAACACAGAGTGCTTTGTAGACCACTCAAAAGATTCTAGATTTTCTTCTAAATGCAATGGGAAGGCACCAGTGGGCATTTTTAGTGAGTGGTATATCAGTCAGAATGGGATAGGCATGCTACAGTAACAAATAAACCCTAGAATCTCTGTGGTTTGCTCTGATAGACATTTATTTCTCTGCTACCTCACAGTCTACCAGGTTTCTGGAAGGTTTCTTCTGAATGGTAAGCCAGGAGCCCAGGCTGCCTCCATCTTGTGGTTCCATCACCTTGTAGCTTCAAGGTCACTCTGAGGTTATCTACCTGAGGGCAGGTAGAAAGGGAAGAGAGAATGGGGAAGCCCACGAGGTACTTAACTACTGTAGCCTGGGATTAATACACAGCACTTCTGCTCACATCTCCATTGGCCAGAACCAGTCACATGGCCAACCTAACTGCAAGGGAGGTTGGGAAACATGAAGGAGCACACCAATATGCTCAAGGGCCCCAGAAGCCTCTACCACAGATGGCAAGGTACTCTGATTATATTTTAATTGGCATTCTGGTTTCTGTGTGAGAAATTTAAATCATCAGTAGTGGGAGTTTCAGCCACATCGGGCTCTGAAATGACATCTTAACTCCTTCCCCTTTGGGTTTGTCATTTGGGGCCTTATTTGCCGGGTAAATTTTACCTCCTGGAACAAAAAAGCATATGCTGAAAGTTGGTCCTAAGGGGACATTTAGGTCAAAGCTGTAGTAAAGAGTTCAAAGACAAATGTTTAATCAGGAGGCCCTGATTCTCAGACCTTGGGATTTCAGGGACTGGAAAATTCCAAAAACAATTTGGCAAACCAACAAAGAGTTGCGTACAGAGAAGCCAACAAAGAGTTAGTCTGTCTCGTAAGTATCTATGCTGTCACCATAATTTCATAAAATAAAGTCCATCTTAAAATTTATCAGTTAGAAGGAAATAATAACACAATGAAGAACATTCCAGCCGGGCACAGTGGCCAATGCCTGTAATCCCAGCACTTTGGGAGGTGGAGGTGGAGGATCACTTGAGCCCAGGAGTTCAAGACCAACCTGGGCAACATAGCAAGACCCCATCCATTAAAAAAAAAAAGAAAAAAGAAAAGGAAAGAAAATAACACTCTTTTCATTGAAGAGACATTTGACAAATTTGCACATATCACACACACATGCACATGTACCACACACTCGCCAGATATTCACAGGTACTATACATTAGTTGGCCTTCTGGAATTGCCCATGAGAATCTTTTATCATCATTAAATAAGTGAATCTGTGCAATGACCCACTGTGGAAATACATGGAGTTGCCTGTGTGAGAAGCTGCTTGATGATAAATTACCACCTTTCATTCAAAGAATCACCCTAAAAACTTTCAATTTGGGAGTTATACTTAAAATCAGTTTGTCAGCCAGGCACAGTGGCATGCACCTGTAGTTCTAGCTACTCAGGAGGCTGAGACAGGAGGATCACTTGAGGTCAGGAGTTCCAGGATGCAGTGTGTGATGATTGTGTCTGTGAATAGCCACTGCACTCCAGCCTGGGCAACATAGCAAGATCCTGTCTCTAAAGTAAAAAATAAATGAAATAAAATCATTTTGGCTTCTTTTACTGGGGCATCTTAATATTCACCTCGTGTCCCTCTCAATTGGTAGCCATATAGGCCTCTTGTGTTAATAACTGCTTTCCTATTTGTGGTGTCTTTCCTCTTGGTGCCCTCAAAGTGAATTTTGTGCATACCATGTAGCTCTTCAGTTTTTAAGCCAGAGTATTCCAAACATCCACTTACATTCAACATGTCCGGTCATTTTCATGCGTTGTGGTAACACACAGACAGAAATGCAATTCTGTTTCTATCATGCCACATTGTCCCTATTTCTCATTTCCCTACTTGCATGTCCATCTCATTGACAAGCGCTGGTCTGTGAACTCGTGCTTGGAGACTATAGGGCTGGGCGTGCAACAGGAGCCAAAAGCCAAAGCCAAACACGGTGGTCTAGGAACTGTGATTCTGAGAGTCAAGGATGGCCACATGGGCAATGGGCAGAAGCCTGGGTGAAGACAAGAAGAGTAGGCACAGGGCTTAGTGCTTAGTGAGAGGCTATGGAGGACCTTGAAGGGTAAGCTAGGAGACCTAGGGATCTGTCAGGACCTGTAGGAGCCGGCCAGACTCCATTCACTTCTGGAGCCTTCCTTCACCAGGTCCCCTTGAGTCCCCATCCCTGCAGTCAGACTGTCTTCCCTACCATCCCCACACAAGACCTCTTTCTTATATTTTTGTGACCTTTGCCCATGACCTTCCTGCCTGAAGCATCTCCTTCCTGGGCCCCTGCCCCACCACTTCCGCTTGGCCAATGTGTATGTATCCTTCACAAGGAACATGCCTGTTCTTCCACACAGCTAAAAATAAGTTTGGCGCTCAGTAGAGGCACCTTCTTTACTGTCCTAAGCCTTGAAGCTGACAACTTGGAGGTGAGGCATAAGAGAAAAAGAGGAGGAGAAGATGGCGCCCAGGTTATTGGCTGAGCAACTGGAAAGATGGAGCTCCCGATGGATGGGGTGGGGAAGACTGAGGGAGGAGAAGGTTTGAAAGGGATGACCAGAGCTGAGGTCTAGATGTGGGATGCCCACAAGCTATTCAAATGGACATGTCAGGTAGGCTGTTGGATATACATGTTTGGGGTTCAGGGAAGAGGACCAGGCTAAAGGCATCAATTTGAGAATCACTAGCATAATTGGATTTAAAAGAATTTTTGGATGAGGTTATGTGGGATGTGGCTCCCACTAGCCCTCAGCCTGGGACACTAGATCCTTCCAACTGGGCGTCGTCCACCAATCGAGCCTCATGCCTTCCCCTCCCAGCTGTGCACCCTTCACACTGGCCCCAGCAACCTCTCATCCTCCTGCACCCTGCACTTGGGGACAGGTTTCCTGGCTTGTCTGCCTATTGACTGCCCCTCGTTTCTCAAGGACTGGCTCATACCTTCTTTTTCTCTGTAGCTTCTTCCTGGAAGAGTGAATATTTCTATTCTTACTTTTCCCGCAGCATTTTGACTGTATGTATTGATACCCTTGGCAAATGACCTCACACTATAATACCTGTGTTGTGGATAAATATTTTGAAAGAGTGTTTTCACCTTGGCAATTCCTTCTAGCACCTTAACCTGGTTCTCATCCCTCTTTAAAAGTTACGCTTCAGCCAAGTGTGGTGGCTCACACCTGCAATCCCAGCACTTTGGGAGGCCAAGATAGGCAGATCACCTGAGGTCAGGAGTTCAAGACCAGCATGGCCAACACGGTGGAACCCTGTCTCTACTAAAAACACAAAAAATTAGCTGGGCATGGTGGTAGGTGCCTGTAATCCCAGCTACTCAGGAGGCTGAGGCAAGAGAATCGCTTAAATCTGGGAGACAGAGGTTGCACTGAGCCGAGATCACACCATTGCACTCCAGCCTGGGCAACAAGAGTGAAACTCCATCTCAAAAAAAAAAAAAAAAAGTTAGGCTTCATATCTCAAGGAAGAAGTGATACAAAACAAAAACAAAAAATAAACAGCAAAACAAAAGGTTAATTTTGTAGCTTTGAGTTTTTACATTTCACTACTAAAAATCTATGGCATCAAGAGAACGAGAAGACAAGCCACAGACTGGGAGAAAATATTTGCAAAAGATATAACTGATAAAGGACTATTATTCAAAATATGTAAAGAGTTCTTAAAACTCAACAATAAGAAAAAAAATGATTTAAAAATGGGCCAAAGACCTTAACAGGCACCTCACCAAAGAAGATGACAAAATAAGCACATGGAAATATGCTTCACATCATATGTCAGTAGAGAATTGCAAATTGAAACAACAATGAGATACCTCTATGCAGCTATTGGAATGGCCAAAATTCAGAACACCGACAATAACAAATGCTGACAAGGATGTAGAGCAACAGGAACTCTCATTCATTGCTAGTGGGAATGCAAAATGGTACAGCTACCTTGGAAGACAGTTTAGCAGTTTCTTGCAAAACTAGACCTACTCTTGGCGTACAGTCTAGCAGTCAGGCTCCTTGGTATTTACTCAAAGGAGCTGAAAACATGTCCACACAAAAACCTCCACGTGATGTTTACAGCAGCTTTGTTCATAATTGCCAAAACCTGGAAACAATCAAGAAGCCCTTCAGTCAGTGAATGAATAAACTGTGATACATCCAGTCAATGGAATATTGTTCAGCCCTAAAAAGAAATGAGCTATCAAGCCATGAAAAGACATGGAGGAAACTTAAATGCATATCACTAAGTGAAAGCAGGCAATCTGAAGAGGCTACATACGTATTGTTGCCAGCATTGAATCCATATCTGTACAGGTCTGCAGCAACCTCAATTCTTGCCTCTTCAGAAGAAAGAACCCAACTGAGGGGCATAAGGCAGAAGCAGAGACCGAGGCAAGTTTTAGAACAGGAGTGAAAGTTTATTAGAAAGCTTTAGAACAGGAATAAAAGGCAGTAAAGTACACTTGGAAAAGGACCAAGCAGGCGACTTCAGAGATCAAGTGTGCGGTTTGGCCTTTTGACTTGGGGTTTTATACGTGTGCGTATTTTCAGGGTCTTGCTTCTCTTATCCCCTGATTCTTCCATTGGGTGGGCTGTCCACATGCACAGCGGCCTGCTAGCGCTTGGGAGGGGAGCATGCGCACTGTGTTTACTGGAGTTGTACATATGCTCACTCGAGACATTCCTCCCTTACCAGTCTAGCATTCCTAGAGGAAGATCATTTACCAGTTAAACTCCACCATTTTGCCTCTTAATGCTTATGCTTGAGCCCACTCGCCCAACTCCTGAGATCTTATTTGGAAGCTGCTGATCGCCAGTTTCAGGTGTTCTCTGACTATTGGAAGACTACCTTTCCCTAGCAACGGATGTTACCAATTATTATTTTACAGAGACAGTCAACAACCACCTGACCATCACCTGATTGTCACCTGACATTCCTGCTGTATGTGTGTGGGTGGGTGGGGGGAACACTCTCCTGCCCTGCTCATGCCTGACCAGCTACCCACTGTAACAGTATGATTCCAACTAGATGATATTCTGGAAAAGGCAAAAAGGTGAAGACAGTAAAAAGGTCAGTGGTTGCCAAGGGTCAGGAGGGAGAGAGGAATGAACAGGCAGAACACAGGACTTTTAGGGCAGTGAAACTATTCTGTGTGATACTCTAGTGGTGGACATAAGTCATTATACATTTGTTCAAACCCATAGAATGTATACCACAAGAATGAGCCCTAACGTAAACTATGGACTTTGGGTGACGATGCCGTTTTAACATAGAGGTTCATCTGTTGTAACAAATGTACCACTCTGGTGGTGGATGTTGACAGTGGGGAGGCACAAGGGGGCAGTAGGGTGGCAAGGGTGGCAACCCTCTGTACTTTCTGCTCAACATTGCTGCGAACCTCAAACTGCTCTAAAAAATAAAGTCTATTAACAAAAAATAGTTAAGACCAAAAAAAAAATGCCATGGCAGAGAAATAGTTTGAAAGACCATATGCTTTTGACTTTTTTTTTTAAAAAAAGAAAGCTTCCTGGAATGGGTGTGAATGTGAGGAAGGCTTGGAAGATAAAGCCAGAGGGTTTGGATGCTAATTGTGGAATGGGGTGAGCTTGGGATGGGGTGAGCTGGAGATGGCACAGCCATGCTCCTTGAGTTCCAGAACCAACTGAGGTGGGGTTAGGGGCTAGTAGAGGAGATAAGCAAACAGAATCATAACACAGCTTTGGGCCAATACATGGGTTGATTTTCCCAGGACCACCCATTTTCTTGGCAACCTGTTCTTTCTGCAGGAGCAGCTGTGTTCTTTAATGACCCTGTCCCTCTAAATGGCCTTGATCAGGCCAGAGTGGTCACCTGGTCATAGCTAGGCCCATTGGAATCTTTTCCCAGGATTTTTAAAGTGAATCTTAGACAGCCAATTTTTATTTAGTGGTAGAAGCAATAAGAGGATATAAAACTGTCAGCAGTCTGATTCTGCCATGTGGAAGAAGAAGGTCTGTAATGAGAGAACGAAGCTGAGATAAAGGAAGCTCTGGGTTTCTGGTTTCAGTTCTTCCTGAGTACACCTGCAGCCCTAACCTTCCTGAGGTTTGCCTGGCACAGGGAAGTGGGCACATAGATGTGATGCTATCCTGCCCTCTGTCCCAGTTTATTGGGTCTGGGGTAGTTCTGACCTTTACTGGGCCTGTCAGATCATCTCTCTGAAAGTCTGGAATTGGAGCTTAGAGATGCCTTGTCACTGTCTGCAGGCCACTGGGACTGATGTGATATAGGCTGTGGGCTGAGAACACCATCATGGCAGCAATTGTTAGACTGTGGACAGGGAGGAGAAGAAGAGAAAAGTGGTGTGTTAGAAAGGGCAAAAAACAAAGGCAGACACAGGGAAAAGGGGAAACAGGAGGAAACATAGCCCTGGAAGAGGCCTGGAAATGTGCCTGCCGTACGAGACTGCTTCCGTGAGAGAATCCCAGTTTGTTCCATGAATTCTGTTTTATGCCTAACTGGGTTTGAGAGCATTTCTGTTACGGAAAACCAAATAATCACTGAACAACATCTGAATCTCCCTACAGCCTGTGAATATCTTGAGGGCACAACTGACTCTGTTCGTCTCTCTAAATCCAGAAGCTTGGCCTGGACTCCCAGTGAGAGAGTGAAGAAACAACCATTGTCCTGAGAATCAGGGCTCTATCCAACACAATGCGCTTCAGGACTCTGGAAATCCTGCTCCAGAGTTTTGTAGGCAGGTGCAGTGGCTCTCACCCGCAAACCCAGTGCTTTGGGAGGCTGACGGGGTAGGATCGCTTGAGGCCAGGAGCTCAAGACCAGCCTGGGTAATACCGCGAGATCTCTGCCTCTAAAAAAAAAAATCTAAAAATTAGCCAGGAGTTCAAGGCTGCAGTGAGCTAGGATTGCACCGCTGCACTCAGTCTGGGCAGCAGAGTGAGATCCTGTCTCAAAACAAAAACAAACAAAAAACAACAACGAAAACAAAACAAAACAAAAAAACACAAAAAAAGAGTTTTGTAGAGTGAAGTTCCAAGCATCGACTTTAGAGTCTAATACCTCCAACTCCTACTTTCCATGATATAACTTAGGAAAGCCACTTTATCTCTCTGAGCCCCAGTTTTTGTAGTTATAATATGGCAATCATACTCCCTGCTTTACAGGATCAGTGTTGGTTATTGAGTGAAATAGTTTAGGCAGAAGGACCTAGCCCAGTGCCTGACACAGAGGAAATACCCCGTGAATGGCAATGATCATGATTCCTAACAGTTGCGGATAAGGACCGACATTAATTCAAGAATTATTTGTTGAGTGCCTGCTAAGTCCTAGAGTGGTAAATAAAAGAGACAGGGCTCCTCAGGTGCCTGCCCCTGTGAAGCTTACAATCTAAAGAAAGGAAGTCGCTTTTGCTGAATGCTGTCTTTGTACCAGCTCTCTGCGGCACAAAGGCCCTCTCTATTAGGGAAGGTGTTGAAACAATCACAAGTTGGATCCGTTATTCTGTGGGGCCTCAGTGTCATAAAAGCAGGTCTGCATGTGTTTATGGCTTCTTCATTTCAACAGCACTGTTTGTGGGTATCCTCCGTTTATTTCTCACATCCATCCAGTCAAAGTCTTGTGAAAGAGAGCCTGCCACATTTACACACCTGTCCCACAAACATGCTAATCCCACCTGCCTGCTTTCTGCTCCTACCAGCAGGTCAAAAACTGTGCAGATCAGGGAAAAGTTCTGTTTAGCCAGCAAGACTCATAACTGAGGAGATTTTACCCTTACTCTTTCAAGGCAGAATCAATCCATTCTAGTTCCCGCAGATCAATACCAGAAAACAGCCCTAGGAGTAATGATGTATTTATTATCATAATTGAGAGAGCCCTTAAAGAGGGCCAAAAAGGAAAGAAGTGAGTGGTGGGGATCTGAGCTCCAGGAAGCTGCCCGAGTTGGCCCTGGACCTGTGCAGGTGAGGCCTGGTAAGCATGAAGACCTGCTTCGCACGGCTCTCCACACTTAACCCATCTCTTTCAGAACAAGTACTATTTGTGGCACTGAACACTTTCTGGGATCTTATCATGTATGAAATGCACTGACATTTTTTCCCCTGATTATAAAGGTCATATAGTTCATTATTAATTTTTTAAAAAACTTAATTGCCTTCTTCCTTGATAATGAAACAGTGATTTTTTTTTTTTTTTTTTTTTTTTTTTTTTTTTTTTTTGTATTGGCCTGGAAATACAGCCAGTCTCAGGAAGTGACTGCCATTGACAAAGCCAATTTCCCATCCTCCCTTGCAGTGAGGAGGGGCAATGTGACCCATTTCTAGCCAATGGTATCTAAGCAGGCCTGGTGGGGAGTTTCTGAGAAAGTTTTTGCTGCCAGGCCATGACATCTGAAGCTGGGGGAGCAATCCTGCACCCATGAGGCAATGACAGAAAAGACATCAAGCATGAGCAGAAAAGACATCAAGCTGAAGATGTCAAAGAAGTGTGGATGGACATGTATTCTTAATGGTTTCATTCTTTCATAACAAGAAGACTGAAGATGAGTACTGGCCAGTAAAATAAACGCCTACTGTTCAAGCTACTGTTGGTTGAGTTTTCTGTTATTTTTATCCATATTCCTAAGTGATGCAAATATGCTAAAATAAAAAATGATAGTCTCTGTGTAAACCATTCCCAAGACATAGCCACTGTTAAACAGTTAACATTGGGTATATATTTTTTCAAGAATTTTATGCATATATGAATACATATAAATAATCACAAATACATATAAAATTGATGGGCTCATATAATAAATGCATTCTGTTCTAGAACCTCTTTTTTACTTAACAAAATACCATGATATATTTCTATGTCAGTACAGCTTTTTTAAATGACTCAATCTATTGCTAGACATTTAGGCTATGTCCAATATTTTCTCATTATAAGCAATGCTGAAATAATTATCCTTGAACATACATCTGTGTGCACTTGTCTGATTGTTTATTGTGGATAAATTATTAGACATGGACAAAGGGTACACACCTATTAAATGTTGACACATCTATCTAGAAAATGTTTATTGAGGGGCTAGTATGTGTGGCACACTTATGCTTAGTGAACAGAACAGATATGTCTCCTGTCTGGGTGGAGCTATTTGTATGCTGGGAAGACTGACAGTTGAACAGGTTAACAAATAGTGGATGGTTCCAAATTGTGATGAGTGATAAGTAGGAAATGAACTAGTGGGGTATGGAAATAAAAGGGACCTACTTAGATAGATGAGCCATGAAGGCCTCCAAGAGGGTGACATTTGAGCTGAGAGCTCAAGGATGAGAAGAGCCCAGACCCTATAAGACTGAAAAGAGTGCTGTAGGCAGAGTCACCCAGGGAAGAAAGAGCTTTGATGTTTAAGGATCTACAAGGAAGCCAGTTGGTTAGAATGGCTGAGAGGAGGATGGAGGGGAAGCTGGGTCCATATAGCGTGGGACCTTGAAGGCTGTGCTGGAGCATTTAAATCTTATTTTATTTTATGGAAAGTCACTGGAGGGCTTTAAGCAAGGGAGCACCTGCTGCATTTTTATTATTTATTTATTTTGTTTTATTTATTATTTATTTATTTATTGAGATAGGGTCTCACTCTATTGCCTAAGCTGGAGTACAGTGGCATGATCACAGATCACTGCAGCATCAACCTCCCAGGCCCAAGCAATCCTCCTACCTCAGCCGCCCGAGCAGCTGGAACTACAGGTGTGCCACACCATACAAGGCTAATTTTTGTTATTTTTCATAGAGATGGAGTTTCATCATGTTGCCCAGGCTGGTCTCAAACTCCTAGGCTCAAGCGATCCTCCTATCTTGGCCTCCCAAAATGCAAGGATTACAGGTGTGAGCCACTGCACCCAGCACTTATTATTTTTTTTTTATTTTAAAAAAGTATTTATGTATTTTTTTAGAGACAGGGTCTCTCTGCCATCCAGGCTGGAATGCAGTGGTACAATCATAGCTCACTATAGCCTCAAATTCCTGGGCTCAAGTGATCCTCCTGCCTCAGCTTCCCAAGTAACTAGGACTACAGGTTCACACCACCATGCCTGGCTAATTTATTATTTTTTGTGGAGATGGAGTCTCACTATGTTTATTGATCTTGAACTCCTGGCCTCAAGCGATCTTCCTGCTTCAGCATTCTCCAAATGCTGGGATTATAGGCAAGAGCCGCCATACCTGGCCTATTATTATTTGTTAATGATTGCTCTGGTTGCTACTTTCCATTGTTTGGGTAGGGCAAAGCCAGGAGACCAGTAAGGAAATTACTAGAGTGGTCTAGGCCAGAAAATATGGTTTGGAGTAGGGTGTATGAAATATACAAATTTGTATACCTTATTTGTATACCTATATACAAATAGCTCAATAGATTAAAATGGATATTCCTATTATATACAATAGATGTATAATATACAATGGATATACCTATTTTTACAGGAATAGTTATTTAAAAATATACGCATTCTCAGCAAACTAACACAGGAACAGAAAACCAAGCACCACATGTTCTCACTCATAAGTGGGAGTTGAACAATGAGAACACATGGACACAGGGAGGGGAACATCACACACTGGGGCCTGTTGGGGTGTGGGAGGTAAGGGGAGGGAGAGCATTAGGATAAATGACTAACGCAAGCAGAGCTTAAAGCCTAGAGGACGGGTTGATGTGTGCCGTGAACCACCATGGCACATGTATACCTGTGTAGCAAGCCTTCATGTTCTGCACATGTATCCCAGAACTTAAAGTAAAAAAAAAAAATCTATATCTATATCTATATCTGTATCTATATCTATACACACAAATAGATAAATGGATAAAAACAAAGCATTTATAAACAGAACTTAATATATGACAAAAGTGTATATTCTTACACTAGTGGCCCATAGTTTCTTCTGAAGTTTTACATTATATTGTAATATTTGTTAGAGCAATATTTTCTCATTATTCTTCCATTTCAAAAATTTCATGGGTATTTCCTCATACTTATTTATCAAGATAAGTTTCTTGTTTGTTTTTTTGTTGTTGTTGTTTGTTTGTTTGTTTTTGAGATAAGATCTTGCTCTGTTGCCTAGGCTGGAGTGCAGTGGTGTGATTATAGCCTACTGTAGCCTCAAATTCCTGGGTTCCAGCAATCCTCCCACCACAGCCTCCCAAGTAGCTGGGACCACAGGCACACACCGCCATACCTGGCTCATTTAAAAAATTTTTTTAGAGACAGGGTCTCACTATGTTGCCCAGTCTAGTCGCAAACTCCTGGCCCCAAACAATCCTCCCACCTCGGCCTCCCAAAGTACTGGGATTACCAGCATGAGCCAACACACTCACGCCAATCAAGGTAAATTTTAAAATAATTTCATCATGTTCCATCTCACCTCACCCCTCAGATCATAGTGGTTCCTTGATCTGAATTTTACTAAATTTATAAAGTGAGTTGGGGAGACACAGCATCTTTGCACTGTTGAGACTTCCTGCCCAGGGATTTGTTATATTTTTCCGACTATTAAGATCTTCTTTTATGTCCTTCAGTCAGGTTTGTAGTTTTCTTTCCATGGACCTTCACATTTCTTGTTAAGCTTATGCCTAGTATATGCCTTATAGTATTCATTGCTAATCTGAATATGCTTTTTTTCCATCATACTTCCTAAATGGAAATAACTGGTATTTAGTGTTGTATTTGGAGGTCTCTGTAAGTAATACCTCCCTCCCTATTCTAAGTTTGGAACAAACTGGGGCATAGACACAGGAAAGAGACATAAGACAAAAATACTACCTTAATTTTTAATGAAGCTGACTGGAAAAACTAGCTTTTGCTCTGTAGCTAAGTGGGCTTGCTATATTTCTCCCTGAATTGAGTAGATTTATTTGTGTAGTGGCGGGTGGGGCAGGACAATAGTATCACTCTGTCCCTGAAACAGGTTCACTTAACCCACAGTGAGAGCGCATGGAAATATTTGCTCTCTGCAGTCAGCCAAATCCAAAAAGAGAACTCAGAAGCATCTATTCTTGTCCACTTTTTCCAAACTCACTCATCTTCCCTTAGAGTGGAGAGAGGCCAGAAGTCTTATTCTAATGGAAGTCCCTCTATATGGAAAAGAAGGCTTCTCCCTTCAATACCATAAGACAGGGTAAGGAAGAAAAAAAAGAATAATAATAAGAAGAAGAAGAAGAAGGAAGGAGAAGGCTTCTCCCTTAACATTTAGGAAAACCATTGATTTTGGTGTTTATCTTATAACTGACCACCTTACCAAAGTCTCTATGATTTTTAGTTGATTTTTTTTTATTTTTACTTTTTGGGAAACACTTAAATCATAAGCAAATAATGACAATTTTATCTCTTCCCTTCTAATATTTATATTTCTTATTTATTTTTCTTATCTTATTGCATTGGCTTTATTCTATAGCCATTATAGCAGGCATCCTTTTGACAGACTTAAATGAGACTACCTTTAGTGTTTCACCATTAAATATGTTTGTTGATGGCTTCTGATAAACTTTGTCATGTTAAAAGTTTAAACTTTCTTCCTATAATAGTTTACTAAGAGTTTTTAGAAATTTATGGGTCATTAGTTTTGAAGTTTATAAAATACTTTTAAAGCATCTATCCCATTGATAATATCCTGTAATTTGTTTTCCTTTAACAATGCAATGAATTTACAAATTCCCTAATGTTGGATTTTTCTTGCGCCTCTGGAATAAATCTTGCTTGATCATGGTGGGTTTTGAGTTGCTTTAATAGTAAACTGGATTCAAATGGCTAAAATTTTATTTAATAGTTTTACAACTATTATATACTTAAATATATAGTGCAGATTCACATATTGAAGATTTATCAGTGAGCTTTAGAAGGTGGTCCTGGCTCAGATGAGTTTGGGAAATGCCAGGTTAAACAAACCAAACAGGTTTCTTTACTCCTGGACTTCACAGAGGCCTTCCTTAATATACGAACACTTATCGTGATTCTCCAAAAGGTACACTATAAACGGCATGCAGCACTTTCTCAAGTTGCCTACAGAAGCCCATTTTCAAAAAATAAATATTAAATTCTCTGGGGACTCGTGTTCTAGGTTAGTCATCTGCAGTTCTTTTTGGTATTGTCTGTTGGATTTTGGTATCAGGGTTATGCTAAACTTGGGAAATGAAATAAAAATTTTTGTTTCTTTTGTTTATTTCTTCCTGTGTAACAGTTTAAGTAACATAGGGATGATCTGTGCCCTGATGGGATGATAGGGCTTGCTGTAAAGCCATCTGAACCCATGGCATTTCTGAGTAGTGAAGACACTGGGAATGCACACGTGCATGGCTTCCCTACAGGATGTTTCCCCCGACAGCCCATTCTGCTTGGCACCCTTTTCTTTAGGATCAAACAGCTATTATGGAAAAGCCTAGAATGTGTGAAAATGAGACTCAATGCATTAGCAAATCAATGCTGATCACTCCTGCATGGTCCTCAGGTCCTAATGAATGCTCCAGCCTCCTGGCAGGAAACCTTTCAAATCTTGCACACGCTGGCCTCTGCCTGGGGTGCCTGGCTGGGCCGTGTGGGGGGCATGGTTGGTTAAGGCGCAGAGTCCGCCTTTCCTACCAGCCACTCTACCTGAGGGTCAAGCTCTGGACCCTCCCCCAACCATCCAGCTCCATTTTATCCTTGGCTTATGCCTTTCCCCAAGTACTGCAGGGTAGGACTCCTGCTAAAAACCTTCTAGATGCTTGCCTGAGGCTGGCCCCATAAACCTGATTCTAGGCTTCTGGGGATAAATCATCTAACCAACATAAGAGAATTGCTAGGAAATTGGGGTTAGTTTGAGACGACTGGCTGAGCTCACCTTAGGTGAGCTGGGGGGTGGGGAAAGATGAGCTGAAGGATTCTAGGGTTCAGTGAAGCCTAGAATGGCTGGGTGGGCGGAGAGTCCTTAGAAGGGGCCAACTTCTAGCCTGAGGGCCTGGGGGCTTCCAGGGATCTGCAGCCGAGCGGAAGACTGGTCTTGCGTACAGCGAGGCCTACGAGAGCTAAGTGGGCTGAGGGTCCCTGGAAAAGACCAGCCTGGGGGCGGGGACCATCGATGCCCCAGGCTCTAGAGGCCGTGGGCTCCCGGGGGCCTGAGGCTGGACTGGGGTCGCCGGCGGGCTCGGGGAGGCCCGGGTGGGCGCACCGGGGCCCTGCCTGCGGCTGACGGGCTGGGTCGAGGGGGAGGCTGGGGAGGCGGGGTGCCGGCCGGGGCGGCGGGGTGCCGGCCGGGGCGGCGGCGCGGGCTCGGGACGCCAGGGCTCCCTCTCCCTCCTCCCGCCCGAGCCAGCCTCGGGCGCCGGGCGCCTCCCCCGATCCTGAACCAGCGCCAGCGCCGGGAGGCCCGGAGCCCGGCCCGCCGCCGCGGCCCGCGGAGGGAGCCGCCGCCGCCGCCGCCACTGCCGTTGTCGCCGCCGCCGCCAGGCCGCGCCCCGCCCCTCCGCCGCCGCCGCCGCTCTCGGTGAGGCTCGCGCTCGAGCTGCGGCGCCGGCTCCTGCCGCCTGGGCCCCGGGCCCGGCCCCTCTTGCGCCGCCCGGGCGATGAGAAGCTGCTTCTGCGTGAGACGGAGCCGGGACCCGCCGCCGCCGCAGCCACCGCCGCCGCCGCCCCAGCGGGGAACAGTTAAGTGAGGCCCGGGCGCCGCGGAGGCTCGGCGGAGCCGGCCCTGCAGCCGGGAGGGCGGGCGGGCGGGCGCGGGCCCCGGGCCGAGGGGCGGGCGGACGGGAGGAGCCGGGCCGCGCCGAGGCCTGCGGGCTCCGTGCCCGGCCCGCGGCGGGGACAGGCCCGGGCGGCCTTTGCAGAGCCCCGAGCACGCCGCGGCTGCCGGTGCCCGGGCTCGGCCTGGCGGCGAGAGGCGGGAGAAGCTGGGGGACCCGAGTGCCAGCAGCGCCCCCAAGGCCCGGGCAGGTGAGGGGCGCCGAGAGCCACCTCTGCCCGCGTGAGAGGGAGGCGGCCCACCTGGGCACAGACTGGGGACAGTCAATCGTTTGACCGGCCTGGCCTGGGGTCCTGCTCTCTCTGGTCACGTGGGTGCAGACCAACGTGCACCTGCCCCAGGGGCATCACTGCCTCTGTGACCTGGGCACAGCAGAGAGGACACCTAAACCCTCGGGCACCTGTCTGCAAGGTGACATGCCCAGCCTGGGTACCTGAGACCCAGAGCACCCATCCAGGAACATGGTGGGCACGTCGAGCACCCTACAGTGACTCCAACACCAGCGAGACGGGAGGAGCAGGGGCTGGGACGAGAGCTGAGGCATGGCACCAGGGGACATCACATCCTCAGAGGAGGCACCAGGGAACGGGGTAGACCCAAGAGCATCTTTTGTCCTCTTTGTTACCAACACACAACTGTTCTAAATCAGCAGCCCTTCTCACCATGAAAGATGAGACTCTTCTGTTCCCTGCCCCTCAACACCTCTTGCACAAGGCACTGAGGAAGACCACAGGAGGGCAAAAGGCAAATGGTGGTTGCCCCTTCCCTGCTTCCTGCCCCCACCCAAGAACCAGAGCCCACTCCGATTGCTGCCACAAAAGCAGACAGCAGACCAGCTCCTCTTAGGGGCCTTTGTCTCTCGTGGTTCCTTCTCAGTATAATCTCATTGTACATTTCTCGACAGCTGGCTGGATCTCATCTCGTTTTAACAGGGCTAGGAAATCTTATCAGCGGCACCAGGAAAGCTTAGAAAGTTAAAAAATAAGCTCTGTGAAGCCTTGACTAACTGAAAAACTCAATGTGCCAGGATGTTTAGTTACAGTAGATGGTGACACCTTTCTTGCTTGTTAGAAATCATGTGGGGTCCTTGGAGATACTGTACCATGCTCAGAATCTTTAAATAGGGCCTCAGAGAGATGAGGCTTCTGCTTGGGACCCGGGCTCCAAGCCCCATGGGAAGCAGTTGATGTGGCGATTACTGGTTCATTTAAACCTAAACTTACCTTCTGTAATCCACATTTTTCATTCCTTCCTTCTAGGCTTTAGGTCACACTCCTAATTTAGGTTCAAGGCATTTTCCTTGCCCTGTCTCCATCCTGCTAGGGACCTTTTACCACTTCCAACTGGAATGTTGTGCCATGGTTATGTGCAGGGAGTTTAGAATTAGCCCTCAGCTTAAGTCTTGGCTTTCCTACTTACTTTGTGCCCTTGGACAAATTATTGAACTTTTCTGAGTTTCAGTTTCCTCATCTGTAGAGTGAAACTAATGATAGTATTCATCTCATGGGATTATGGTGTGATGTAAATGAAATTTTGCAAGAAAAGTCTAGCTCAGTGCCTGCTACATGGCAAGAAGTCAGTAAATGGTAGGGGCCATTATGAGAGGTTTGTTAACGGATGAATGAGAGGAGTAGCTTATTTATTTATTTTTAGAGTTTCTTTCTGTCTGCTTTTTTTTTGGTTTTTGTTTGTTTTTGAGACAGGGTCTCACTGTCACTCAGGCTGGAGTGCAGTGGTACCATCATGGCTTACTGCAGCCTTGAACTCCTGGGCTCAAGCGATTCTCCCACCTCAGCCTCCCAAGTATAGGTGCCTGCCACCACGCTCGGCTGTTTTTTAAATTATTATTATTTTTAGTAGAGTTGGGGTCTTGCTATGTTGCCCAAGCTGGTCTTGAACACCAGAGCTTAAGTAATCCTCCCACCTTGGCCTCCCAAATTCCTGGGATTACAGGCATGAGCCACCACGCCTGGCCTATTATTTAGTCTTTAACGGGACAACCAGGAAGTGATGGTATAGTAGAAAGAACACTGGACTTGGATTTAGGAGCTTGAGTTTGACTCTCAGGCTACCTCCTGGACCCCAGGTGACCCTAGGGGAGTCACAGAACCTTTCTGAATCCCCATTTCCGTAATGTAAAAGTGTCTTAAGAACAAAGCCTACCCCATAAAGCTAATCAGTCAAGAAGAGCTGAAGGAGCTAATGTATGTGACTGCACTTGGCGCTGCAGGAGGTGGCGGTCCTCATGAAATGTAAGTGTGTGATTCAGCATCCAGCAGCAGATCATGGTGTTTTTTCAGGTCCGATGTTTATACAATTTGTTGCGGGGAGAGCATTAAGAAAAAGAACACAAGAATATCCTGTGTTTGTACATGTTACAGAACCACGCCACCATGTGAGCACACTGCTGGATGCCCTCTCAGGGCCTTGGAAGGGGTAAGGGAGAAGTGTAGTCTCTATCCATTTCATGGAGGATCTTCTCCTGGGGGGATCAGAATCCAAATGGCATAGGCCCCTCTGTCTGAGTTTGCTGGAAGTGCTCCATACTCAAAGGGAGACATCCTTGCCACACTGCAAAATAATGACGGTGCTGGAGTCAAGCATGGGAAAAGTCGAAGGTGCTATGATGATGATGGAGATAACAAATGACTACATGGCTGGATGTGGTTAGGCTGAGCACACTGTGTTGCAGAGCCTCCTTTGCAGGTTGGGTTGTGGAGGGGAGGCCTGGGTTTCTTGAATAGACACCTTCTCCCCAGGCTGCTCTGGCTCTCACTGAGGCCCACCCTGGCCAGCATTTCCCCAACCCACCCCGCCCCCAACCCCGGCTCTCCTTGGCCTTCTGCTTGCTGGGCTGCCCTAGGGAATCGTGGCTTCCCTGCGCTGTCTGCACTAGTTGCAGTGGGTTTGCCAGAGTCAGGTCTCCTGTCTCCGGCTGCCTGGGAGGCAAAGCCACTGCAGAGTGTGCTTGACATTACCTCCCTTGTTGGGGACATCCTGTGGGCATGCATTTGGTTTACTTGACACGCTTCTGGCGAGATGCAGAGCTTGTCCAGGCAGAAATGTGAGAGCCCTGTGGGCCTGGAGCCCAGGGGTTGCACATAGTAGCTTTGTAGCTCATACTTCCCTTAGGACTGGAGGGCCATCTTGTTGGACCTGTGGCAGGAGTCAACACGAGTTTGTTCTTTCTTTCTTTACACACGCACACACACACACACACGCACACACACAAACACACACACACACACTTAAAAAAACAGATTCTAATCAGCAGAGCAGAATATTCAAAAGAATATCCCCTGATCCTTTAGAAGAGAGAAATAAATGAGTTTGTAATGCACTAAATATGCCTGTGGTGTTGATGAAAATGCAGATTCTAGGACCTCATACTCAGACTTTATTGAATCAGAATTTCTGGGGAACGGGACCTGGAATCTGCAGTCTTAACAGACACCTTGGGTTATACTTCTGCTTACCGAAATTAGAGACCTACAGTTCTTGATGCTTTCTAAAAAAGTGTTAAATACACGTAACATAAAATTGACCATCCTACTCATTTTTAAGTGCACAGATCGGTGGCATTATGCACATTCACACTGTGGTGCAACTAAGCTCCAGAACTTTTCATCTTGCAAAACCGAAACTCTGTGCTCATAAAACAACTTTGCATTTCCCCCTTTCCTCACCCCTGGCAACCACCATTCTGCTTTGTGTTTCTGTGAGTTTGACTACCCTGGGTAGTCAAACTGTATGATCCTAGTGGATCATACAGTATTTGTCTTTTTGTGACTGGCTTGTTTAGTTTAGCATACTGTCCTCAAGGTTCATCATGTTGTAGCATATTTCAGAATTTCCTTCCTTTTTAAGGCTGAATAATACTCCATTGAATATGTGGACCATATTTTGTTCATTCATCCATAGATGGATGCTTGGGTTGCTTCTATCTTTTGGCTATTGTGAATAATGTCGCTCCGAACATGGGTCTACAATTCTCTTTGAGACCCTGATTTAAATTCTTTTGTGTAGATACCCAGAAGTGGAATTGCTGGATCATATGGTAATTCTATTTATAATTTTCTGAGGAACCACCACACTGTTTTCCATAACATAGTGGCTGTGCCATTTTACATTCCCACCAGCAGTGTGCCAGAGTTTCCAATCTCTTCACATGCTTGCGAACAGTTATTTTGTTTGTATGTTTGTTTGTTTCTGGTAGTAGCCATCGTAATGAGTATAAGGTGAGATGTCATTTGGATTTGCATTTCCCTAGTGGCAAGTGATGTTGAGCATCTTTTTGGGTGCTGGTTGGCTATTCGTATATTGTCTTTGGAAAGACTTGTTATTCAAGTCCTTTGCCCATTTTTAAATTAAGGAATTTGTTTTTTTGTTGTTGATTTGTAGGAGTTTTTTATAGATTCACATATTAACTCCTCATCAGATACATGATTTGCAAATATTTCCTCCCATTCCATAGGTTGCCTTTTTACTCTGTTGATTGCCTTTTGCTGCAAATTCTTGATGCTTTCTACACATTATAACCCTGTAGAAACAATATTATTTGCTATTCCGGTTTTATAGGGATGGAAACTCAGGCCCAGTTTAGTTTAACTTGCCTAAGGTTATACAGTAAGTGTCAGAGCTGGAATTCAAGTTCGGGTCCCTTGGACTCCAAAGGGGGCACCCCTCCCATTCCTCTGCTCTGCCTGACTTTCCCCCCTTAGAGCTAATAGCATAAGGAGGCCCCATGGAAGTCTGAAGGAAGGGGCGTTGGTTGGAGAAATGTTCAGTTGCAGGTGGGGAAGTATGAACGGAAGGCCTGGGAATCTCTTCCATTAGACCACTGGGGTGCCCCTTCCTGTAGCTCAACATCATTGCTTAGATCTTAGAAACAGCAGAGAAGTGCAGACAGGTTTTTTAGTTCAGTTTGATTGTGTTTTGTTTATTTGTTTTCTTAAGCATTTTATAAGCTTGTTTCAGAGCCCATCTGCTCCTTGCAGTTCCCCGAGCAGTCCCTGTGTGTTCACACCACGGTGCCTTTGTTGAGGCTGTGTCTTCTGCTTGCAAGACTTTCACCACTCCACACACCCCCGTCTTTCAGGGAGGCCAGTTCTTTGCTCACCTTTCCCTGCGTCACCAGGCAGAAGGAAGAGTCCCCTCCTTTGCAGTCCCTTTCTCTTGGGATATTTCCCACAGCCTGTGAGCTCCATGTCTTATTCATTGCTCTATCACCCAGCACTGTGGAGCTTCTCCTTGGCTGTGCACTCTCCAGTCTCAGTCCCAGCCTGAACCAATTAAATGAGAACCTGAGGATAGGGAATGGGAAAGCTGTGCTTCTACAAGCTCTCCGGGGCATTCTTCCTGCAGCCAGCCTGGGCACCCACTGGCCCCTGACAGGCCCACATCCAGCCTGGCTGCACTGAGTTAGATCTAAATCTGGAACTCCCTGGAAGTGCTGCAGTCCCTTCCCCCCTCCTCTGTAAGTGGCTCACCCCTGGGGTCATGGTGTGTGTCCTGTATGGAGGAATCAGTGATCCCAGACCCCGGGCTTTCACTGGAAGGGGTCTGACAGCTCTGCTGTTCCCCCGCCCCTTTATGTGCCCCTGCCCCTTTTGTGTCCCCACCCCTTTATGTGCCCTCTCCCCTTTATGTGCCCTCCTTAATCCAGTGAAACTTGGCAATTTTGAGAGGATAGGAATTTTGTTTGTTTATCCTTCCCCCATTCATTCATAATCCATTTATTGAGCACCCACCATAAGCTGGGCATTGTGGTGGACATAACACACCTTTGAGTAACTTACAGTCTGCTAGGGAAAGCATGTTCTAGCCTTCTGAGAGGAAAGGCTGTGTGTGTATGTGTACGTGTGCACGAGTGCATGTGTGCACATACGTGTGCTAAGACTACGTGCTTGCATGATATCAGGATTCTGAGTGGTGGCACCTGTCTGACTGGGAAATTGGAGAAAGTTTGAGGGGAATGGAAGATGTGACCCTGGTGTTTTGTTTTGGTTTTTTTTGAGACAGACTCTCACTCTGTCACCCAGGCTAGAGTGCAGTGGTGCAATCTTGGCTCACTGCAACCTCCGCCACCCAGGTTCAAGTGATTCTTCTGCCTCAGCCTCCCGAGTAGGTAGGACTACAGGTGCGTGCCACCATGCCTGGCTAATTTTTGTATTTTTAGTAAAGACAGGATTTCACCATATGGGCCAGGCTGGTCTCGAACTCCTGACCTTGTGATCCGTCCGCCTCAGACTCCCAAGGTGCTGGGATTACAGGCGTGAGCCACTGCGCCTGGCCATGACCCTGGTTTTATTTATTTACTCATTTATTTTTTTGAGATGAGGTCTGGCTCTGTCACCCAGGCTGGAGTGCAGTGGCACCATCTCAGCTCACTGCAACCTCCACCTCCTGGGTTTAAGCGATTCTTGTGCCTCACCCTCTCGAGTAGCTGGGATTACAGGCACCCACCACCACACCCAGCTAATTTTTGTATTTTTAGTAGAGATGCGGTTTTGCCATGTTGGCCAGGCTGGTCTCAAACTCCTGACCTCAAGTGATCCGCCTGCCTTGGCCTCAAAGTGCTGGGATTACAGGCGTGAGCCACCACGCCCGTGTGTGACCCTGGTTTTAAATGGTGGGGTGGGTGTCTGCAGGGGAGGAACCTGGTGCCCTTGGGTGAACTGTCAAGAGGAAGGAGGGGGAGACTGGAGGGCTGATTCTGAGGCTTTTGTCCATGGAAGATTACCTTTAGGTTCATTCCATCCATCCATCCATCCATTCATTCATTCATCAAATACCTGATGAATACCTGCTCTCTTGTACTTAAATTTTGGACTGTAGACCAGCTGTTTTAGTGTCAGCTGGGAGCTTGTTACAAATGCATGTTCTTAGACCAGCTCAGGCGTACTGCATCAGTATCTCAGGGGGTGGGGTTCAGGAATGTCCGTTTTAACGACCTCTTCTGGTGATTTTTGCACATGCTAAAGTTAGATAACTCCCACTCCAGAATGTGGACTTTCCATCTCATTACTGTAGCCTCAGTGCTTAGCCCAAGTGGCTCCGTACTCATCTGTGGACTCACTGTTCACGCGCCAGGCCCCCTTAGAGACCGGGAATGTAGGAGGATGCTTCAGGGGGAAGATGGCAAGGTCAGCTGAATTTGAGGTATTCCTGAGCCATGTGGGCAAAGACGCGAGACAGATACCTCTGAGTCTCAGGAGAAAAGCCTGGGCTTGAGATATTTTGGAAGTCATTAGCATATGGGTAGAATGATTAGATGACCAAATATATGAAAAAAAATTCTCAAGACCCATGTGAAAGTCAGAGAGGGGTGTGGTGGCCTGGCTGGCCTGAAGACAGGTGTTCTGATGATTCTGGCAGGGGCCCCCATTTGCCTGGCACTGAAATTATATTAGTGTCTTTACTGTATGAGCACCGTGCCCATAAGGGCAAGCTGAGACTCCTATCACCAAACACTCAGGAACCATTGCTTTTGGGGCCTCCAGGATGGTTTCATTTGTAGGCATCTGCCTTCTCTTGGGGTCCTTTTTTTCTCCTTCTCTACAGGGGACAATATGGCACCACCCAGCAAAACCTGATGGGAGTGGACATGGACTACCCTCATTTGCAGTAATCATGGGCAAGCAGGTGGTACCCACAGTGTACTGGAGAATGCCCTACCCTCGAGTAATGTTCCCTGGTTTGTGCAGAGTCAGGCCTGTATGGGGCAGGGCTTTGGCCAGGGCCGTGCTGTAGAACTTGATCCTGAATTTATTTTTGGAAAGTGAATCCTGGAACCTACCATTGCACCATAAGGGCTGCAGCAATCTGAACCCTAGTCCTGCCTCATGGGGTTTATGCAAAATCTGTTTGGTAATCAAATGGTTAATAGAAATTTAAGCATAAGGCAGATTGAATACACACGTGCATACACTGGATTCTTCTGTTGGGGGGGAAAGGAAGTGCTCACAATTGTTAGTTCCCGAGCTGGAAAATTCTTTGCGATCTAGGAGAGCTTAGAAAAATATTTGCCTTAGTTGCCCAACAACTTAGCAGCCCTCCTAGGAGCCAGTGACTTGTTGCCACCTGACTATGTCCAGCAGCATTTGTCAGAGTGATTTGACTCTGACTGGTCACCAGGTAATCTGTCCAAAGTTCAGAAGGTGTCAGGATGCTATCCTGAGGCTCCACAGTGACAGCCTCTCAGTCTGTGCACTGTCCCCCACGGGTGGCCCCAAAGCCAGCTGCCCATTTAACTGGGCACAGCATGGACACTGGCCTCAGCTCTCAGCCTTCTGAGGAGGTAGGTCTCTGCACCTTTCTGTAAGGAGGTGGCTGGGTTTGTGTGTGTGGTGTGCATTGGTGAGGCCTGGCCACAGGTTCCCTCCTTGGGGACAGGCAGTCCCTTGCCTGTCCTTCTGTCCCTTGCTTGCAATTTGCCAGCAGAAAGGTGTCAATAATCCCGGGGCACCAGAGGTGGGCATGTATTCCTACAGACCATCGCTGCCAATAGGAAACAGGCAAAGACCCTTTCTATGAAGGCCGGAGCAGCAGCTTTTACTGGGGGACAACCCATTTCCAGCAGCTACCTGCTCTTGTGGCGTTTCCTACGGCGAATGAAATGTTTATTCTTCTCCCTTCCTCAGCCCTGTAAGCTGGTATATGTGAGCACGCAGTTTTTGTCTTTGGTGCCCTTGACTTTGGATTTCAAGCAAGCTGATCACAAGTTTGCCCTTCTGTAGGGATGTAATTAAGCCACTGGTTTTGTCATTTCAATTACAGTAGCCCAATTTAGCCTGCCCCCCTTTAATACTTTGAAATTACTCTCCTCAAAAGTTGTATGCCAGTCATGACTTCAGCCCTGAGCAGCAGCGCTGGCTGGCGCCGCTTCTGAGCCGGCCTCACCGTGGCAGGAGGCCGAGATGGCGGGAGGCTGGAACGTGGGCCCACTGCCCAGGGCACCTGCTTTGAAGGCAGCGCCCCCTGCCCCCTGCAGTTGTTGCTCCCTGAAAGCACTTTAAACTCCTCGGCCCACACCCCGCCGCTGGAAGGGCCTGGGTGGAGAGAGGTCTGAGCTTTGTTAGTTGGGTTTTGATTTCAGTACAGGAGTTGATAAAACGAGATAAACCCCAGGCTCAGGAGGGCCATGGAAATTAAACAGAGATGATATCAAAGTTCCCCTGAGTTTTCAACTGTGATACAGTAGCTCTGTTTTCTCCCAGACTGGGGCCGGGAGGCACGCCTTTGATTCCGAAACAATGTTCAGCATCAGTTAAGCCCAGCACTGCTGACTTTCAGGGATTAAACACACTGTTGTAGTAATTCTTTGATCAGCTACAAGGGAGCAGTGTGCCGTCTGTATGAAGGGTCTTTATAGTTAAAGTTCATTTCTCCGTGAACCCGGGATGACAGCCTTGGCTAGGTGCTGCAGTGCCGGGAGCTGGGGCCTCCCCAAGCGCTATCTGCAGCACTGCAGGCAGAAGCTGGAAGCAGGCTTGCTCCTGGCTTTGTTGTGTGGTTTGCATGGTGCTCTTTGAGCATGGCATGGTGGAAAAAATCCTTCTAGCTTGGAAAACACTTCACCTTAACCCTCCCCAGCTTTCCCATTCCGTACACATGTGGGCGCACATACATGTATGTGTGTGCACGCACGCGCGCGCGCGCGCACACACACACACACACACACACACACACTACTCTCCTGCCTTGCCGAGGGAGCCTCTCGGGGCAGACAACACTGCCTGAACCGAGGCTCTGCAGCCCCCAGCCTTGGAAATGATCTCACAGAGGCTGTATGCCCGCTGAGGGGAGAGGTCAGAATGGAACCATCTGGGACCTGATGACTTGCGAGGTGAAAGTAAGAGGACCTGCTCAAGGTCCAATCTGAGTCCCTGGCATCCTACCACCTTTATTCCTTACCCAGCATGTATTGAGAATAGACTTAGATTGGCCCAATCCTATAGTTCTGAAAAATTTCAACATTTGTCTTGTCATCCAAAACACTGGGTCAGCTTTGGGGGTTCCCTATAGAGACCTTCCTCGCAGCCACAGCTGGGATGGCACAAGTTTCCCCATTTTGCTTCCCCCTCCTCCTGATTGGCCCTGCAACTGCCAGTTGGTAATGGAGCCCCCGTGAGCTGTCGATCCTGCTCGCACCGTGCCATAGATCAACCTATTCCCTCCTGTGCGGTGCTTGGATCTCCCTCATTAGGCCTAAATTTACCTCCATCCCACACAAACATGGCCTTAGCTCATTTTTATTGTTGTAAATTATTTATGAGGGGAATGTTGAATCTTGAAACTGAGGTGTGAGGAAAATTAATCCCGTGTTACTTTTATCCTTCTGTACTTTTTCCCCCTTGCTTGACTTATTGAGCTGTGGCTAGAGAAAGAAAAGCTTTGGCATTTTGAAATATAATTAGTGTTGAAACTGCTTTCTCAATTGGATGGGATGTTGGTGCCTCTCTGCCTAGTACAACAGAAAACAGACCAGACCTAGGGAGGAAGACCAGCCGTCCCATTCCTGGAAGGTGACCCGGCCACCTCCCAGGTTTGATGTGAGCTTCAACTGGGAAGGAGCCTGAGAAAGCTTCTCGAGAGCTGCAAAGCGCTGTCCAAATGCAACAGACCTGTTAGTGTGTTTTGCGGGCAGTTTGGACTTTGAGATACAGATGGATGCTGGATGAGGAGCTGTTGATACAACCTGGGGTTGTTGCCAGTAGGCCTCCGGATTTGATGTGAGAGGGCCGGCATGAATGGCCTCCTCGAGTCCTTAGCCGCGGGGCCATCCTTCCTGGCTTGAGGCTCCGCGCGGCCTGGGAAATGTGGAGCGCTAGTTAATAAATGGCCTTTTGTTAGGAAGGTCAATTGAAGTGCCAGTAGAGACGCCGTTAAAAGTAATTTGCAGTCAGAAAATATGTAATTCAGGGCAAGCGGCTTTGAGTGATGGCCCCTGCCATGGATATCTTGGGCGTTTCTCATTAAAAGCTGCCTTGGCTGGTGATGGCGCTTCCTCGATGAGTCGACTGTAGCCCGCGCGGCCCGGAGCCATTTGTCCATATTTCACAAAGGCCGCCTCCGTCCGGGGCACAGCAGCTGGGGGGAAGGAGGGAGAACGGCTGGCGTTGGAGATGCTCTGCGCGCAGCTCTGCAGGGCCCTCTGGCAGGCCAGGCCCGGCTCCTTTGTCTGCCTCAGCCGGGGGCCGCCCGCAGCCATCTTTGAACCTTCTCCTGGGCCGCCACAGGGCATTGTGGGAGCAGCATGGCTTCTTCCAGGGCATGGTGACCCTCCTGCTGTTGAGAGCGGGCTCCAGGCAGAGGGCCATTGTCATCATCGTACCGGGGAGGATACTGTGACCAGGGGATGTGGCAATGAATCCACCAGCAAATAAGATACTGCTTATTCATGCTTACCCCCACTTCCCTCTCTCCTCCTTTTTCTTTGTCACTTTCTTTTCTCTCTCTCTGATAGTAGAGTCCATACTATCTTAAAAAAAAAAAAAAAACTTACCTCACATGTTCTTTATTAAATTCACAGCGTGATATTTTAGCACTGGCAGAATTCGTACATTCTGTTAATGAGTTGTTAATTGCAAAGCATTCTTGGTAACCAACAGCAGGTACCAATATTTTGCAAACTGCAGCAATGTTATTTTCATGTTACCAATACTACGGGATTTTTCAAGTGCTGAGCCCTTTTGATCAATGCCTGCTCTGGATCTGCAGGTGCAGATATTTAATTCTAAACCTTTATTGGGGACATGCACTAAGTAAATATTCACTCAAATATTTACTTAGTGCCTACTGTGTGCAGGAAGCACTAAGCCCTGTGTTTTATGCAAATAAACCTGCCTGGTAAATGAAACTTGAAAGTAGAAAATGATGCAGTGATGCAGTGTGATACCCCCTGCCCTGGCCGTTTAGAAGCTTATTTTCAGAAGAATTAGGTAAAGCATAACTTTGTTAAGCTTTGTTGTAAACAGAAGAGGAGACTGCAGCTGTGCCAGGCACTTCCTAGCCTTGATCGAGGACTCAGCTCCATTGCATTGACAAGTCTGTTTCCGGAGCTTTTTGTGGGTTCCACTGACTTCATGGGAGACTTGCATACAGCATTTTGATTGTTCCTATTTAGGAGGCTGCAGTCATTTTTAATGGCCTCTGCCTTTTCTGATTCTAGGCTAGAAGCAAGAATATTCCTCCTGCCTGCTTAGTGAGGTAGGGTGTTTGGTTTGTGTTAGAAGCAGTAACCAGCCTTGAGAGATCTGGCAGACCTACAGCCAGTGGAGTTTAATTGCTGCAGAAGGAGGTGGAATTTGACTTGCTCTTTTTCACTGCTTGTCCTTTTAAAAGTACTTAGGTTCATTTACATATGGTGTTGCCTCTTTTATTTGCTTTCTGGTGCACTGCCACTCCAGCTGCCCAGACCCAGTGCTCTCTATATTCTACCTGTCTCCTCTGGTCGCATCAAGAGGCAGTCAGCAGCAGAATAATAATTCCATTTTCCCTCCCTTTCTCTCAAAGTGCCCGGCAAGAATTATGATCATTGTTAGTATTTGGCTTTGAGTAAGTGCCCACATGACCCGAGGGTAAAACACAGCAAAGGGATCTGCCAGTCCCCTATGGAGTGACGCCTATCACATTTCTGACCAGTTACCTGGACTTGTGTGTCCCAAACCCCACCAGTTTTATGTGGTTTTTTTGAGCGCCTACTGTGTACCAGGGACCTCTCCAGGCCTTTCATTTACATCCACTCTCTTTGACTCTCTTGGTCCTCACAGCAGCTCTGCAAGGGTCAGTATCATGACCTCGTTTCATAGCTGAGAAAATGAAGGGTCCAGGAGGTTAAATTGCTTACTCAAAGTCACCAGCTAGTCAGTCATGGAGCCTGGACTCCAACACCATTCCTTCACCTGAGCCCAGAACACTTATTTCTGTGTTTGCAAAATTCCTTGCTTCTTTGCAAAGCTCTGCGTGCTGAAGGCCTAACCTTGGCTGTGGGTTTGGAAGTCTAGGCCTCCGTAGGAGAGATTGCAAGGGAGAGAGAGGAAAGGTGTTGTTAAGCTTAGCCGTGTCTGATATGTCTTCAGAGCAGCTACTGGTATCTGTTCAGAAATCAAGCAGCTGGATGGCGGAGTTAAGAATGACGTGCTCTTGGGTTTGAGTCAAGCTCACCTCCTGAGAGTAGAGACAAGCTCTCATCTTAGCTCAGTGTTCAAAGCTAACTTGAGAAGAGTGGGAAACAGAGGTGATTTGAATTCTTGACCTGGGGAAAGGGTCACATAGGGTCAGGACTCATTCAACCAGTACAGGTATGTGAAACTCAGGGTATTTGCCCCAAGATTCTGGTTCTGTTTGAGACTTTATATTATTCACATAAATGCTATGTTTGAATTTTGTGTTTTCTTTTTCCTTTGCTGAACCAGGACCAGTCCACCATGCCTGAAGTCAAAGACCTCTCAGAAGCCTTGCCAGAAACGTCAATGGATCCCATCACGGGAGTCGGGGTGGTGGCTTCTCGGAACCGAGCCCCGACAGGCTATGATGTAGTAAGTCAAGATACTAGTTTGTACATTTTGCTCACTGATTCTACAAGTATTTATCTCCTGTGTCCAAGACCTTCTGGCCCTTGCGTGTAAGATGTGCTTCTTCCCTCTAGGAACTTAATCCAGGGAGGGCGTGGAGAGCATCCTGGTTTGGGAGTCAGAAGACCTGAGCCCATCTGGGCCGTTTCCTGGCCTTGACCACCTCTGTGATGGTCATTTTCACCTTCTGTAAAATTAAGGAGTTAGATTCATTGATTTTCAACTTCTGGTTGTGACATTTCATGAAAAGGATCCAGAGTCTATGAACGACTCCTGGTGGTTGTCATATATTGTCATGCATGTGTAAATATTGTAAAGGCATTGTCCTATGTCTGTGTAGCTCTTTACAGTTTAAAATGTTTCCTGCCCATGAACTCATTTAGCTCTCTTGGGCTTTTGGAAGGCTGGGAGGGCAAGTAGCTGTATCACCTCTTTGCTGATTAGGAGAACCCACGCTCTGAGAAGTGAAGTAACAGAGTCCCAGTCCTTGGATATGGTGAATCATCAGGACCAGACCCCCTCCAAGTCCAGTGCTGTGGCTGACCACACCACCACAATTTAGTGGAGAACTTTCGTTGCTTTTCAGCAGACATCTGTGCTGGTGTTCAGTAGTCCTGATGATTGGAACTGGTTATTTTGTTGTTTCAGTAGGTAAATTCTGATTCGGGTGGAGCTTGCAAAGTACAGAGGAACGTTAGGAGGGTTTAATTAACAGTGGATATTATCATGTGTTCTGAGATTCTAAGGTGGTCTTATGTTTACTTTCCTCACTTTGTTTGTGACGTTTTGTTCTTATTCACTGAAAATGTGCACCAAGAATGCATAAGAGTGAAAGAACACGAATCTCATTAGCCAACACTGAAAACCTCCCACAGCAATTAGAATAGTCTCTGATGTCCTGCAGTGAGGAGAATGTGATGCCCGGTCCAGCAGAAGAAGCCCTAAGGCAGGGTTTCCCAACTTCGGCACTGTTGACATTTAGGGCAAGACAATCCGATAATTCTTTGCTATATGTTTTCCTGTGCATCCTATGATGTTTAGCTGCGTTCCTGGCCTCTCCTTAGTGAATACCAGTAGCACCTGTCCCTCCTTCCCCAGTGGTGACAACCCAAAATGTCTCCAGACATAGCCAGATGTCTCCAGGAGCAGGGGGTGGCTGGGCAGAATCAGCCCCCATTGAGAACTGCAATGGTCAAGGCAGATCTGTACTGGGTCAGCCAGTGCTGGGTCCCGGGTAAGGAAGGAGGAGCCTGTTCAAATGCTACACATCCCTTCTCTAACTGTCTGAAAGCTCATAAACATTTTAAAAGTGAAAAAGTGAAGGAAACTTTTCTGACAAACATTTCAGTCTTACCTGCTGCTTGACTTCAAAGCGTGGTTTGAATGTATAACTTTCCATAAAATAGAATCATTAGGTATGGCTTTGTGCCACGAAACTCTGGGGGGAGCTAATAAAAATGTTCCTGATTTGAGAAGCCAAAGTGTCTTTTGATGAATTAGGGATGAAGCAGCAAGTCATGAATCAAGGCAGGGACTGGGAGTTCCCGCTGTGGGAGAGGACGGGCTCAGGGGTCGCTCTCCTAGGAGGGCTCACAGGGAGCTTGAGCCCAAGGCAGGGGTCTCCCCATCTTCCCATGCCCTCTTTTGTTGATCTGTATCTTTAGCATTCCGTTTGTACCTTTAGGGTCATCCTGCTTGCCTGGGTAGTGGGTGGCAGATGGCCTTTGATAGTTTGGTTTTCTGGAAGTCTTGGTAAGTCTGACAGGAGCAGAATCTATCCCTATCATTTTCTCCTAACATCTAGCTCAGGGCAGAAGAGCGCAGTGTCAAATGAGTAAAATTAATAAGCACATTTCATGATTGTGCTGTGCCATGCATTTTAGTGGGAGGTGAGCAGGGCAAGGGGCTTGAGCTCATCCGCCCGGTAATTACCCAGCTCTGCACGGCCGAGGTGGAGACTGCCTGGGCTCCCTCTGAAAGCCCTAACAGGGAGAGAGGTGGGAGTCCCCTCTTGGTACTGGCCTCTGGACTGTGTGCAGATAAGTGTCTCGTTCCCCAGAGGTCTGGCCCCAAGTTCAAGGAAGGCGGGGAGGGCATGGTGAGAAGAGAGACTTCTCATTCCTTTTATCTGGAGTTTCATATTAAGTCAACATCCAAACCAAAGTGCAAGGCGCTCTGTGGTGGCTAGGCTGCAGAGATGCTGAGACAGAACTCCAGCAGATGAGGAAGCCCTGCTGCGGATTGGGCCGAGACCTCTCTCTGTCTGTTGTAGCTGCTGTAGGATTAATTTCTCCCTGCGCACAGAGCCCGTTAAGTACTGCCACCACGCAGCCCTGCGAGTTAGGCACCAGATGGACTGGTGACCCTGAGTAGCACAACTGCTTTAAAATGAGCTTAGGTCCCATTGCTGCTTGAGGTAAAAGGTGCCAAATGTTCATTTATAAAAATTTAATTCAATAACTTCCCTTCTCTCTGGGTCAGGGGAGCCTTCTTAGGCTAGGGGGCTGGGGATTATTTGCTAAACTTCTCAATTTATTGTTCCGACGTCTGCGGTCCTCTCTGAAAGAGCCTCGCTTTTCTGTTCTGCACCCACACTATCTGGGAGTGACTGGTGCTTCTCGCCCCTTGCAGTCAGAGTTGGGGTGAGTCTCGTCCATCTTTGTGATGCCACATGTCCGGAGTAGTGACTATATGTCATAGATAACCAGTGTTTGCCAAAGGTAGTGCATGCTGTTTTATCCTGGGTGGATGGTCAGTTTTCGAAGAATTGTAATGCTATAAGAAGCACTTCCTGCTACAATGCCTGTGTGCAGAATGTAACCTTTGATTTACAAGCCACTCTGGGATGTTGCAGTGTCTAAAGGGCATCAAGCTGGACATTACTGAGAATCATTGTTGGGTGTGTTTCCAGCAATACACATTTTACCTTTCACCCACATTCCTTTGCCTTTCTAAATAAATGCTTATGGCCAAGCATGGTGGCTCATGCCTGTAATCCCTGCACTTTGGGAGGCCGAAGTGGGCAGATCACTTGAGGTCAGGAGTTCAAGACCAGCCTGGCCAACATGGTGAAACCCCATCTCTACTAAAAATACAAAACATTAGCTGGGTGTGGTGGTGCATGCCTGTAATCCCAGCTACTCATGAGACTGAGGCAGGACAATCGATTGAACCCAGAAGGCAGAGGTTGCAGTGAGCCGAGACTGCGCCACTGCGCTCCAGCCTGGGCAACAGAGTGAGACTCTGTCTCTAAATAAATAAATAAATTAATAAATTAATGCCTACAACTCAGAGACTGAAGCTGCAACACTATATTTATGAGATGACTCTTTTTCCATAAAGGACATGTCTTCCTTTCCTTGAAAATATACTTTTCTTGGTAAAAAAAAAAAAAAAAAAAAAAACACAGAGAAAGTGAGACGAATCAAACACTCCAGAACATTTTAATTTTAAATTGTTTGTCTATCCACCCCATTTTTTGAGTACCTACTATGTGCCAGCTAGGAGCTGGGAAGACAGCGATGAGCAAAACACACACAGCTCCTGCCTTCACGAAGCACACAGTCTGGAGGGGAAGACAGGCAATGATGGTTGCAAATAAATAAAAGATGAAATTGGGGGTAAGTGCTTTGAAGGGAAGTCCTTATAGATGATTTATCTTTCAGATCTAGCTTTCCAGATAATTCTGACAGCATGAACCCCTTGCATCCTGCTTCGAAAAATCACTGATCATTCCCTTCCTTCCATACCTGGAAGCCTGCTAGGTGTTGGAGCCTTTCCCAGGAGACTGCCTCAAAGGTGCTCACAGTTCTTCAGCGCCAGCTTTCTCCCCTGCCACCACATGGCGCCTTTTTTGTTGGTGACATCTGCGAGGTTGTCCCATGGCTGGGTTCAGCTCCCTGCTCACCTGGCAGCTGCTGCTCTGGCCTTTCTGGCCTGTGTAGGGGTTGGACACCGCTCTCCCTGCATCTCCCCCTCCTCTGTGACCCTCCATGGTGTCTTAGTCCTTTTGTGCTGCCATAACGCTATCCCTAAGACTGAGTAGTTTATAAAGAGCAGGATTTATTTCTTACAGGTCTGGAGGCTGGGAAGTCTAAGGTGAAGGGCCTGCATCTGGCAAGGGCCTCATTGCTGCATCATCCCATGGCGGAAGTCGGAGGGGCAAGAGAAGGAGAGTGAGCAGGAGGGGGCCACACACATCCTTTAATTGGGAACCCACTCCTGGGATAAGACTGTTAATCTATTCATGAGGACAGAACCCTCAGGACCTAATCACTTCTCACAGGTCCCATCTCTCAACACTGTTGCACTGGGGATAAAGTTTCTAGCACATGAACATTGGGGGCACATTGAAAGCATAGCATATGGCTTCCCATAGAGCAGCTGAGACCAAACTTACTTTTAGTGAGACCTTTCTGGGACTTTGGGGATAATGGGAGTGAGATATTAAAACTCAGAGGATCTCGACAGCTGTGGTGGGGGTCCAGGTCCATGCTCAGACCTCTTCCTAGCCAGCCCTGTGTCTTGCTGTTGGCTGCCTTCATCTTGCCTACCTCAGAAAAGCGTTGAGAGCTGCCACACCTTAGCAGCCAGGCTAAACTGCATCCTGGTCTTAGACAGACTAGGAGATATTTTATTCTTTTCTCTCACTCCAATTTAAGACCTCCTCCATTCTCTTCTGGAGAAATCCCACCCAACACACAGGAGTCTTTCTGGCAAAGTAACCCTGAAGTGACAGATCAGCCTCAGGCTCCGTGACTCTTTCTGAAAGTCCAGGTAAGGGATTCCCAGGCGTTAGCGGGCCTCAGTCCCCTGGAGGGCCCTGCATCAGAGTTCCTGCCTGAAGGGTGCTTTCCACCTTCGGGCATATCTAGAAGAGCAAAGGCCTGATGATAATAAGCATAGGTTTCAGTGGCAGGCAAGGAGCCACTCCCCAGGAGGTCTCTCTGATAACCACATGTAGGATAAAAATCCAAATTCTTTGATTTGGCTTTCATGATTTCAGTGTATCTTACAGTCTTACTTCCTTCTGCTCATCCTTTCTCCAGAACCATTGAACGGCTCACTTTCTCACATCCAGAATAAGCAGGAACTTTGTACCATTGTACCTTTAAACCCTCTTTCTTCATGTTTCTGAAATGCCTATACCCAGTCCCCCAACTTTTCTCATCCTTAAAATCCAGGTTACATAGCCCCTTAGTGAAACTTTTTCTGACCATTACTCATTCATTTATTTATTTGCTCATTGGTTTCACAAATGTTTATTGGCCACTTAGCTATTGTCCAAGGCACTGGAAATCCAGTATCCTGAGAAGGCTGGGCTCCATCAGATGAGAGGTGAGAGATGAGGATGAGCAGGTGGGTGAGACCAGATCATAGCCACGCTAAGGAATTTGCAATTATTCTGAGGGTGGTGGGAGTCATTGGGAGATTTTAAGAAAAAAGAGGCTCTTAGACAGATTTGTGTTTTCCCAAGATCACTTGGTTGGCACGGAAAACCCTTCGGGGGAGGATAAGCAGTGAGGCAGGTGGGCGTGTGTGGAGGCTGTGAATTCGCGCAGAGTGAGAGCTAGAGCCTGCGCCAGGCTATTGACAATGGACATGTGAAGCAGTACGTGGATCCTGGGGCTGTGGGAGCACGGGACGTGGGAACCCAAATATGTATTTTTGATGGCAAGAATGGGTTGAATGTTGGGAGGTGGGGGAGTGGGGAGGAAGGGGAGGGATGAGAGTGCCACAGGATGTCTTGCTGGCCATGGGTAGATGCTGGTGTTCTCTGCTGGGACAGGAACAGAGACAGCCAGGTCGGGTGGAGGCGGGAGGGAGACTCTTGGGTCAGTTTTGAACACCTTGAGTTTGAGCTGCTTGTATGACATCTAGCGGAGCCCTAGGGCTGAAGGTCTGGAGAGAGGTCTGGGCACCATCCTCATATAGCAAGGACTGCGGGCCTAAGTGGGCTTGTCTAGGGAGAGTTGTGGGACTAGAAGAGAAGGTGTGCCATTTCAGACTCCACTACCGTGGAGGGTCACTGGTTAAGGATGGGTAGAAGAGGAGGCACTCAAAAGGGGACTAAGCCCGAGCATCTGGAGAGGTAGGTGGAAAATTAAAGAAAACTAAGGGGAAAAGTGTATTTCTATAAGAAGGTGTGGTGAGTAATGTTCAAAGTTGCCGAAGTGGAAGGAGCCTGAAGGGTGTCCATTGGGTTTAATGCAAGGAGATGGTTGTGAACTTGGTGGCCAGCTCAGAAGCAAGGTTAGAGTGGACCTGCAAGGTAAGTGGGAGGTGACAACGAGAGGTTGAGAGTGCAGATGGCCTTTGAAGAGGGGAGGCCAGGGCATAGCGGGAGCTAGAGGATGCCATGACTCCCTTTGTTAAAGGTAGGAAAGTGTCGAATGTTTCTAGTTGCTGATGAGAAGGAACCAAAGAAAGGGAGGGGTGTAGATACAGGAGAGAGGGGCTGGCTGATGAAGCAGGGCCCTTGAGGGGGCAGAGGAGTTGGGACCCAGAGCCCAGTCTGAGAGGGGCACCGGGTCATGTTTCTTTAGCCCTTGCCCTGTCCTGCCCCTGCACACTGGGAAGCCAGCCTTGGGCTCGGCCTGTGCGGGCAGCACATGGGCCAGCTGCCCTGAGAGTCTCCACTTCCCCTTTTTTGCTGCTCCCGCCTCCCCCCATGTCTCTTTCTCTCAACACTATTTATTTCTGAAACTAATTAGACAAAAGAACCTTTTTTTAAAAAACAACTGGACCTGTATAATTTATATATGCCCAAAACGTAGTAGGAATTTCCTGAATACTTGGAGTTTCAAATGCTTGAATGCAAATATGCGGGACTATGGGGGTCCTAGGAGAGGTCTGCTTCTCTCTGGGCCAGTGGGCTGGGTATAGGGAACATAGGGAGGGATAAGTTTAAAATCCCAAACCTCCAAATGAGGTCCTATTCTTCTACTTACTAAAGTAAGAGAAGGAAAAAGAATCTCAATGGTGATACAAGTTCAAACAAGCTTGCATTTTTATATAGTGCTCAAGGAATTTTTAAAAATCACGTTATGAAAAACATGTGAAGATGGCAACTATATCTTGTTAAAAACATATGGCAGATATCAAGTGGAAATGTGGGACATTGGCATATCCCGTCTGAGCACAGCTGTCACATGGATTTTCAGAAAGCCGAAGCTGTGGTGGGGGGCCTTTCAGGGGGCAGGAAAATTGCCCTCGTTCTCCATGGGCTGGAGGACAGCGGCAGCCCAAAGCCTCAGGCAGTTAGTTGCCCCTCCTGGAACTCTGCCTCCATGAAGCCAATGAGGAAACAAGGGCGGCAGCTTGTTCCTGCTGTCCCAGCTTCCTGAGCACAGAGCTTTGCTATCGTGGGGCTACTAACTGCAGAAATAACCACAGACTTTGAGTCCTGCCACACAGATTGGTTTATTTTCAAAACCAGAGCTTGTTTTGATAAAAGGCACCAGGTGTTCCTCCTTTTTGTTTTGTTAGAAAATACATTAAGCTGAGATTTACTGAAATGCGGAAAGTGGTTTTTGTAACTAGCCCTGGGCCTTTGTTCCCTGTGGCCTGGATTAGCAAACCTCTTAAGGTCCTTCCCTCCACATTCCCCTTTGTCCTGCCGCACCCTGGACCCAAGGGAGTAGAGCTGTGGTCTGAGAGAATGCACGTGTCACACTTAGCACAGTGCTGGCATCCACGATGTGTGCAGGAGGCAAACATCAGCTATCGTTAGGTGATCCTTTTAGAAATAGTGGCTTAAAGCACCTGGTTGCAGAGGAGCTGGTCTTGTTTTCTTCTAGGCCAACCATGAATTTTTCGTTTTGACCCAAAGTTCCCACTAATGACTTGTTCCGTAGTTGATTCATTTGGAAAGTGGTAGGGAACAGGCAGTGTTCTGGTACTTCCTTCTGTTCGCTAAAACTTCCTAATTCCCTATTTAAAAAGCCTTCTAATAATGAAACGTCAATTAATTGGATGGATGAAAAAAGACGAGGCGCTTGCTTTAATTTTTCTTTCTTTTTTTTTCAGTTAAACTTTTTATTTTGAGACAATGGTAGACTCACATGCAGTTGTAGGAAGTACTACAGAGAGATCCTGTTTACCCCCCACCAATGGTAAAGTCTTGCAGACTAGTACAATGTTACAACCAGGATACTGACATTAATCCAGTACATTAATACAGAACATTTCTGTTTTAAAATGTGCCCAGGTTTTTGTTCTTATTCATGTATGATGTGGCCAATAAATTAGGAGAGGATTGCCACTGGAAAGATTATTACTCACAGTTCCCAAGAGGAGCAGACAGGCCACACCCTGTAGGGCCACCTGGCGAAGCGCAGGTGGGGAAACATAGGTGGGGAAGCGTGGGGTGTGTCAGGAAGCACAGAGAGCCAGGGAGAAACGTGCCAGGAAGGGCAGTGTCAAGCAGGGTGAGCACACTTAGGATTGATTAAGTTTGAATAATTTTGGCAGGTCCTGGGGTACATGGGTGAGTCCCTCATTGTCAGGTACCTGGCCCTGGGGTGATTTAGGGCAGGGGAATCATGTCCTGGACTGCAAGAGCCCATGAAAGCAGGCAGATGGAGATAAGAACTCAGCATTGGTTGGTTTGCATATCCAAGGCATGCACACAAGCAAGTCATTCACCTAGGAGGGGCAGTCCCTCCCTGCTTCTGCAAGACCTCAGGATATCAAAGCCTCATAAAATATAGAAAAAACCTGCCAAAATACAATTTCTATCACCATAAGGATCTTTCATGTTGTCCTTTTATAGCTACACTCACTTCCCTTATACTACCACCTTCTCCTTAACCCTTGATAGCCACTAATCTGTTCTCCATTTCTATAATTCTGGCATTTGAAGAATCTTATATAAACGGAAATATAGTATGTCACCTTTTGGAATTGGCTTTAAAAAAAAACTCAGCATAATTCTCCTGAGATTCATGCAGAGAGTCTATTGTGTGGGTTAATAGTTTATTTCTTTTTACTGATAAATAGTATTCCATGGTTTGGATATCCCACAATTTGTTTAACCATTTACCCATTGAAGGACATCTTGGTTGTTTTCATTCTGGAGCCATTATGAATAAAGTTGCTATAAATACTCAGGTGAAGGCTTTCATGTGGCTGTGTTTTTATTCCTCTGGGATAAATATCCAGGAATGCATTTGCTGGGTCACATGGTAGTTGCATGTTTAGTTTTTAAATAAAATGTTAAACTACTTTTTGGTGTAGCTGTAATGAATATATGAGGATCCAGTTTCTCGACATCTTTTCCAGCATTTGTTATTGTCAGTATTTTTTTGTTTTAGCCATTCTGACACGTGCATAGTGATAATTCATTTGGTTTCACACTGTATTTCCCTAGTGGTTAATGAATGATGTTGAACATCTTTTCATGTGCTTATTTGCCATCTGTATGTCTTCGATGAAAATTTCTCCATGCCCTTTACTCATTTTCTAATTGGATTGTTTGTTTTTTTACTGTTGAGTTTTAAGAGCTCTTTGTGTATTCTAGCTATGAGTCCTTTGTTGGATATGTGGTTTCCAAATATTTCTCCTAGTCTTTACCTGCCTTTTCATCTTAACAGGGCCTTTCACAGAGCAAATGTTTTTAATTTTGATGAAGTCCAATTTATTACTTTTTCTATCTGTGAATCATGTTTTGGTGTCAAGTCTAAGAACTCTCTGCCTAGCTCTAGATCCTGAAGATTATCTCCTGTTTTCTCCTACAACTTTTATAGTTTTACATTAACACTTAAGTCTGTGATCCATTTTTGCCTTAATTTCTGGAGGCTGGGAAGTCCAAGTTCAAGAGGCACATCTGGTGAGGGCCTTCTTGCTTGGTGAAGATTCAGCAGAGTCCCAAAACAGTGCAGGTCATCTCATGGTGAGGAGACTCAGAGTGCTAACATGCTAGCTCAGATCTCTTCCTCTTTTTATAAAGCCACCAGTTCTGCTCCCATGATAACCAATCAATCCATTAATCCAATGAATGAGCCCTCATGATCCAATCACCTCTTAAAGGCCCCACCTCTCAATACTGCTACAATGGGGATTAAGTATCCACAGGATTTTTTGAGGGGACGTTCAAACTATAGCAGGTAGAATGATTCCTTCTACTTTATTCTCCTTTCCAAAATGATTTTAGCTATTCCAGTTATTTGTCCATATAAATCTTAAAATAATCTTGCCTATATCTACAAAAAACTTGTTGGGGTTTTAGTGGCAATTGATGTTAAATCTGCATATCAATTTGAGGAGGATTCACATCCCCACTATGTTGAGTATTCCAATTCATGAACATAGTATGTCTCTTCATTTATTAGTTCTTCTTTCATTTCTTTCACCAGCGTTTTGTAGTTTTCAGCAAACAAGCTCTATAATGTTTTGGTAGATTTAAGCCTAAATATTTATTTTTAGATTTTGAGCAATTATAAATGGAATTGTACTTTTAATTTTGATGTTCACATGTTCATTGCTGTTATATAGAAATTCAGTTAATTTTTATAGGTTTATCTTACATCCTGTGACCTTGCTGCACTCACTATTAGTTCTAGGTTTTTGGTTTTGTTTTTTTCTTATGATTCCTTGTGATTTTCCACCTGGACAACAATCTCATCCTTTTTTCTTTCCCATCTGTATGCCTTTTATTTCTTTTTCTTGCCTTATTGCAAAGGATAGAACATCTAGCACTATGTTACCTGTGAGAGAGTAGACCTTCTTGCCTTATTGCTGATCATAGGTGGAAAACATTCAGTCTTTCACTCTTTTTTTTTTTTTTTTGAGACTGAGTCTTGCTTTGCTGCCTAAACTGGGGTGCAGTGGTGCGATCTCAGCTCACTGCAACCTGCACTTTCTGGGTTCAAGCAGTTCTCCTGCCTCAGCCCCCAAAGTAGCTGCGATTAACAGGCATGCGCCACCATGCCCGGCTAATTTTTGTACTTTTAGTAGAGATGGGGTTTCACCATGTTGGCCAGGCTGTTCTCAAAGTCCTGACCTTGTGATCCACCTGCTTTGGCCTCCCAAAGTGCTGGGATTACAGGCTTGAGCCACCATGCCTGGCCTCAGTCTTTCACTCTTAAGCATAATATTAGCTGAAGGTGTTTTGGTAGGTACTGTTTATCAAGTTGAGGGAGTTCCTTTCCATTCCTGTTTTTCTGAGAGTTCTTATCATGAATAGGTGTTGAATTTTGTCAGATGCCTTTCCTGTATCAATTAGTATGATCATGTGATTTTTTTTTTCCTTTAAAGCTTGTTAACATGGTGGATTAAATAGATTGGTTTTTGAATATTAAACCAGCCTTGCATCCCTTTAATAAATTTCACTTGGTCATGGTATATAATTCTTTTTATTTATTGCTGAATTCTCTTTGATAACAGATTGTTAAGAATTTTTTTTGGCTGTTACAGATGTCTGAAAAAGAAAGAAAAAAATGTTGTGTTTGTATTTATGAGGGATATTGATCTGTAGTTTTCTTTTTGTATACTGTCTTTGTCTGGCTTGGTAATACTAGATTCATAAAATGAATTGGAAAGTGTTCCATCCTCTTCTGTTTTCTGGAAGAGACAGTGTAGAATTAGTATTAATTATTTTTTAGATGTTTAGATGTGGAAGTCTGGGATCCTTACTCTGGCTTTGTTGGCATGGGTGGGTGTGGGGCCACAGTATTTTATGTGGCATTTGGCTGGGGTAGAGCAATTATTATCTAAACGTCTTCCCTCTTGCTAGGCTGCCCCCTGACTAGAGAAAGCAGGCTTCTGTTGTTTTTGTTTATTTGTTTCTTTGGTTTTTGGTTTGTGTTTACTGCTGTTTCTGGGTTGCTGATTTCTTTAGCTTCAAGTCTGGGATATATGAGGCAGAAAGAAAACCACGGAACTCACCACCATGTTGTTCCCTGGGTCATGAGATCCCTAGCTGGTCAGACGGATTATTTCACCTTTCAGAGTCTTCTGGTGTTTGTTTGGTATAATTTCCAGTTTTTTTAGTTGTACTTACTGGGAAGATTAGGGAAAAGTATATTTACTCCATATTCCTGGAAGTGGAAGTACTGGCTTGCTTTAATTTTATGTTAATTCAGAGTTAGCCAGATAATCTGTTTATTTCTAAGCCTGTCATAAATCTTTCCAAAACATTTATGTTTCAGCCTTAATATTATATATATAGGCAGGAAGTATGCTATTGTGTGCTTGTAAAATACTTTCTAGTTACTCCTTAAAGTATGGAAGACTCAAAATGCTTCGGAGCCATCTTTCTCAATTTTCGTAGTCCAGATTTATAGTATTAAAAGGCTGTTTGCAGGAGGGATTATGCAAATCAGGAAGAGGAGATGTGGCTGGAGATGAGGATTGTGGCTGGTGAGCAGTATTGAAAGGTGGAGACCACTGAAGAAGAGAAGAGTCCATGAGATGTCTCCAGGAAGGGGAGATGAGACTGGAAGGAAGGATCTGTTCTGGTTCTTGAAGTAGGCAGACATCCAGGGAATCTGTCAGCTCACTTCTGTCATTCATTCATTCACGTCTTTGTAAAGTATTGTTTTGTTTTAATAGTGCAAGTATTGTACTGTATAAATACACTCACACTGTAAAAGATTCAAGCAATAAAGCACTGTCACCTTCCCTTTCCCAGAGGTAATTATCGTTAACAGTTTGGTCTGTATCCCTCCAATCCTTTTCCCACAAATCTGCAAATACCTATTTATAGAGAGAGGCCCTATAGTTTGATGGTGACCTTGGTTAAGTTACTTTACCTCTTAGTGCCTCAGTTGTCTTGTCTCAAAAGTGAGGATTAATAGCAGGACTTTCCTCATAGAATTGTGTTGAGGATTAAATTAGCTAATATTTGTAATGTATTTAACAGTGATTAGCAGTAGCGTGAGTGTTGTGGCTGTTACCGTAGTGTTATTATTATGTATTCTTATGCAGTACATAGTGTGCCTTGACTTTTCTTTTTCCCTTAACATTATATGTAAGAAGTCTCTCCATGTCATGACATGCCACTCAGCCTCTATTCTTCTACTGGTATGTTTCCCTACTGTAGAATAACTTAGTAACCACTGCGCTGCTGATAAAAATTTAGATTTTTCTTTTTGGTCTGTGAAAAGCAATGCTGATGATGAGTATTCCCATTCATACGTCTCTGGGTGTGTGCTGGTGGATCAAAGGATGTGTACATTTTAAATTTCAGTAATTACTATACCAGGTAGCTTTTCAAAAATACTTTACCAATTTATATATACTCCTAGTAAACAGTATATCCAAATAGCTATTTACCCTTGTCCATACCATTACCCTTTATTGTCAGTCTTTTTATTACTTTTCAAAACTAGGAGCTCATTTTGCGAATGTGCAGTTCTGTGATTAGCAATAAGGCTGAGCATCTTTTCATGTTTCTTAGCCTTTTGCATTTGACTGTCAGTTTCCAGTTTTTGTAGTTGGCTCATATGGCTGGCTTTCTCTTCCTGGTTTCTAGGCTTCCCTTATATATTCTGTGTATTGATTCTTTGCCTGTTATATATGTTACAGATATTTTTCTCTCGGACTGTCAATCTTTCAGTCTTGTTCATAGTATCACATTTTGTTGATACGTTTGTTCCTCTTATCAAAGTTTTGTTTCATTTTTATGTAATCATATCTGTCAATCTTTTTCTTTCTTTCTTTATGATTGTTATGATTTGTTTGGTCGTAATTCTTTAAAAGACCTGTCTAGATGCTAAAACTAGGGGGTGATATTTTTATGAGAAACAGTGTATTTACAGAGTCTCAGAGTATCTTCCACAAAATTCTTCTTAATTACAAAGGAATAAAAGTGGGGAAACCCAGCAGATACCACTGTAAGCAAGTGATCCAAGTTAACATTACCAGTAATGAGACAATTAGATGTCATGTGCCTGCTGATATGCTACACTGAGAAGGACACAGCATGTAAATGACCACATGGATATGAAAACACATATATACACACATGCGTGGGAATGCAATGTATACATATATAAATACAGAGAAAGAAGGGGAAGCAAACATAGTAATGTTAACATTTTAGGGAATCTGGGGACAGGGTATATAGGAATTATTTGCATTATTTTTGTAGCCGATCTTGAAATATGAAATTATTTTTACATAAAAACTTAAAAAAATTAGAAACAAAAAAGCCTGACTACCTCAGGATAATAGAAATATCATCGATTTTCAGCTAATATACCATCTATTTTATTGATTTGGCTTTTTAAACATCAGATTTTTATTTTGGAGTGGAGTATAAAGTGGAGTCTAACTTATTTTTTTCCAATTGTGTAGCCATTTTCTGAACACTGTCTTCTCCCTGTAGTTTTGATGAGCTGCATTTGTCATATGCTAGAGGTCTTTGCATATGCACAGATTTATGCTGATTAGAACGCTCGTTTCCTATCCCACAGATGAAACCCACAGCAGCTACTTTTTCCTTAATATAGGGCCCTTATGCAGAGAATACAGGACATAGGGGAAAAAGAAATAAACCTTATTACCACCTCCTTCTGACCCCTGATGACCCCAAGCCAGACTCCAGCTAGCAGGTGAGGGGCTGATCCTGGAATCCCCATCCTAGGGGTCTGCGGAAATGCTGGGTGGGCTTTGCCCTTCAGGCTGGGATGTGAGGCCCACGTGCATAGAGGTTGTAGTAGATACAACAGCAGCTACACTGCAGCAGGCCCAGGGCCAGGGGCATAAACAATACTCAGGTTAGGTCAAATCATACCACTAACAGCAAATCATGCCCTTAACATTCAACGCTACTTTTCTGCTTAAATTTAAAGTACTGCTTTATGAGGATGTTGCAACATCTTGCTTATAACTTAAGGCCTGCTGGCTTCAAATGATTTAGGAAGCAGCCTGCTGACCACAGGAAGAAATCTTGTTGTCGGGTGGCATTTGCTTGGGCCCCAAAGAGAGGGATTTTCCAGAATGTTTTTAGGCCGCATTCTCTTTAATTAATCAATTTAACCTATTCTTCCACAATAGCCCACTGTTTCAGTGATTGCAGGTTTATAGCATCGTTTTTGAAGTTAGCAAATTGTTGATTTTCTAAAAACTGAGGTAAAGTAACATAAAATTAACCATTTTAAAGTGAACAATTTAGTGGCATTTAGTACATTTATAATGTTGAACAACCACCACCTCTATCTAATTCCAAAACATTTTTATCACCCCAAAAGGAAATCCTGAACCCATTAAAAGTTGCTCCTCATTCTCCCTTTGCTGCCTTCCTCTGGCAACCACCAATCTGTGTTCTGTTGCTATGGGTTTGCCTATTCTGGATATTCCATATAAATGGAATCATATAAGATGTGACCTTTTTTGTTTGGCTTCTTTCACTTAGAGTCATGTTTTCAAGGTTTTTAGAATATGTTTTAATGTCTGCTAGAACTATTTCCTTCCTTCTCCTCTTTTTCAAAATTGTTTTGGTTACTACCACATATTATTTTTTCTAAAAGAACTTTAGATTCAACTCGTCAAATTGCACAAAATACTATGTTTTGATCCTCAGTGCAATTGCAGTGAGTAATAAGTTGATTTGAAGAGATTCGACATATTTGCAATACTGAGTTTTCCTATCTGGGAGCATGATTTGGGTACTTAGGTCTTGTTTTGGTACTTCTTAGTTAAATTTTAAAGTATCCCGCAGATGTTTTGTCATTTCTGTTATTGTATGTACGTGTTTGGTTTCTGTCGCGCATGGATTTTTTTTATAGCTTTATAATTGACGTACAATAGACTGCATATATTTAGAGTGTATGATTTGATGAGTTTTGGTGTATGTATGTAAATGTCTGGGACACCATCATCACAGTTAAGATAATGAACATGTCCATCACCCCTAAAAGGTTCCTCCTACCCTTTTACAATGCATCCCTGATGTAGTTTGGGTATTTTGTCACCCCGAATCTCATGTTGAAATGTAATCCCCCGTGGTAGAAGTAGGGCCTGGTGGGAGGTGATTGGATCACGAGGGCGGATTTCTCATGAATGGTTTAGCATTCCCTTTGGGTGCTGTCCTTGAGAGAGAGAGTTCTTGAGAGACCTGATCATTTAAAACTGTGTGGCACCTGCCTTCATTCTCTCACTGCTGCTCCTGCTCTGGCCATGTCACATGCCTGCTCCCACTTCACCTTCCTCCATGAGTAAAAGCTCCCTAAGGCCCCCCAGAAGCCAAGCAGATGCCAGTGCCATGCTTGTATAGGCTGTAGAACCATGAGCCAATTAAACCTCTTGTCTTTATAAACTACCTAGTTTCAGGTATTCCCTGAGACTAGCAATGCAAGAATGGCCTAATACAAGCCATCACTCCCCCAACCCCACTTCTAGGAAACCGTTGGTCTACTTACTTTCTGTCACTGTAGTCTAGGTTGCATTTTCTAGAACTTTATGTAAATTCTTTATTTTGTCTGGCTTTTTTCCTCTCAGAATAATGATCTTGAGATTCATTCATATTGTTGAGTGTGTCCTTGTTTGTTTAATGAGTAGTGCTCTGTTGTACACCTGTATGACAATTTACCTGTTGAGGGTTATTTGGCTTGTTTCCAGTTTGGGCTATTAAAGTAAAGCTGCTGTGAACATGCATATGCAAGTCTGTGTGTGGACATACACATTCATTTCCTATGGATAAATACCTAGGAGTGGAAGGGTTGGATTGCACAGTAGATGCATGTATAACTTTTAAAGAAATTGCCAAATTATTTTCCAAGTGGTTGTATCATTTTATATCCCAGCAGCCGAGCATCTGAGTCTCAGTTCTTCCACATCCTTGTCAACACTTGAGATAGTCATTCTTTTAATCTTAACCATTCTAGTGGATGTGTATTTGTTTATGATTTTAGTTTGCATTTCTCTAACAAGTAATGATTTTGAGCTTTTTTTTTTTGCCATTAGTATAACTTCTTTGGTGAAGCATCTGTTCAAATTTTTTACCTGCTTTTCATTGGGTTATTTGTCTTATTCAGTTGAAAGGGTTCTTTGTATATTTTAAGTACAATTCCTTTGTTGGATATGTATGAACTGTTTTCTCCCAGTCTGTAGCTTGCCTTTTCATTTTCTTAACAGTATTTTTGAAAAGCAAAAGTTTTAAAATTTGATGAAGTCTAGTTTATTAATTTTTTTCTTTTATAGTTAGTGCTTTTTGCATTACATTTACTAAATCTTTGCTAGCCCTAAGGTCAAGATTTTTCCTTCTAATCCCTTCTGGAAGTTTTATGGTTTTAGTTGTTATATTTAGATCAATGATGTATTTCAAGTTAATGGTTTTATGTGATATGATATATGGATCAAATATCATTTTTTATATATAGCTGTCCAATTGTTCTAGTACCCTTTCTTTAAAAATCATCTGTTCTTCATTGAATTACTTTGGCACTTATGTCAAAAATCAACTGATCATAGATGTATAGGCACATTGCTAGACTCTGTTTTATTCCATTGATCTATAAGTCTGCCTGTATGCCAAACCCATACTCTTTGATTACTGTAGCTTTGTAATAATTCTTAACACCAGGTAGTCTTTTAACTTTATTCTTTTTCAAAGTTATTTTGGTCGTTCTAGGTCCTTCAAATTTTAATACAAATTTAAGAATAAGCATGTCAATTTTTATAAAAAAAAAAGCTTTCTGGGATTTTGATTGGAGTTGTATTAAATGTGTGGGTCAATTTGCAGGTAGTTGACATCTTAACAATAGTAAGTCTTCAGATCCATGAATGTGGTACATCTCTTCATTTATGTAAGTCCTCTTTAATTTCTCTCAGCAGTCTTTTAGTTTTAGTGTAAAGTCTGCAGATCTTTTGTCTGATCTTTTAGGCATTTCATATTGTTGATGCTATTGTAAATGGTATTTATTTTTACTTTAACTCCATTCTTGTTTATAGAAATACAATTGATTTTTGTAGATTGACTTGGTATTCTGCAATCTTGTTAAACTCACTTATTAGTTCTTATAACGTTTTTGAATATTTCTTACAACTTTCTATGTAGATAATTATGTTGTGTGTGAATAAAAACAATTTTACTTCTTCCTTTCCAGTCTGTATGCCTCTTATTTCTTTTTGTTGCCTCCCTGAACTGGCTAGAGCATCCAGTACACTATTGAGTAGAAGTAGTGAAATCAAGCATTCTTGCCTTTTCCCAAATCTTAGGGGGAAAGCATTCGGTGTTTCACCATTTAAATATGGCATTTGCTGTGGATTTTGAAATAGATACTATTTAACAGAAAGTACTCTTCCAGAGGGTTTTTAAATCATACGTGGATATTGAATTTCATCACATGCTTTATCTGCTTTTATTGAAATTATCATATGGTTTTCTCTTTTTAATTTTAAATTTTTTTTTTTTTATGGAGACAGGGTCTCACTCTGTTGCCCAGGCTGGTATCCAGTCTCAGCTTCCCAGAGTGCTAGGATTACAGATGTGAGCCACCATGCCCAGCCTGGGTTTTCTCTTTTAATCATTTAATATAATGAAATACACTGATTGATTTTTGAGTGTTAAACCAAACTTCCATTTCTGGAATAAATCCCCCATGGACATAATAAATTGTCCTTTTAATATATTGTTAGATTCAATTTTCTAAAATTTTGTTAAGAAATTTTATGTGTATGTTCGTAAGGAATATGGATTGGTCTGTGGTTTTCTTATAATATCTAGTTTTAGTATTAGGATAATACTGGTCTCATATACTGAGTTGAGAAGTGTTCCTTTCTTGCCTGTTTTCTGAAATATTTAATGTATATTTGGTATTATTTATTCTGTAAATATTTGCAGATTTTACCAGTGAGGCTCTCTGGGCCTGGATGTGGGAAGGTTTTTAAACAACAGTTCAATTTTTTAAATAGATGTAGTGTCATTCAGGTTATCTATTCTTAAATGAGCCTTGGTAGTTTGTGTCTGCTAAGGAATTTTTCATTTAATTTAATTTTTCCAATTCCTGGGCATAAAGCTGTTCAAAATATTTCCTTGTTATCCTTTTAATGCTTCTAAGATCTGGAGAATGTACTCTCTTTTATTCCCAATAATGGTAATTGGTGTCATCTCTCTTTTTTTCTTGCTCAGGCTGCCATCCTGGATCAAATAGTAGTTCTTCTTTTAGTTCTTTCCATTTTATTTTTGGTTATAGTCTTAGTTTTATCAATTTAATCAGTCTTCTCAAAGAACCAGCTTTTGGTTTTATTGACTTTTTCTATCCTTGTTTTTAACTTTATTGTGTTCACTTTTTAAAATTTTTTCTTCTGCTTACTTTGGGTTAAATGTTCTATTGTTTAAGGTGGAAGTTTTGGTCATTGATTTGAGACCTTTCTTCTTTTCTAACATAAGCATTTAATGCTATGAATTTCCCTCCAAACTCTGAATTAGCTGCATCCCTCAAATTTTGTTGTGTTGTATATAATTTTAATTCCATTCACAATGCTATCTAATTTCTCTTCTGATATCTTTTTTGACCCATAAATTATTTAGATGTGTGGTTTTTTGTTTCCATGTATTTGGGGACTTCTAGATATGTTTCTGTTACTAAGAATATATTCCATGTGGTCAGAGAACATAGTTTTATGGCTTACAATATGAGTCAGCAAACTTTTCTGTAGAGGGCCAGATAATGTATATTTTAAGCTTTGTGAGCTATATGATCTCCATTGTATATTA